>NW_011495050.1:22110250-22114281 GCF_000754665.1 Bison bison bison | reverse complement strand
TCCCAACCCCAACCCCAAGGCTACCACAAAGCCGACGGCGCCCCTCCCGCCCGGGGCCCGGAGGAGGGGGAAACCGCTCCCTTTCTGCAGGTGAAAACACCGGTACCGGACAGGTCAAAGGACGCCGCCAAGGTCACGCTCAACGCAGTGAGATACGCAACGGTCCCCGGGGCCGGGCCGGCTGCCTCCGAAGCCTGGCGGTTCCTCCAGGCCCCTCTCACGCCCCTCAGCAAACCCGGGGTCCCCGGGAGACCCTCCCCGAAGAGGCCGCAACGCCGGGAAGCTGGGGTCGACACGGGCCAGAGGTCCGAGGTTTCCCGACCCTAGAGATGGAGAGTAACGGCTAGAGAGGCAGACCGGCAGCGGGAGGCGGCAGGCGGGGTAATCCAAACAAGGGAGGAGGTAGGCACACGACTCACCTCAACCGCGATGTCCTCTCAGGCTGATGGAGAAATGGACGGCGTTTCCGCAGCGCGCAGGCGCCTAAATAGAGGGAACGGAGAGGGGACCCGGCTACGGTGGCCGAAAGAGTCCAAAAAGCCTCCGGCGCGCCTCCCGCTGGTCACAGCTGACGTTAACCAGGGTTTTCAGTCTCTTCCTTGGATAACTTTGGATTTATTTAGACTTTGACCTTCTGCGTCAGTTTCTTTAGTAAATTGGAGATACTGATCTTACTCATACACAGAGTTGATATGAACTGATTAAGGAATTCAAAGATTTTAAATGTGTGAATTTAAATAAATATATACCCTACAAATACAGCACAAATCTTCCTGGACATGCATGAATTGCTCCGACTATGTGCACAAACCAACATTTTCATTATGACTATCCTTATGCATATAGCCACTTGTTTGGGTAAACAGTGAACCAGACAGCCAAGTTCCAGAAGCTCACAGCTCAGCAAATGAGACAGGCATAAACAGAGTAATATCATGAATCCCAACCAGTGGATGCTGTAGTGGACAGCTGACCTAGCTGTTGCAGAAGCAATTACCCGCTTAGCAGAGTTGAACAAATTTTGATGGAAGTACTTGTGTGGACTTTTAGTAAGAGACTGGTGTTTTTAAAGGAAGACATCTGGAAGTTTATGGAAAGTAGTCTGTAAAGGTAAGACTCTTGTGCCTTAGGGGTGTCAGACTTGGTTTTTATTGAAATAACCTGAATTGGTACTGCATTATTGAAGTCAACTCAGCAAGTACTGTGAAGGATTTATAGGCTACATAATATTGATTCAACATATATGGATTGATACCAGGCTCTGCTATTAGGCAGATCATGAAGCAGGTCATGGAGTCTTTGTTCTCAGAGACTTGTTAACAGATGGTTCTGGGGAGTGAAACCTTTCAGTCATAATTGGTGGTTACTGAAGGTCAAAGTAGATTTGTACCTCAGCAACATTTTTCAGGCTACTTATTGTTGTCCCAAGACACAGACTAAACAAACCGAAATGTCAGAGTTTAGAGCAGAGAAAGGTTTATGGGCTTCCCAGGTGGTGGAGTGGTATAGAATCCATCTGCCAGTGCAGGAGACGCAGAAGACAGGGCTTTGATCCCTGCATCAGAAAGATCCTCTGGAGTGGGAAATGGCAACCCATTCTAGTATTCTTGCCTGGAAAATTCCATGGACAGAGGAGCCTGGCAAGCTACAGTTGAGGGGGTAGCAAAGAGTCAGACACGACTGAGCGACTAAGTGCACACACAAACAAGCAGAGAGAACAGGCCACCCACCCTCAAAAGACCTGAATTCCCTGATAGTTTGTGGGGAAGAGTTTTTAAGCGCAAACTTTACCATGAGGGCTGGAGATTGTGTGACTTTCTTGCAATTGGCTGGTGGTGAAAAAACCAAGCGGTGTCCGGGACTGGTGCGCAGCCTCGCGTTACCATCCTCCACCTGGGTGGGTGAGGGCCTTAGTTCCTGCAGAACTCAAAGACATACTGCTATGTATCTAGGAGTTGAGCAATCTGGGAGGTGAGTCTTAGTAAATACAGACCTTAATTAACAGAACTAGAATTTAATAGCCATTAAAATATAACCTTTTTCTCTCTAATATTACCCTCACTTTTACCACATACAACTAAATTGAGACTAATTTGCTTACAAATTAAGTCTGGTTAACTGATTACATAGGATTTTTACACTGGCTATATCGGAACTTTACATAAGGAGTCTTTGAACTTTTTATAGTCCTCTCAAGGCCAGGAAAGCCATGCCAAGGGCTGGATGAATTTCTTTCTTCTAGAGGTCCCTCAAATATATAGATTCCTGCACCTTCCAGGAAGCAGCCTTTCTTGTTTGCCTGATAAGGCTGTTCAGAACCTAAGAACTTCTGATTTCTGAATGAATCAGGTAGAGAGAAAAGATAAGTGTTTCAATTCTACTCATAGAGATGTAATTTACCAAATTGCTTTTAAATCATAATTAGCATGAGGGGAAGAGTTTCCTTATATCTGGAAAACACAGATCAAAACCAAAAATATTCCAGACAAAAAAGCATGAAAATTAATATAACCATATTTACCAGTTCACTCAACAAGCAATTCTTTTGTTAATAGTTTTATGACACCATCAGATTTTCCATTAGGATTCTTTCATTTCTTACCAAATTCAGCAGTATGATCTGAAAGTTATCAGAAACATGTACTTGTCCCAAAGTCCTTACTATGAATCTTCTGGAAGATGAAGCACTTTTGCAAAAGTATCAGAATACAACAACAACTGTCTGTACATGACAAAGGACTTTAAAATGCACAAATACCTGACAAAGTAATTGACAAAGATCATTTTTTACTGCTGTGACACACAATATTTTAAGATAATAACTAGACTAATGACTGATAATATTAGTGGATAGGGTAAGGGGTCCCTGGAGAAAAAAAAGAATCAGCTATAGCTTTTCTTTTCAGTTATTATTTTTAAATTATGTATTTTTTTATTTTTGCCCGCATCAGCCCTTAGTTGCAGCAGGCATGATCTTTTGTTGTGGTGCAGGGGCTCCTTGCTGCAGTGCGCAGGCTTTTCCCTAGTTCAGGCATGCGGGCCCAGCAGTTGCGGTGTGTAGGCCCAGTTGCCTGAGGCATGTGGGATCCTAATTTCTCCAATTATGGGAACACATACTGGCTATTTATGAAATTAACAAATTATTGTAAAATCTCTTCTTTAGAATGAAAGTGACTTACAGTTTAGAAGTACATACTGAAATATTTCTCAATCAAATGGCTCGATGATGATTATTTCCTTCAATATAATACAAATGGGGCTGGCAGGCAGGTAGAGAAAAGTGGCGGGGATGTTGACTAGGGGAGAAATAATCGGAGGTTAGCAAATGGTTTCTATGAAGAGCCAGGTAGTGGCTGTGGGCCAACGTCTTTGTTGACAGTATCCAACTATCCTGTTAAGTCCCTCAGTCATGTCTGACTCTTTGCGACCCCGTGGACTATAGCCTACCAGGTTCCTCCATCCATGGGATTTTCCAGGCAAAAATATTGCAAAGGGTTGCCATTTCCTTCTCCAGATCTTCCCAACCCAGGGATTGAACCCAGGTCTCCTGCATCGTAGGCAGACACTTTACTGTCTGAGCCACCAGGGAAGATCCAATGTGACTGCAGCCACAGGCAAAATATCAGTATAAAGGAATGAATTTGACTGTGTTCCAATAAAACTTTATTTATAAAAACAGCTAGTGGGCTAGGCTTGGCCCTTAGGCCAGAACTTGCTGACCCCCTGGTCAAATAGGCATTACTGTGGCTGGATCATGGTTACACAGTATTTCATCATACTATTCTGTCTACTTTTGCACATGTTTGATGTTTTTCCTCAATAAAATATTTGCAACAAATGAATATCTTTAGCATTATATACAAGTTTCAGACTACTCTTCAGCCTTGGTATTATTCTTGGAGGTGATTGATACCTTTCGTTTTCCTTTTTGTATCAGATCAGATCAGTCGCTCAGTCGTGTTCCACTCTTTGCGACCCCATGAATCGCAGCACGCCAGGCCTCCCTGTCCATCACCAACTCCTGGAGTTCA
>NW_011495050.1:22109313-22110150 GCF_000754665.1 Bison bison bison | reverse complement strand
TGCTTTTTAATATGCTCTCTAGGTTGGTCTTAACTTTCCTTCCAAGGAGTAAGCATCTTTTAATTTCATGGCTGCAGTCACCATCTGCAGTTGTTTTGGAGCCCAGAAAAATAAAGTCTGACACTGTTTCCACTGTTTCCCCATCTATTTCCCATGAAGTGATGGGACCAGATGCCATGATCTTCGTTTTCTGAATGTTGAGCTTTAAGCCCACTTTTTCACTCTCCACTTTCACGTTCATCAAGAGGCTTTTTAGTTCCTCTTTACTTTCTGCCATAAGGGTGGTGTCATCTGCATATCTGAGGTTATTGATATTTCTCCTGGCAATCTTGATTCTGGCTTGTGTTCTTCCAGTCCAGCATTTCTCATGATGTACTCTACATATAAGTTAAATAAACAGGGTGACAATATACAGCCTTGACGAACTCCTTTTCCTATTTGGAACCAGTCTGTTGTTCCATGTCCAGTTCTAACTGTTGCTTCCTGACCTGCATACAAATTTCTCAAGAGGCAGATCAGGTGGTCTGGTATTCCCATCTCTTTCAGAATTTTCCACAGTTTATTGTGATCCACACAGTCAAAGGCTTTGGCATAGGCAATAAAGCAGAAATAGATGTTTTTCTGGAACTCTCTTGCTTTTTCCATGATCCAGCGGATGTTGGCAATTTGATCTCTGGTTCCTCAGCCTTTTCTAAAACCAGCTTGAACATCAGGAAGTTCATGGTTCACATATTGCTGAAGCCTGGCTTGGAGAATCTTGAGCATTACTTTACTAGCGTGTGAGATGAGTGCAATTGTGCAGTAGTTTGAGCATTCTTTGGCATTGCCTTTCTTTGG
>NW_011495050.1:22106504-22108168 GCF_000754665.1 Bison bison bison | reverse complement strand
AGAGTCTTCTCTTGTGTTGTTGGAAGAGGGTGTTTGTTATGACCAGTGCATTTTCTTGGCAAAACTCTATTAGTCTTTGCCTTGCTTCATTCCGTATTCCAAGGTCAAATTTGCCTGTTACTCCAGGTGTTTCTTGACTTCCTACTTTTGCATTCCAGTCCCCTATAATGAAAAGGACATCTTTTTAGGGTGTTAGTTCTAAAAGGTCTTGTAGGTCTTCATAGAACCATTCAACTTCAGCTTTTTCCACGTTACTGGTTGGGGCATAGACTTGGATTACTGTGATATTGAATGGTTTGCCTTGGAAACGAACAGAGATCATTCTGTCGTTTTTGAGACTGCCTCCAAGTACTGCATTTCAGACTCTTTTGTTGACCATGATGGCCACTCCATTTCTTCTGAGGGATTCCTGCCCACAGTAGTAGATATAATGGTCATCTGAGTTAAATTCACCCATTCCAGTCCATTTGAGTTCGCTGATTCCTAGAATGTCGACATTCACTCTTGCCATCTCTTGTTTGACCACTTCCAATTTGCCTTGATTCATGGACCTGACATTCCAGGTTCCTATGCAATACTGCTCTTTACAGCATCGGACCTTGCTTCTATCACCAGTCACATCCACAGCTGGGTATTCTTTTTGCTTTGGCTCCATCCCTTCATTCTTTAGCTGGTGATATAAAAGAGATGGAAAGCTTAGAAGGCGGGTCTTGGAGTTTAGAATGAGGAAGTAGGACTCTGGGAGCTCCCCAAAGTTTGAGACTGAGTCATGGTCACCTTTGCTTCCACAAAAACTGTGATGAAGTATGGCCCAGAGTAACCTCAGTAAATGTTTATAAAATAAGTCCCTTAGACTGAGAGGGAGTAGAATTTTTATATTTCTTTATTTAGGGAAATGCTAGTTGTGGTCTGATTCCACTTAAAATAGGATGACTTGGGCTCCCCTGCTGGCTCAGTGGTAAAGAATCCACCTGCCAATGCAGGAGACACAGGTTCGATTCCTGGTTCAGGAAGATCCCGCATGCTGCAGAGCAACTAAGCCCGTGCACCACAACTGCTGAGCCTGTGCTCTAGAGCCTTGGAACCGCAACTACTGAGCCCGCATGTTGCAACTGCTGAAGCACGTGTGCCTAGAGCCGGTGCTCTGCAACAAGAGAAGCCACAGCAGTGAGAAGCCTGCTTACCGGAATGAAGAGTAGCCTCCACTCTCTGCAACTAGAGAAACAACCACAGGGCAGCGAAGACCTAGCACAGCCAAAACAAAAAAATCACTTAAGAAGAATGAGAGGACCAGAAATTGAAAATTAAATTTAAAAATTAAAATGTAGTTATGGATAATCTCAACATGGCAGTAAATAGAGGCCAAATGGCTTTCAGATGAGGTTGGCATTGGTTTTAGAAAAGGCAGAGGAACCAGAGATCAAATTGCCAACATCCGCTGGATCATGGAAAAAGCAAGAGAGTTCCAGAAAAACATCTATTTCTGCTTTATTGCCTATGCCAAAGCCTTTGACTGTGTGGATCACAATAAACTGTGGAAAATTCTGAAAGAGATGGGAATACCAGACCACCTGATCTGCCTCTTGAGAAATTTGTATGCAGGTCAGGAAGCAACAGTTAGAACTGGACATGGAACAACAGACTGGTTCCAAATAGGAAAAGGA
>NW_011495050.1:22077098-22105897 GCF_000754665.1 Bison bison bison | reverse complement strand
TTGGCCACCTCATGCGAAGAGTTGACTCATTGGAAAAGTTGACTCTGATGCTGGGAGGGATTGGGGGCAAGAGGAGAAGGGGACGACAGAGGATGAGATGGCTGGATGGCATCACTGACTCGATGGATGTGAGTCTGGGTGAACTCCAGGAGTTGGTGATGGACAGGGAGGCCTGGCGTGCTGCGATTCATGGGGTCGCAAAGAGTCGGACACGACTGAGCGACTGATCTGATCTGATCTGATTCTCATTATTGATAGAATTAAGCTCATGTATCAATTTTCTGTGCTTTTCTCTTTGCCTTTTAGAGACAGAGAGAGTGACTCGGGATGAGTAAAGGTGAATGCAGCCCCAGGAGACAGGATCTTAGTGTGCCTGCAGCTTAACCCAAAGTTTCCAAGCTTTGCTTACCTGCACACCCCTATACTATTTCTCATTAACATTCTTCCTTAAATGGACTTGTTTTTTAAGTCAGTGTAGCCGTTAGTGTTTGGAGATGTTAACCTGGGCTTTCCCATTGTCCACGCTGCCACCATTCACCTGGGAGGAAAAACACTCTCCATGCACTGACCTAAGGGTAGTCGGGAGGCAAAGTGGTGAGGAATCCGCCTGCCAGTGCAGGAGAGGCAAGAGACACAGGTTCGATCCCTGGGTCAGGAAGATGCCCTGGAGAAGGAAATGGCCACCCATTCCAGTATTCTTGCCTTCAGTATTCTTGCTGCAGTCCCTGGGGTCAGAAAGAGTCAGACACGACTGAGAGACTGAATTGACTGACTGACACATGTAAGTAGAATCATATGGTGTTTCATTCATGTTGTAGAATTGCCTTTCTATTTAAGGCCATTGTACATATATGCCACACTTTGTTTATATGCTCATGGGTGTGTCAGTGTCATGGAAACTGAGGTTGTTTTCACCTTTGGCTATTGTGTATAATGCTGCTATGAACATGGGTTGTAGATATCAGTTTGAGACCCTAATTTCAATTCTTTTGCTTTATGGGATCTCTCTCTCTTATTTTCACTCTCAGCTATAGATATATCTGAGGATACTAATTGTAAACTTTTTTTTTCTTTTTTTTTTAAAATTTATTTTATTTTTAAACTTTACAATATTGTATTAGTTTTGCCCCACATTGAAATGAATCCACCACAGGTATACCGGTGCTCCCCATCCTGAACCCTCCTCCCTCCTCCCTCCCCATACCCTCCCTCTGGGTCGTCCCAGTGCACCAGTCCCAAGCATCCAGTATCGTGCATCGAACCTGGACTGGCAACTCGTTTCATACATGATATTATACATGTTTCAATGCCATTCTCCCAATTACAAAAGTCTACAAGTAATTGTAAACTTTTAAAGTTTTTTTTCCCCATGAATCAACTCCTAGGGAGTAATTTTTATTCATTTATTTTTGATAGGAGGATAACTGCTTTACAATATTGTGTTTGTTTCTGCTATACACCAACATGAATCAGCCATAGGTAACATGTCCCCTCCCTCCTGAACCGCCTTTCCACCTCCCACCCCGTCCTCCCGCTCTAGGCTGTCACAGGTAACCAGGTTTGCCTTGAGCTCCCTGTGTCACATAGCAGCTTCCTGCTTTGCATATGGTAAAGTACACGGTTCAATGCCACTCTCTCAGTTTGTCCCACCCTCTCCTCCCCACTGTGTCCACAAGTCTGTCTTCTATGTCTTCATCTCCATTGCTGCCCTAGGGAGTCATTTTTGCTTTGTATTTTTTTAATGTTGCACATTTCTATCTCTGAAGATTTTTGGCTGCCCATGCATACTTAAGAATAAGACAACATAAAAGCTCATCTCCAGCTCTGTGTCCATGGTAGGGTCTGTCACCCAGCAGGTGTCACTTTAGGTGAAGAGACAGGGAGCAACCATTGAGGTTTTAGACCTCATAGGGCTTCCCTGGTGGCTCAGTGGTAAAGAATTCACCTTTACTATTATAGTATAGGAGATGCAGGCTTGATCCCTGGCTTGGGGAGATCTCTTGGAGAAGGAAATGGCAACCCACTTCAATATGCTTGCCTGGGAAATCCCATGGACAGAGGAGCCTGGTGGGCTACAGCCCATGAGGTTGCAAAGGATTCAGACATGACTTAGTGACTAAACAACAACAACAAAAATGAAATGAGGAGACACATGTGCTGATCAGGACACCAACTCACGTGTTCATTGACCAATCTCTCACCAGACAATTCATTTCTTTTGTTTTATTGGTATTTGGTTTTAGGTCTTATGAATTTGTTTAAATTTCTTTCCCCTCAACTTTATTAAGGTATGATTGACAAAAATTGTATAAATTTAGGTTATACAATGCAATTTTTTTTGTTCTCGTTAAAGTGTGCAATGTGAGATTATATACGTACACTGTGAGATTATATACAGTGGAATACTATTCAGATATAAAGAAGGAAATCCTCCCATTTGTAACAATATGGATAAATCTGCAGGGCATTATGCTAGGTGAAATAAACCAGACACAGAAAGACAAATATTGTATGATCTCATTGTAAAAAAAAAGTCAAACTCACAGAATCAGAGCGAAGACTGGTGGTTGCCAGGGGCTGAGGGGTGGAGGAAATGGGGTTGTTGTTGTTTATTTGCTAAGTCGTGTCTGACTCTTTATGACCCCATGGGCTGTAGCCTGTCAGGGTTTACTGTTCATGGGTGCTACTAGCTAATGGTTACAAACTTTCAGTTTGTACTAAGAGGGATCAGTTCTGAGGATGTAATGTACAGCATGGCAACTATAGTTAACAATACTGTATTATATTCTTGAAATGTACTAAGAGACTGGAACTTAAGTGTTTTCAGCACACATAAAAGAAACAAATGGTATCTTTCCATTTCTTTTAAAATGAAATCAACCAGTCTTTCCCTCTCACCCTTGCCTTCTCTCCTCTCTTCCTCTGCTGGGGGAGGATGGGACATTCTTTACAGAGACACGTGTATAGTAATTTTGCCTACAAACTTTCCAGTAACTCCTCTATTTTAAGCCTATTTTGCTGTCTCAGAAGACCTGGCACATCTGAGTGCTCAGCCTCTCCAGGTTTATGGAATGTAGTTAAGAGACTCAATTCCTAGGCAGGTTGATAAGAAGTCCGGGTCCCCCGAGGAAGAGAAAGGGGTCTGAGGCTCTGGAGGAGGAGATAGGGCTCTGGAGTTCTCAAGGAGGAAAAAAGGACAAACATTTTTTTCTACATTGCTTTGTCTTAGTCAATACAGCAATGTGTCCTGCTTGAGGATATGTTTCTCCTTCTTGAGAACCTTCTGACTAATCCGGTTATCTTAAAATATATATTGTGGGAATGACTCTGGTAAGACCTTTACAACCTTGAGACATTCTTTTGATTTACTGCAATAACCAATTGAGAAAGTATATAGCTCCCTTGCTAAGACTAGCGGGCGGGGGGCGGGGGGGGGACACTCTCCACCCCCTTCTGATGTCTATGTCAGAACCTTTCTCTGTCCCTTTTCACTGTAATAAAACTTTTGCCACACAAGAGCCCTGAGTGGTCAAGCCTGGTCGCTGATCCTGAAGCTAAATCTTCTTTGGAGATCGTGAATCCGACATTGTTCATAAGCTATCATAGTTGTACCATTTGCTCAACAATGATCCACCCTGCATTCTTTCAAGTGCAATTTCTTCCTCTCTGCCTCACTAAGTACTCACTCCATCACCCACCTTCGGTCTTCAGAAATTTATTGAAACCTCTGATAAACTGAAGCCCTCTCTTTATTTTTGCAGGTTTATAACTACATCCTTTACAGTAGTTTTTAGGGGTTTGGAGTAAGAGGAGCTAAGCACACGTGATTAGTCCACTATATAGAATTACAAGCCTGAAGGTGTAGTTTAGAAATATTACTATTTCCAGGGCTTTTCTCCCCTCCTGCAAATGTAGGCTCCCATTTGGGATCATTTCTATTCAGCCCTGGGAACTTCGTATTTCCTGCACTGCAGGTCTAGTGCCAATAAATTTCCATAGCTTTTGTTTTTCTGAAAATGTCTATATTTTGGAGAAGGAAATGGCAACCCACTCCAGTACACTTGCCTGGAGAATCCCACGGACGGAGGAGCCTGGTAGGCTACAGTCCATGGGGTCGCAAAGAGTTGGACACGACTGAGCGACTTCACTTTCTTTCACTTTGTTTTTCTGAAAATGTCTATATTTAGCCATCATTTTCCTATTTTTAAATTTTTACTTTAAGCTTACAGAAAATTACAATAATAATACAAAGAACTCCTAAGTACTGTTAACTGGTAACATTTAATTTTGAACATTTTGCCACATTTGCTTAGTTATTCTGTCTTCCTGTCTCCCTCTGTCCCTATGTCTCTGTATATGTATATACAGATACGTGTACATATATATACTTATCCTTAACTTTTTATATTTATACATAATATAACTTTTAACCATTTGAAAGTAACCTGTAGATATAATGAATGACCCAGGTTCAGGGAGTTAACACTGAAACAATACTACCGTCTAACCCACAGATCTCACTCAAATTTCACTGACTGTCCTGACAATGTTCTTTACAAGTCTACAATCCAATCTAGGATCACATATTGCATTTAGTTTTCATGTCCCTTGAATTTCCTTCAACCTGGAAGATTGCCTCTTTTTGTCTTTCACGCCCTTGACATTTTTTTAGAAAAGTATATGCCAATTGTTTTGAAAAACGTCACTAAGTTTGAGTTTGTTTGCTATATTCTCATTTCCCCAGTTTGGCAGGAATAACACAGGAGTGATGCTACTTGGCGTCCTTTCAGGAAGCGCACAACGCCAGCTTCCTCATTCCTTGTGATGTTAACATTTTACAACTTGGTTAAGGTGGTGTGTGTCTGTAAATAGCCAAACAAACTTGAAAAAGAAGGACAAAGTTGGAGGACTCACACTTCCCAATTACGAAAACTGTGGTACTTGCATAAAAACAAACAGATCAATGCAATGGACTAGAGGACCCCTCCCACCCACCCCAAACCCCTTACATACGCAGTGAAATGACTTTCCATAAGGATGTCAAGGCCATTCAATTTTGAAGGGACAATCTTTTAACAAATGGTGTTGGGAAACATGGGGATGAATGAATTTGGACCCTTTTTTTACACATTATATATAAAAACTAACTCAAATTGAATCAAAGACCTAAAGGGAAGAGCTAAAACTATAAGACTCAGAAGAAAAGAAAAGCTTTATGACATTGGATTTTGCAATGTTTTCTTAGACAGTACATCAAAAGCACAAGGAACAAAAGATAAATTAGATAAACTACATCAAAATTTAAAACTTTTGTGCATCAGAAAAATCAGAGTATAAAGGCAACCTACAGAACAGGAGAAAATATCTGCAAATCCTATGTCTGACAAGTGGTTAGTATTCAGAATACATACAGAACTCCTACAACTTAACAACAAACACAAACTCAAAAATGGGCATTGGACTTGAATAGACATTTCTCCAAGAAGATATTGAAACGGTCAATTACATGTTCAATAGATCTAATTATTAGTGAAACTCGAATCAAAACAATGAGATACCATCTCACATCCATCAGGTTGGATGTTATTTTTTTTAATAGAAAATAACCAGCACTGGCAAGAATGTGGAAAATTCGGAACTGTTGTGCCCTGTTGGTAAGTGTATAAAATGTTGTAGCCACTATGGAAAACAATCTGATATTTCTTTGAAAAAATTAAACATAGAATTACCATATGATACGGCAATTCCTCTTCTGGGTTAATACCCAAAAGAATTTAAAGCAAGATATCAAAGAGAGATTTATCCATCCATGTTCATAACTGTGTTATTCCCAGTATCTAAAACATGGAAGCAACCCAAGTGTCTACTGATAAACAAACTGTGATTGATATATATATAATTACATTACAATATATAATTATATTAATTACAGGCCATTAATATTACTCAGCTTTAAAAAGAAAAGAAATTCTGACACATGCTTCTGCACTGATGAACCTTGAAGACATCATGCTAAGTGAAACAAGCCAGGCGTGAAAAGACAAATACTGAATGATTCCACCCATAGGAGATACCCAGAATCATAGCAAGTTGAATGGTGGTTTCCTGGGGCTGTAGGATGGCAGGGGGAGGGGTGATGATGGGAGTGTTATTCTTTAGTGGGTGCAGCCTTTTACTTGGGGAAGATGAAAAGCTGGAAATAGATAGTTGTGATGGTTGCACAGAAATGTGAATAGACGCTTGGGTTTACATGACACACATAAAGGAAGCACCAAAGCTGACTGGATCTGCGCGTTATCTGGTGAGTTAAAGACTTCCCAGAATTGAAGCTGATGACACCTTGATGGGACAGCTTTTCCAAGATAGCTGATCAGGCTTGAAACCTTTGATAATGACACAACACTTCAGATGATCTCCAGTGTCTGTGACCTTGATAACAGGACTTTGGATTAAAAGCGCCTAAGAGTCCTCCCTCCTTCTTCTTCTTGCTACTCAAATGTGATCTCAATAGGTTTCCAATCTGCGTACTTTCCCTCTGATGTGAGACACTACACCCAGGAAAGGTCTTTCCTGGCAATGAGGGATGAGAAGCCACTGAAACTGAAAACCCGATTGCTGATCAGTGGTGTTTTCAGAGAAAGATCTTGATTAAAAGGGGGAAATGTAGCGTCAACAGTATGTGAACCAAGAACTTCGAGATGTACAAACTGGATTTTAAAAAGGCTGAGGAATCAGAGATCAAATCGCCAACATCCATTGGATCATAGAAAAAGCAAGAAAAGTCAAGAAAAACATCTACTTCTGCTTCACTGACTACACCAAAGCCTTTGACTGTGTGGATCACAATAAACTGTGGAAAATTCTTAAAGAGATGGGAATATCGGACCACCTTACCTGCCTCCTGAGAAACCTGTATGCAGGTCAAGAAGCAACAGTTAGAACTAGACGTGGAACAAGAGATTGGGTCAAAACCGGGAAAGTAACTCATTAAGGGTGCATACTGTCACCCTGCTTATTTAACTTGTATGCAGAGTACATCATGTGAAATGCTGGGCTGGATGAAGCTCAAGCTGGAATCAAGATTGTCAGGAGAAACAGCAACAATTGCAGGTATGCAGATGACACCATCCTAATGGCAGAAAGTGAAGAGGAACTAAAGAGCTAGCTTCTTGATGAAGGTGAAAGAGGAGAGTGAAAAAGCTGGTTTAAAACAACATTCAAAAAACTAAGATCATGGCACTCGGTCCCATCACTTCACAGCAAATAGATAGGGGAAAATTGGAAACAGTGACAGATTTTATTTTCTTGGGCTCCAAAATCACTGTGGATGGTGACTGAAGCCATGAAATTAAAAGACGCTTGCTCCTTGGAAGAAAAGCTATGACAAACCTAGACAGTGTATTAAAAAGCAGAGACATCACTTTGCCAACAAAGGACCATATAGTCAAAGCTATGGTTTTTCCAGCCATGTATGGACTGAGCAAATGGAAGTGAGAGTTGGACCATAAAGAAGGCTGAGAGTCGAAGAACTGATGCTTTCGAACTGTGATGCTTTAGAAGGCTCTTGAGAATCCCTTGGACTGCAAGATCAAACCAGTCACTCCTAAAGGAAACAACCTTGAATATTCATTGGAAGGGCTGATGTTGAAGCTAAAGCTCCAATACTTTGGCCCTTGATGCGAAGAACTGACTCATTGGAAAAGACCCTGATTCTGGGAAAGATTGAGGGTAAGAGGAGATGGGGTTGACAGAGGATAAGATGGTTGGATGGCATCATCGACTCAATGGAGATGAGTTTGAGCAAACTCCAGGAGATAGTGAAGGACAGGGAAGCCTGGTGTGCTGCAGTTCACCGGGTCATGGAGTCAGACACGACTGAGTGACTGAACAATAACAACAAATAAACAAAACCCTCAATTAAATAGAACCAAGAGGCCAGAAGGGGGAGCTCTCACACACTGTGACAATAGCAGAGGCCAATGGGAAGAAGAGACTCCTGTGGCAATAACTCAGCTAGTGAGAAGTCATACTGTTTCCTATAGCCCTTCCAAGCTCCTTTTCCCTCTATAAAGGAAGTCTCCTTCCCCTACTGTGCAGGAAGTTGCATGTGGCTTGTCATGATTGCAGACTCCAAATTGTAATTCTCTGCTGACCCTGAACACAACTCCCCCCCCCACATCCCCCCCTTTTTTTTTTTTGCTGGAGAAACAACCAGCAGTCTATTTGTTTAGGTCAAAAGATTAATCGTTGATGACAAAAGGGGAGGTCTGATACTAATTACTTCATCATGTCCACCGCCAAAAGTTCACAAATATTTCTTGTTGTCATAGGTCAATCTTATATTTATACAATAAGAAACTAAAGGTTAAGTGTCGGACACGACTGAGCGACTGAACTGAACTGAACTGAAACCTATATTGTGTGATTTCCAGTTCTGTACAGGCTAGGAGACATGGGCAATCCTTAACTGTGTGCTTCCTATGACTTTAGTAATCTCAGCTTGCACTGAGGATCCAGAAAGGATGATTTACAAATTCATAAAAACATAGCTAAAACATCAAGAATCCACCTAAGTCTTACCAGAGTACCATTCAGTGTTTTTAAGTCACTTAGATTTCAGGGTTTGCTATAATAGTATGGCCTGGCCTAGCTTGACCAGTGTTCCAATCAAAAAATATCATAAAACTATTTTTAATAAATAAAAGGAAGTCATACAGCATCCATATTGTTATCACCCATGAACAACAGCATCATGAGCATATGCATTAGTATTTAGATGAAAACTTATACCCATATATAAACATTTAAGTTGCCACACCATAAAGTACATCTCAGAGATCATTCAACAAGTAACTTCCACATCTTTTAGGGGAAAAAAAGTATTTTCTCACTTCATCTGTTGAGAGTTCAAGTGATTAATCCATTCTTATATGACCAAAAATGCAAAAGTACAATCTAAGAATTGTACTATCAAAATATATTGTATCAATGTCAGTATCTTTAGGTCATGTGTTAGAGTCTAAATTAACCAAAGCCAAGCATCACATTTTAGAAAAATCAAACACTTCTAAAGAGCTTATTCTACCCATCTGCCCAGAGTGATGAGATCGGCCTTTACTGCTTAGTCATATATTTCATTTCTAGGAAATAAGCACTATTATTATTAATATCAAATGAGAAGACTAATTTGCTTCATATAGAGCTTGAACTTTAATTCTTCCTTGACACTGAAGCAAGGTGTCAGAATGATACAAAACTGGCTAGGCTAAAAAGGGAATCAATGCTGGAAGTCAGCATGATTTAATGATATAAACTGTTAGCATAACCATGCGTAAGTTATCCTGTTTGTGCCCCAGTTATCTCATCTGTAAAATAATCACTTTTAGTGATGGTTCTGTTCTTGTAAGGAATGTAGTAGAACAAGCCAGTAATGAATCATCGTTTAATAAATGTTAGGAAATATCATGATCACGATCATCATCACTATAGTAAGGAAATTCAGTGCTGACCACAACTTTGTCATTCATTTTGTACAAGGATGTGAATAAGAAGCAATAGGTATGTATCATTTGGGGGCTTTCTTTTTACCTCCCTTAATAAAATAGGAGTATTACTAGAAATGGCATACAGAGATTGTGGTAGTTATAAAAGTAGAAGTCAAGGAGTACATTCCTGCACTAGGTTTCTCTATACTTCCAAAGAAACTTTCAGTTAAATGTCCAAAAATCAGAGCATGCCATCTTTGAAGAGATATTTTTAAATTGTGAGGAAAACAGCCCTGAGCAAGCCACATACAGGCTGATTCCTCATACATTTTTAAACTGTTGTTTTGGAACCAGCTCGTCATTCCTTTGTGTTTGCGCACACACACGTTAGACGGAACACAGGGGCTCTGTTAACACAAACACTACCATCAGAGCTCAAGGTAAATGCATTATAAATTATCTTTTCATTATTTAATCTTGGATCCCCGGGTTCTTGGAAGTATGGTGGAATCACATTCATCAAAATGTCTCAAGGGACACATAAAGCTTTCAAATATGTGAAGATTTGGATAAGGTAACCAGGCAAGCAGAGCTTGAACTTGGCAGTGTAAGTTGCTACATCTACAGCACAAATTCACAAAGTATCCTTTCCTTCTCCCTTGGTTTATAGATGCCAACTAACATGGCCAAGTCAACCCACTAAACAAGGGTGTTATGTTCCAGGCACACTGGAGTTTCAAGAGTAGCTTGTTTTTCCTCTTTACCAGCTAGCTAGAGTTGGAGAAATCCAGAAGTCAAAATTATTTATTTACTTATTTTAAGATCACATTGTCTTTTACCAAGAATTGAAAACGTAACTATAACTTCGGGAGCTACAAAGTATGGTGCTTATAAAACCATTCAACTATTTATTCTAACATTTTAAACCTACTAAAAGCCTGGCCCCTACCTGCTGCTCAAAATAACACTGAAAAAAAAAAAAAAAACACTGAATGGATGTGTACTGATACCGTCACAAGATGACATGCAGATAAGATGACCCTAATTAGACTCAATCAAAAATATACAGCACCTTTGGATCTGTTAAAATCATAGCAGGCATATTAACACAAGGATTTTTAACTTTATTCAGTTCCAGCTAAAATATGATGGATACGCCATAGTATTAACAAAAAAATTTTTGAGAAGTTGGTCACCAGAAAACTCTCTTCAAGCATAAAGCTGCAAATCTGAGCTTGGTTGCCTGTACAGGATCTCAGGCTGGCCAAAGACCTTTGGAGCTGGAATTTGTCCCTTAAATTGGTAATGCTTAATGCATTCAAAAGAGATTTACAAAGCCCATGGAATTGTCCATTTTATAAAGCTGAAATGCTGCTGGCTTAAGCATTACTTGGGATTTCAAAAATATCATAACTTGTTTTTACTTCATTGTTTTTTTCTTGAAAAAATCTAATTAGGAAAAAGTAGATCTCATATTTCTGTTGCATTGAAAGGTTCGAGCTCCATGATTAATAGTATTGGCAGCAGATAGTGTAAACAGTCCTCCTTAAATGCATTTTGATTAAACGCATTTAGAGTTCCACTTAAGATGCATTTTGCCATGTTCAGTATGGTAATAGACATGGGGTGGAAAAACGACAGATATTTTTTTCCAAGCAGGAGGGATGAGATTGCTAAAATCCTCAGCCTACACCACAACATTAATTAGTGTGTTTCACCAACCAAAGCTGTAAGATTTGTAAATGAAATTCTAGAAGGGGCATCAAGCTAAAACAGGATATGGAAGCCAAATGGAAAACATGAAGCAATAAAAGAAAAAAGCTAAACTAGCTAGAAGTCTAAGTTTAGTCTTTGAAGTCAGTTCAAGTCCTGCATGCTTTAATTCTGATGTAATCTTAAGATGGTGGGTACAAATAAGAACTCAGAAACAGCTTTTGTAACTTTTGGACCAACTGCACATGAATCAGTGTGTTGATGGCTATAATGATTACACAGTGGTCTTTGCTGAGTTACATCTGAATTAAAACCGTCATTCTGCTTAGGGTGAAACATAATAATGAATATATATCAACAAGGATAGCCATCCTCCAAACACACACAACCCCTGACACTTATAAACATTCTTATATGATATATTACATTTTGTTGATATATCACATTATTTGTCTTAACAACAGTAATGCATAAGCTGTTACACGCTAGCACATTCTTCCTGTATGACAATGTGTTTGTTCCTTGTTTGTCCTGTCCTTTGTCTCATTTCACATTCTAGTTAACGAGATGATTGCATTTCTGTGTGCAAGAATATTTTTCTGAGAAGAAATAATTCTCTTGATTTGAAAAAAATTATATTTCTGGCAAGATGGAAACTTCAAACACATATGGCATAAAAGATCCTTGCCCATAATGGTCTTAGTGGACAAAAAAAAATTCAAGTAGAATCACAATTGGATTAAGTGCATTTTTTTGGTCTGCTGACAGCCTTAAAAACGAACAGTATACAAAATGAAAAAAAAACGCACACTGATTTTTTAATAACAATTCACTTAAAATCCTCAGATGGAGTGTTATCACTGTTATAAAGTGTCTTTCATATGAATCAAATTAATTATTCTTTGAAAGAAATCTAAGTTATTTTCTTCTTTTAGTGATAAATGGGAAAAGTAAGGAAGATCCACTGGAGAAGGGAATTGGCAACCCATTCCAGTATTCTTGCTTGGAGAATTTCATAGACAGAGGAGGCTGATAGGCTACAATGCATGGGGTCGCATAAAGTTGGACACGACTGGGAGACTAACAGTACATAAATGTTACTTTAACTTAAAAAAAGGGCCTTTTGATAAGAATTTTAATTAAAAATACTATGCATAATTTCAGTACTCTTATGATGGGAACTGTAATAGATGGGTTTACATTTATTTATGGGAATTCCCTGGTGGCTCAGATTGTAAAGAATCTGCCTGCAATGCAGGAGACCCAGGTTCAATCCCTGTGTGGAGAAGAACTCCTGAAGGAAATGGCCACCCAGTTCATTAGTCTTGCCTGGAGAATTCCACGGCTAGAGGAGCCTGGTGGGCTACAGTCCATGGAGTCACATTCTGTATGTGAATAATTAATGAATAGGGCTCCCAAATAAGTTGTGTTCAGTTATTTTGACCATATGCATTTTATTACTTTTAACTGAAGCAGTTGATTTACATTGTTATGCCAATCTCTGCTGTACAGTGAAGTGACTCAGTTTGACACATAGACATTCTTTTTTTTTTTTTAATTTTTGGCTACACCCCAAGGCATGTGGGTTCTTAGTTCCCCAGGGATCAAACCTGCACCCCCTGCAGGGAAAGGCAGAGTTTTAACCACTGGATCACCAGGGAAGTCCCTAGACATTCTGTTCTTTAAACATTCTTTTCCACTGTGGGTTATCACAGGGTATTGCATATAGTTCCCTGAGCTATCCGGTAGGACCTTGTTGTTTACCCATCCTATCTATAATAGCCTGCATCTGCTAATGCCACAAGCCCTTGGCAACCATAAGTCGCTTCTGTGAGTCTGTTTTGTAGATGGGTTCGTTTGTGCCATATTTTCGATTCCACATAATATCATACGGTATTTGGCTTTCTCTTTCTGACATAGCCTGAAAGACTTTCTCTTTCTCGTTCTGACTACAGCCATATGGTATGGCTTTCTCATTCTGACTTACTTCACTTAGTATGATAATCTCTAGGTTCATCCATGTTGCTGCAAATGGCATTATTTCTTTCTTTCATATGGCTGAGTAGTATTCCACTGTGGGCTTCCCAGATGGCTCAGTGGCAAAGAATCCGCCTGCCAATGCAGGAACCACAGGGAATGCAGGTTTGCTCCCTGAGTTGGGAAGATCCCCACAGGAGGAAATAGCAACCCACTCCACTACTCTTGCTGGGGTAGTCCCAGGGACAGAGGAACCTGGTAGGCTACAGTCCATCGGGTTGCAGAGTTGGACACGACTGAGCATGCAATGCATGCAGTGTTCCATTGTATTCATGCGGCACATTCTTTGAGGAGGACACAGGAACCCACTCCAGTACTCCTGCCTGGAGAATCCCATGGACAGAGGAGCAGGCTGCCATCCATAGGTTGCAAAGAGTTGGACAAGACTGAAGTGACTTAGCACACACCTCATTTTCCATTCATCTGTTGATGGGCATTTAGGTTGTCTCCATGCTTTGGCTATTATGAACAGTGCTGCTGAGAACACAGGGGTGCATGTGTCTCTTTGAATTCTAGTTTTGTTTCAGTATATGCTCAGGAGTGGGATTGCTGGATCATATGGTAATTCTGTTTTTAGATTTCTGAGGATCCTCCAACACTGTTTTTCTATAGTGGCTGCACCAACCTACATTCCCACAACTAGTATAGGAGGGTTCCCTTTTCTCCACAGCCTCTGTAGCATTTATTCTTTGTAGACTTTTTATTGACGGCCATAATGACTGGTATGAGGCAGTACCTCACTGTAGTTTGGATTTGCATTTCTCTAATAATTAGCAATGTTGAGCATCTTTTCATGTGCCTGTATTTTTCATGGCTATCTGTATTCTTTGGAGAAATGTTTACTTAGATCTTCTGCCCACTTTTAGAATGTTTTTTTTTTTTTTCTGTTGTTGTTGAGTTGTATGAATTATTTGTATATTTTTGGAATTAATCCCTTGTCAGTCACTTCTTTTGCATGTATTTTCTCTCATTCCAAAGGCTGTCTTTTTGTTTTATGGTTTCCTTTGGTGTACAAAAGCTTTTCAGTTGGATTAGGCCCCATTTGTTTATTTTTGTTTTTATTTCTGTTGCCTTGGGAGAAAAACCAAAGAAAACATTGGTGAGATTTATATCAGAGAATGTTTTGCCCTTGATCTCTTCTAGTTTTATGATGTCATGTCTTAGTTAAGTCTTTAAGCCATTTTGAGTTTATTTCTATGTATGGTACGAGGGCGTGTTCTAACTTCATTGATTTACATGTGACTGTCCAACTTTCCCAACTTCACTTTCTGAAGACATTCTTTTTTTCCTTGTATATTCTTGCCTCCTTTGTCAAAAAATAATTGACCATAGGTGTGGGTGTTTATTTCTGGGCTCTCTATACCACACCACTTTGATTATTGTAGCTTTATAGCACTGTCTGAAGTCTGGGAAGGTTATGCCTCCTGCTTTGTTTTCTTCAGGATTGCTTTGGAAATTCTGTTTGTTTATTGTTTCATATAAATTTTAGGTTTGCTCTAGTTCTGTGAAAAGTGATATTTGATATGGATTGTATTAAATCTGTATATTGCTTTGGGTAGTATGGCCATTATGATATTCATTTTTACAGTCCAAGAGAATAGGATATCTTTCCATTTCTTTGAATCATCTTCAGTTTCCTTTATTAATGTTTTATACTTTTCAATGTTTCACCTCTTTGGAGAGGTTTATTCCTAAGTATTTTATTTTGGGGGCTGTGATTTTAAAAGGTATTGCTTTTTAAATTTTCTGATATTTCATTGTTGGTGTAAAGAAATGCAACAGATTTCTACAGGTTAATCTTGTAACCTGCTATCTTGCTGAATTCGTTTATCAGTTCTAGTAGTTTTTGTGTGAAGGCTTTAGAGTTAAGTATCATATCATCTGTATATCATGACAGTTTTACCTCTTCCCTTCCAATTTGGATACCTTTTTATTTTTTTTTCTTGTAGTATTGCTGTGGCTAGGACTTCTAATACTAGGTTGAATACAAGTGGTAAGAGTAGGCCTCTTAGCCATGTTTCAGGTTTTAGCAGGAAGCCTTTCATCTTTTCACAATTGATTATTATATTGGCTGAGGGTTTGTCATAAATAGTTTTTATTATTTTGAGATATGTTCCCTCAATACCCATTTTTATACTGAATGGAATTTTATAATGAATGAATTTTGTCAAATGCTTTTTCTGCATCTATTGAGATGATCATGTGATTTTTGTCTTTTGTTGATGTGGTATATCACATTGATTTGCATATATTGAATCATCCTTGTGAACTTGGAATGAATCCCACTTGGTCATGGTGTATCATCTTTTTATGTGCTGTTGGCTTCAGTTTGCTAATATTTTGGTTGAGAATTTTTGTACTTATATTAATCAAAGATATTGGCCTGTAATTTTCTTTTTTGGTTATATCTTTGTCTGGTTTTGGGAGCAGGATAATGATGGCTTCATAGCATTTGATCATAAGTATTCTTGCTTGTAGACATTTTGGCGTCAAAAGTGTCACCACATACATAACTGGGCAATTTTGTTGTGAAAGATAAAATAATGAAAAATAAGAGAATCATTAAAAAGGATATACTGAAACATGAGAAATGAATAACAGAATTAAAAAGTATTGTGAAGTACAAAATATTTGAATACCTTTAAAATGTATGTAGATTCATGGCAATACTGCTCAATTAACTGATTTTATTTTGTGAATTGTATCTAAGCACTTACCTTCCAGTCTTTCATAGTACTACACATTTTGCTTGTTTGTTGATTTGTCTCCTCTTTGGGCATCACACTTTTTCTTTTTCACTAAAGTTTCTTCCTTTGTCAAGAGAGGTATCAGTTTCCAAATCCTAGGATGCAAATCTGCAACTGAGCTTTGCATCGTGTTTTGAAAGCCTCCTACACCATTATTTGTTGTTGATGTATTGTCACATGTCTGTTAATAGACCTTCCAAAGTTTTATGAGAAATTCGGGTTCCCTGATACATCTTCAAATCACCGAAGGACTTTCAAACTGATGTTATCATTGTCTAGTATAGATGTATGCAGTCTGGCTTTACACTGTCTTACTTCACACTTCCAGGAGGTTTTATCACCATGTTATCTATTAAGTTGATATATGTAGTTATCATTCACTATTTTAAGACCACCACGTCTACTCATCATTTTATAGACCATTACCAGGGCTAAGATTTATGTAATATAAAAATGGGAGTACTGCATCAATAGAGAAATTAAACTAAACTGTCAACCAGTTATTTTTTTATGTCAAAAGTGCCTTAAGGACAATTAGTTATATGGTAAAAATGTTTGTGGTGAAAATGCTTGCAGCCAAGATGCTTACAGCATCTAATAAGGATATGAATAAAACATATGTTGTAAACAAAAATGCAACACAATTGGTAGGTACTGTAGCAAGGTATCATGGGTTTCCCCAGTAGCTCAGTGGTAAAGAATCCACCTATGGTGCAGGAGACACAGGAGATGCAGGTTTGATCCCTGGATCAGGAAGATCCCCTGGAGAAGGAAATGACAGTCCACTCCAGTATTCTTGCCTAGAGAATCCCCATGGACAGAGGAGCCTGGCAGGCTATAGTCCATAGGGTTGGACACCACTGAAGTGACTTAGCATGCAGGCATGTGTAGCAGATATGTGTAAGACAAAAGAGGTAAAGAGCAACTCAGATGGGGTAGAAAAGGATCAGGGAAAGCTCTGAGGAGAGAATGTTTGGATTGGCCATGTGAAATATGAATTGGGGCACTGCAGGTAGAAGAGAAAAGGGATTCTCAGGCAGAGGGAACAAATATGAAACAGTTACAACTTATATGTCAGCTGTAAGTAATTTGTTCAGTGGTCTCTTTCAGGAGGTCTGTGAGGTAGAGGCAATTTTCACAATAATGCTAAGATGTTATGTGCCTTTTTTACTGTGTTGATATTTGTGCTGATAATGCTAATGTGATCGTAGGTAAAACTGTCGGCACCTTTATATGTATCAAGGCGGCGTGCTCAGTCACTTCAGTGAGTCAACTCTTTGCAACCCCATGGACTGCACCCCTCCAGGCTCCTCTGTCCATGGAATTTTCCTGGCAAGAATACTGGAATAGGTTGCCACACCCTCCTCCAGGGAATCTTCCTGACCCAGGGATTGAACCCATGTCTCCTGCACTGCAGGCAGATTCTTTACTGCTGAGACAGCAGGGAAGCCCTCAGTGGCACTGAAACAACTGAATTCATTTATAGGAAAAAAAGAAAGAGTTTTGCTTAAGAATGCCTAAAAGTATTAGCTTTACTAATGTTGATTGCTGAGCACACACCATTACAATATTCTAATTGATGAAATGGGAAGTAAACAGAACGCATGCCTGTCACATACCAAAGTATAATGGTTACCTCCAGAAAAAGCACTTGTGTAATTGCGTGAGTTGCTAGCTGACCCAGTCACTCTTCTCACAGAGCACCATTTCACTTGGTAAGGCTGGCATACAAATCATAGTTATTCAGACTTGGTATTTAGAAAATGTATATTCAAAAATGTACAAAGTCTGTTACATCAAGGAAAACAACAGTGTTTTTTCCACTGATGCTATTTCACTGTATGCAAGTTCAACATTTTGTTATACGCTCACCAGTCAGTTGGTATTTGTATAGTATTCACACTTTGGCTACTATGAATAATGCTGCTATGAATGTTAGCACACATATGTTTGTGTGGAAATGTCTTCATTTCTCTCGGGTAGATTCCTAGGAGCAGAATTGCTGAGTAGTATAGTAACCATTTGGCAGTTTTTCAGGAATTGCCAAATTTCTCCAAAGTGTCAGTTACATTCCCACCATCAATCTATATGTTTTTAGTTTCTCCACATCCTTGTAAACATTTGCTTGTTATTGTTCAGTCGCTAAGTTGTGTCCGACTCTTTGTGACCCCATGGACTGCAACATTCCAGGCTTCCCTTGTTCTTCACTGTTTCCCAGAGTTTGCTCAATGTCATGTCCATTGAATCAGTGAAGCCATCCAACCATCTCATCCTCTGTCGTCTCCTTCTCCCACTCTCAATCTTTCCCAGCATCAGGGTCTTTTCCCGTGTGTTAGCTCTTCACATCAGGTGGCCAAAGTACTGGAGCTTCAGCTTCAGCATCTGTCCTTCCAATGAATATTCAGGATTGATTGGTTTGATTTCCTTGCTGTCCAAAGGACTCTTAAAAGTCTTCTCTAGCATCACAACTCAAAAGCATCAATCCTTCAGCCCTCAGTCTTCTTTATGGTCCAACTCTTTGTCATTGTCTGTATTTCTGATAACAGACATTCTAGAGAGTATGAGTTGGTATCTTATGTGGTTTTCATTTATTTCCCTAATGACTAATGATGTTAAACAGCTTTCCATGTGCTTATTGGCTATTCATATATTTTTCTTTGCTGAACAGTTTATTCTAATATTTTGCTCATTTTAAAATCGGGTTATTACTGAAGTTGAGGAGTTCTTCATATGCTCTAAATATAAGTCCTCTGGCAGATAAATAATTTGCAAATATTTTCTTCCAGTCCTTTGTTCTCTTTCATTTTTTAATGGGATTTTTTAAAACTTTTATTTATTATTACTGATAATTTTATTTTTTGGTTGCCCTGGGTCTTGGTTGCTGCACGTGGGCTCTCTCTAGTGTGGCGAGAGAACTACTCTGTCTTGTGTAGCGTGGGCATCTCACTGTGGTGGCCTGTCTTACTGCAGAGCACTGTCTCTAGGGCACATGGGCTTCAACAGTTGCTGAACATGGCTCACGGACTTAGGTTCCCTGTGGCATGTAGAATCTTCCCAGACCAAGGAGCAAATCCGTGTCCCGGCACTGGCAGGCGAATTCTTTAAGCAATGGACCACCAGGTAAGTCCTAATGGCATCTTCTGAAGCACAAAGTTTTAAAATTTTATACACTGCCATTTATCTACTTTTTCTTTTATAGAGCTATGTGGAAAAGTCTTTGACTAACTCAAGGTCATAAGGATATTTCTCCTGCCTCCTTTCAAGGGTTTCTGTTTTGTTGCTTAATACAGATCTATTATCAATTTTGAGGAAGATTTTGCATACAGTGTGAGATAATTTCTCACTGAATTGCCTTGACACCTTCACTGAAAATTAACTGATGATAAATATATGGATTTATTTCTGGATTCTCAATTCTATCACATTGATCTCTGTCTCAGTCAAACTGTGAAACTGACTTTCCTGGATGTTTTGCTCTTGTTCTTGGATTGTCCCATCATATTGACAAAACTCCTGGGAATGAGTTTCCTTCCCACATTCTAATCGAAATCAAATCAGCCCCCTTTGGCAGCAAGGTTACTGGTCCTTAGGGCTGTCTTACTTTGGTAGAACTACTCCACTACGGAACAGGATTGGGGGAATGGAAGCAGGCTAGACCAAGATTCCATAAACTCCCAACTATTTCTATTAAGTTTCAGTAGTTTTTCCTGAATAAATGTTTCTCAATTTATTATATGTCTTTTTTCAATCTCTGGAATTCTAAAGTAGTTGTTTTGAGAATTCTGTCTAGTTTTATTGTTCCTTTTTGGTGATATGATTTGCTAAACTTCTCAGTCATTCTACAAGTCCCACCCTACTTAGCAATTTAGTATTTTTTTTAAGTTGCTAAAGGCACCACATTTGATATGTCAAAACTAAGCATATGCTTTCTAACACTTCTTTCTGAAAAACCTACAGATGTGATAGTAAAGAAGCTCAAAGAGAATAAATATATAACAGTATTGAAGATTGGAAAGGAATTCATCAGAGGATCAGAGGTTTTAACGATATTTGTAAGGGAGAAAGCTACTGGAGCATATTGACATATAAACCAGGGTGGAGAAAAGAAACAATTATGATGGTTTGAAAGGACAAAGCATAGTAGTCACATTTCATCTTCTTGGTTAGGACTGTGAGGATACCTTTTTACAATTGACTGGGTATTTATGTCCCCCCAGAATTCATACTTTGAAATCCTAATTCCCAGTGTGATGTTACGGGATGTAGGGTCTTTAGGAGGTTATTAGGTCATGAGCGTAGAGTCCTAATGAATGGAATTAGTGCCTTTATCATATAGACCCCCAAGTTCCCTTCTCCTTTCTGCCATATGCACACACACAGCAAGAAGGCTGTCATCTATAAACCAAGAGGCTCCTCACCAGGTACTGAAACTACAGACAACATGATCTTGGACTCTCAGCCTCCAGAACTGGGAGAAATAAGTTTGTTGTTTATAAGCTATGCAGTCAATAGTATTCTCTTATAGAACCTTGAACTAAGACACTTTGTTAGATTCTGGTGCTACTGTATGGGAGAAACTCCATTGTCCCTCATGTTCTGGGGCTCCTGACTTTGCCTTCTGAGACGAGCTTCCTTATCTATTATCCTCTAAGCCATGTCTGAAGTTGGAATTGGAAAGTGGGCCTCTTTGGAGGTTGAATAATTTCACAGCCTGCTTTCTGATGATGATGTAAGTTTGGTAGCTGGTGGTTGTTTAATAGACTGAAAAATTACAGGCATTTTCAGGCCAGGTTTGTGGTTTTGTTGTGAATGTAACTGCATCAAAATTTAGTACGTTTTCAATCTATTTATTGGTTCCATGTCAAAATTTCTTCTTGTCATGATTCTTAAGCCTGCCAACTCTTATGTATTCACTTCTGTGCTTAGCACATTTCACTCTCTGTTATTTTAATGGTGGCTATTTTATGGTCATCTAAAACAGTAGGCTGGATTTTGACTTTTGTAATAGGGCCACCACTGTCCACATGAAAACTCTTAATGAGCAAGTTTTGAAAAGGGCACTGAACAAAGGCTTTGTTTTATGAGGCATAGTTGCAGTTGACATTCTCAGCTTTGCAGACCCAAACTATTAGATTTTACCTCAGTTTTAATTGCAAGCCACACTCACAGAATGTGACTCCCTTAGCTTTCCTTTTTAATTGAAAATGGGGGTAATTCTTGCCCGATATATCTCTCATGATACCTTGATAAAACTGTAACACATAAACAGCCACCAACACATAAACAGACACCAATATTCTTTTTTGGGGAGACTACTTCCTTAAAAAGCTATGAGCAGAGACTTCCCTGGCAGTCCAGTGGTTAAGAATCTGCACGCCAATGCTGGGGACGTGGGTTCAGTCCCTGGTCCGGGAAGATCTCACATGCCTCAGAGAAACTAAGCCTGTGGGCCACAACTGCTGAGCCCATGTTATAGAGCCCTCGAGCCACAACTATCGGGCCCACATGTCACAACTACTGAAGCCCACGTGCCTAGAGCCCATGCTCTGCAACAAGAGAAACCACCACAGTGCGAAGCTCGCATACTAGAGAGTAGACCCACTCACCACAGCTAAAGAGAGCCACGTGCAGCAGTGAAGACCCAGCACAGCCAAAAATAAAGAAATAGAATTTAAATTTTAAAAATTCATTTGATGAAAAAAAGAAAAGTATGGACACAGCAAGCACTGTTCTGCCTTCTAAGTTGTCAGAAGTAACAGGTTCACCAAATATTTTTCCATGACATTGCAAAGGTAACCACCTTTCTACCTTCAAATACATGTTTCCTTGCTGCCCAATGACCGACGGATGAATGAATGTCACGTTTTCAGTTTTTGTTATGGCAATTTTTTTTTTATCAGTTAAGGTAAAGTATAAACTGCTGCTGCTGCTAAGTTGCTTCAGTCGTGTCCGACTCTGTGCGATCCTGTAGACGGCAGCCCACCAGGCTCCCCCGTCCCTGGGATTCTCCAGGCAAGAACACTGGAGTGGGTTGCCATTTCCTTCTCCAATGCATGAAAGTGAAAAGTGAAAGTGAAGTCACTCAGTCGTGCCCAAGTCCTAGCGACCCCATGGACTGCAGCCTACCAGGCTCCTCCGTCCATGGGATTTTCCAGGCAAGAGTACTGGAGTGGGTTGCCACTGCCTTCTCCAAAGTATAAACTACAATAACAAAAAAGCACAGAAATAAAGTGACTCAAATAAGACTGAGATTTTTCTCTCACCTAAAAGTCCAGAGCAAGGCATCACTTCTTCATGAGGTCATCCAGAGACCAGGTTATGTAATTCCTTAGGAAAGTGCCCCATCTATCTGGTGGGACCTTGTCAGCCAGCACTACAACTGTGATTGTAGGAAGAGGGAAGAGAAAATAACTGGCAAGCATTTTCATTCTAAAAAGACCTGAATGGATATTTCACACTTTTGCTTCCATACCCTTGACCTGACATTGGACATAACGTATGGCCGTATCTAGCTACGAGGAAGACTGGGAAATGATAGTTAATTTTAGTTATGTAGTCATGTGTGAGCTACGTGTGTGCTAAGTCGCTTCAGTCATGTCCGACTCTTTGTGATCCCATGGACTGTAGCCCTCCAGGCTCCTCTGTCCATGGGATTCTCCAGGCAGGAATACTGGAATGGGCTACCATTTCCTTCTCCAAGGGCTCTTTCTGATCCAGGGATCGAACCCATGTCTCTTATGTCTCTTGGATTGGCAGGTGGGTTCTTTACCACTAGTGCTACCTGGGACGCTCAAGTAGTCATGGGCACAGCTAAAACTTGGAGATTTCATTACTAAAAGGAATGCGTTGGATAGATGCTGGGAAACAGCAACCTCTATTGCAATAGGTTTGAGAAGACTGATTATCTCTTAAAAGTAACATACTGTTGAATTTTTTAAAAACTAGTTTTATAATAATTACATTAAACAAGAAGTTTCTAAAATAACAACTATTTCAGGACAGGCCTATACACTAAGTATTTGACTCTGGAAAACAAAACAGTATGGAGCTTTTTAATCTTTTAAAAACCATATAAGAGTCAGATGTACAGAATTCTAATTCAGAACCGATATATACTACAAAGTGATCACCCCCACAAACCTAGTTGCCATCCATCACAATGCAGTTGATCCCCTCCACCCATGTTGCCCACCTCCCAATCCCCTTCCCATCTGGTAACTGCTAATTTGTTCTCTGTATCTATGAGGGTTCTTTTGTTTGTTCATTGCTTTCTTTTAGATCCCACTTATGAGTGAAATCATATTGTATCTGTCTTTGCCTGACTTATTTCATTTAATATCTTCAAGGTCCTTTATGTTGTCTCATATGGCAGGATTTCATTCATTTATGGTTGAATAGTATTGTTATCCCATTGTATGTCTCATATATATATGTCAACATCTTATATACAGACCTATATATATGTGTGTGTGTGTGTCAGCATCTTTATCCATCCATTCCATTGATGGACACATAGGTTGTTTACATATCTTGGCTATTGCAAATAATGCTGCAATGAACATAGAGAATGTATTTTTTCAAATTAGTGTGTTCATTTTCTTCAGATATATACCTGGAAGTGGAATAGTGGGATCACCCCACTCCAGTACTCTTGCCTGGAAAATCCCATGGATGGAGGAGCCTGGTAGGCTGTAGCCCATGGAGTCGTTAAGAGTCAGACATGACTGAGCGACTTCCCTTTCACTTTTCACTTTCATGCATTGGAGAAGGAAATGGCAACCCACTCCAGTGTTCTTGCCTGGAGAATCCCAGGGACGGGGGAGCCTGGTGGGCTGCCATCTATGGGGTCGCACAGAGTCGGACACGACTAGAGCGACTTAGCAGCAGCAGCACGGGAGTTATAGTCATAATCTTTTAAGGAATCTCCATGCTGTTTTCTATAAGCTGTACCAATTTACAGTCCCACCAACAGTGTATGAGAATTCCCTTTTCTGCACATCCTCACCAACATTTGCTATTTCTTGTCTTTTTAATATAGTTATTCTACTGGTATGGGGTGATATTTTATTATGGGTTTGATTTGCATTTCCCTAAAAATTAGTAATGCTGAACACTTTTCCATGTATCTGTTGGTCATCTGTATGTCTTCACTGGAAAAATGTCTATTCAGGTCCTCTGCCTATTTTAAAATCAGGGTTTTTTTTTTAATTGTATGAATTATTTGTATATTTTTAATATTAACCTCTTGTCAAATATATGATTTGCAAATATCTTCTCTCATTAAGTTGGAAAAGGGCCTGACAACCTACTCCACAATTCTTGCCTGGAGAATCCTATGGACAGAGGAGCCTTGCAGGCTACAGTCCATGGGGTCACAAAGGGTCACACATGATTAAGTGACTGACACACACGCTTTCTCTCACTAAGTATCCACAAAAACATTGCTAAGACTGGTGTCAATGAAGATATTGCTTGTTTTCTTCCAGGAATTTTATGGTTTCAGGTCTTACATCAAGACTTTAATTCATTTTGAGTTAATTCTTGTATGTGGTGTAAGACAGTGATCTAGTTTTTCAACAATATTTGTTGGAAGGATGTCTTTTCTCCGTTGTGTATTTTTACTTTCTTGTTGTAAACTAATTTTCCATAGATGTGTGGGTTTATATGTGGATTTTCTATTCTGTTCCATTGATCTGTGTGTTTGTATTTGTGCCAGTACCATACTGTTTTGATTATTGTAGCTTTGTAGTATAGCTTGAAATCAGGGAGCATGATGCCTCCTGTTTTGTTCTTCATTCTTCGTTGTTTTGATTCTTTGGGTCTTTTGTGATTCCACACAAGTTTTAGAATTATTTGTTCTACTTCTGTGAAATATGCCATTGAAATTTTGATACAGATTTCACTGAATCTGTAGATTGCTTTAGATAGTTAGGATATTTCAACAATATTAATTCTTCCAATGCATGAACACAGAATACTTTTCCACTTATTCATGTCTTCTTCCATTCATCAGTGTCTTATAAGTTTTTAATAAGCATGTTTTTGCCTCCTTGATTAAATTTATTCCTGGTATTTTATTATTATTGATGCAATTTTAAGAGGAATTGTTTTCTTAATTTCTCTTTCTGAAAGTTCTTTATTAGTTTATAGAAAAGTCACAGATTTCTGTGTATTGATATTGTATCCTGTTACTAAATTCATTAGTTACAAAATTTTTTTTTAGTGGACTGTTTAGGGTTTTCTGTATATAGATAGTATCATGCCATCAGCAAACAGTGATAGTTTTACTTCTTCCCACTCTGATTCCTTTATTTCCTTCTCTTACCTAGCTGTTACGGCTAGAAGTTCCAATACCATGTTGAATAAAACTGGTGATAGTGGATATCCTTGTCTTGGTCCTGATCTTTGAGGAAATGCTTTCAGCTTTTCACAGTTGAGTATATTGGCTGTGGATTTGTCACATATGGTCTTTATTATGCCAAGGAATGTTCCCTTTATACTCCCTTTGTTGAGTGTTTTTATGATAGATGACTGAACTCTTTTATTAGGTTTTGGGTTTTTGGTTTTTTGTGGGGGTTTTTTGGTCACACTGTGCAGCATGTGGGATGCTAGTTCCCCACCCAGTTCCACGGTGGAAGCATGGAGTCCTAACCACTGGACCTCCAGGGAAGCCCCTCTTTCAGGTTTTGATTGTAGAATTCTTTCTCTTTTAAATCTAAATGAAAACTTTGCTAGATATACTTTGCTGTAGATTTTTTGCCTTTCACCACTTTAAATATCATGTATCTCCCTTATTGCCAGCAAACTTTTTGCTGAAAAGTCAGCTAAGAGTCTTGTGGGAGTTCCTTATTCATAACTAGTTACATCTTTCCTTATTGTTAAAAAAAACTTTTTCATTTTTGCCATTTTGACTACAATTTGTCTTGGTTTGGATCTTTTTGGCCTCACTTTGAAACTTTTGGTGCTTCCTGAACCTAGATGTCTCTTTCCTTCCCCAGGTTAAGGAAGTTTTCCATTATTATATCTTCATAAAATTTCTCTACCCCTTTCTCTCTCTATTCTTTTTCTCTACCCTTATAATGCAAATGTTAGTACTCTTGATGTTATCCCTGAGGTCTTTTAAACTATCCTCATTTTTAAAAATTCTTTTTTCCTTTCTTCTGTTCAGCTTGGTGATCTCCACTACTCTGTCTTCCAGATTGATGATTCATTGTTCTGTATCATCTAACAGACTATTGATTTCTTCTACTGTATCTTTGCAGTTAGTGTATTTTTTGGTTTTGTCAGATTCTTCTTCTCATTTCTGAAAAATCTGACTGTATTTTCCATTTTTTTTTCAAGTTTGGTGGGCATATTTATGATTTTTACCTTGAACTCTATATTGGGTGGATTGCTTAGCATCACCTCATTTAGTTCTTCCTCTGAAGTTATGTCTTTTTCCTTCTTTTAGAAGATATTCCTCTGTCTCCTCATTTTGCCCAGTACTGTTTATTTCTAGACAGAGGTCAATCGGTTGTATTTATTGATGTTAGAGAATTATCTTATATGGGTGATGCCATATGAGGCTCAGCAGAATGCTCCCCTCTGGTCCTCAGAGGTATTTGCTCTGGAGGTGCCCCTTACACGGGCTGTGTATATTTCCTTAGGTTGTGGCAGGGCTGACAACACAGGGTGCCCTGATAGGCAGGTCTGGACCCTGAATTGGTTAAGCATATTCAAAAGCAGAGACATTACTTTGCCAACCAATGTTCGTCTAGTCAAGGCTATGCTTTTTTCTGTGGTCATGTATGGATGTGAGAGTTGGACTGTGAAGAAGGCTGAGCACCGAAGAATTGATGCTTTTGGACTGTGGTGTTGGAGAAGACTCTTGAGAGTCTCTTGGACTGCAAGGAGATCCAACCAGTCCATTCTGAAGGAGATCAGCCCTGGGACTTCTTTGGAGGGAATGATGCTAAAGCTGAAACTCCAGTACTTTGGCCACCTCATGCGAAGAGTTGACTCATTGGAAAAGACCCTGATGCTGGGAGGGATTAGGGGCAGGAGGAGAAGGGGACGACAGAAGATGAGATGGCTGGATGGCATCACTGACTCGATGGACGTGAGTCTGAGTGAATTCTGGGAATTGGTGATGGACAGGGAGGCCTGGTGTGCTGCGATTCATGGGGTCGCAAAGAGTCGGACACGACTGAGTGACTGATCTGATCTGATAATGCATTTGACTTCACAGGGTTTCTCTCTTAAAAATCTGAAACTGTGCCATTTAATGTTGCAAAGAAATCCAAAGTCAACCTGAGCTGCATTTTTTTCTTCAGGTTATTGAGTTTTCCTATTTGTTTGGTTTTAGAAATTATGCTTCATCTATGCAGTTAAGATTTACCTAAAACTTTACAAACACTTTTCTTCATTGGTTACTGCCATTGACATTTAGTAGTACAAAGTTAATTTTTTTTTTTATTCAAGAAATTTTCTTTGCTTTGTCTTAATTGATGCTTTCCATTTCTTATTTTCTCCTTAGGATCAACTGTATTTCATAGCTTGTATCTCCTTACTTTCTGTTTTAAGTATCATTATGTTTCTAATAGTTTTCATCTCTAACTTTTTACTCTGCATTCTAAGATATTTTCTAAGGTTTATATTCTACATTACTGAATTAAATGTGTGATAGTGTTATTTTTATCCTTGTTTCCTCCAGTGTAATTTTAATTCTGCATTATTTTTCATGCTTTAACCTTGGTCTGTCCTACAATATTCTATTCCAAAGATAAGAAATCATGTTGTAATCTACTGATGCTAAACAGTTTTCTAGAAATTTGTTTATGATTCTTACTTTTAAGTGACTTTCCTCTCCTTGAATTGTCTGAATGGTATTCCTCATGAGTGTTTGCCGGAAGGCAATGTAGGTAAGTTGTCCATAGGTCCACATTTTTCTCAGCTCAGGTCATCTTTTTACCTACAGCTGTACTGGCACTTACATAATTGTCTTAGCTTAATTTCCAGAGTCTTTGGTGGGGTTTTCTTCACCTTCATTTCCTGGTTGTGTGCTATTCTGAACAAGTGAGCATAATGATAGAAAAATGATAGCAGATATTCTCTGCTACTGGAGATCCTTAACACATCTATCCCATAGACAGTGTTTTACATAGTGTCTTGCCAAGTTGTTTTGGGGGCAATTTATTCTAACTAGAGCAAAAAACAGAATACTAATGGAGGGGGCAATAGAAAATATCACTGGCTGCAGTCTCAAAACACAACACCTGTACAATAGAGGAACCGGCTGTGTGGCTTTCTGTTAGTATGTTTCGGAATCAGACGACCATAGAGAGAAGCTAAGGATCTTTGCATATACTTGCATGTGGCTGTTCTCACGCCCAGGGTGACTGGTAGATATTCTTCCTTTCTGTTCTTTTGACTTGGCACTACCTTAATTTGTTCATTCTTTTGTTTTTTTCCAACCATTTCTTACTGAGTTCCATGTGCCAGGCACTTCGTTAGGTACTAGATATTATATACTGTTGAACAGAACAGTGTTCTTTCATTGACAGGAGAAATAGTTTCTGAATTTTGTTGGCAATGCATTTGGTGATGATGTGAAGTTTTATTTCCCTGTTCTTTTTCTTTTCTTAGTAAGTATTTTCTGGAAAGTTGAGAAAGGCTATATTAATAACTATAACCTAAATACCAGTTTTAAATTCTTTTGTTGTGAGCATTTTTAAAGTTGCTCTGAATCAGAAAATATTTATAAATATAATGTTCATTATCTTGACCTTAAAGTATTATTTCTCCCAAAACTTCTTGTTGAAGTTGACTAATTTACTAC
>NW_011495050.1:22074821-22076998 GCF_000754665.1 Bison bison bison | reverse complement strand
ATGGATGTGAGAGTTGGACTGTGAAGAAGGCTGAGCGCCGAAGAATTGATGCTTTTGAAGTGTGGTGTTTGAGAAGACTCTTGAGAGTCCCTTGTACTGCAAGGAGATCCAACCAGTCAATCCTAAAGGAAATCAGTCCTGAATATTCAAAGGAAGGACTGATGCTGAAGCCAAAACTCTAATACTCTGGCCACCTGATGTGAAGAACTGACTCTTTGGAAAAGACCCTGATGCTAGGAAAGATTGAAGGCAGGAAGAGAAGCGGACAACAGAGGATGAGATGGTTGGATGGCATCACCAACTCGATGGACATGAGTTTGAGCAAGCTCCAAGAGTTGGTGATGGACAGGGAGGCCTGGCATGCTGCGATTCATGGGGTCGCAAAGAGTCGGACACGACTGACCGACTGATCTGATCTGATCTGATCTGATATCTTCTTCAGAGGCTGTCGCCTACAGAAGTCAGAACCTGGTCTTCATGCAGCTGCCTATATGGCCTGAGGGGACTGGAGGCTGGCACTAGCCTACTGGTGGGTAGTGCTGGGTCCCTGTACAGCTGACTGCTTGACCCGGGAGGACCTGATGCTGGAGCCATCCTGCTGGTGGGCATTATTAGCACCCAGTGCTAGTAGGCTAGAGGGATTATTCCAAAGTGGCAGTTGCCATCACCATTTTTATTGCAGTAAAATGACTTCCCCAAATGGCTGCTGCCATGTCTCCATCCCTAAGGGAAGTCCCAGCTGACTCCTGCATCTCCAGGATGTTCTCCAAGATCAATAAACAGGTTGGACACTGGCTCCTTTCAAACTACTGCCTCTGTGGTGGAACTCAGACCATGTGAAATTTTGTGTGTACCATTAAGACTAGAGATCTCTTCAAGAAAATTAGAGATACCAAGGGAACACTTCATACAAAGATGGGCACAACAAAGGACATAAACAGTATGGACCTAACAGAAGCAGAAGATATTAAGAAGAGATGGCAAGAACACACAGAAGAACTATACAAAAAAGATCTTCATGACCCAGATAACCACGATGGTGTGATCACTCATCTAGAGCCAGACATCCTGGAATGCAAAGTCAAGTGGGCCTTAGGAAGCATCACTATGAACAAAGCTAGTGGAGGTGATGGAATTCCAGTGGAGCTATTTCAAATCCTAAAAGATGATGCTGTGAAAGTGCTGCACTCAATATGCCAGGAAATTTGGAAACCTCAGCAGTGGCCACAGGACTGGAAAAGGTCAGTTTTCATTCCAATCCCTAAGAAAGGCAATGCCAAAGAATGCTCAATCTACTGCATAACTGCACTCATCTCACACGCTAGCAAAGTGATGCTCAAAATTGTCCAAGTGAGGCTTCAATAGTACATGAACGGAGAACTTTCAGATATTCAAGCTGGATTTAGAAAAGACAGAGAAACCAGAAGTCAAATTGCCAACATCTGTTGGATCATCGAAAAAGCAAAGAGAGTTCCAGAAAAACATCTATTTCTGCTTTATTGACTATGCCAAAGCTTTGACTGTGTGGATCACAACAAATTGTGGAAATCTTCAAGAGATGGGAGTACCAGACCGCCTGACCTGCCTCCTGAGAAATCTGTGTGCAGGTCAAGAAGCAACAGTTAGAACCGGACATGGAACAACAGACTGGTTCCAATTTGGGAAAGGAGTATGGCAAGGCTGTATATTGTCACCCTGCTTATTTAACTTATATGCAGAGCATATCATGAGAAACGCTAGGCTGGATGAAGCACAAGCTGGAATCAAGATTCCCAGGAGAAATATCAATAACCTCAGATATGAAGATGACACCACCCTCATGGTAGAAAGTGAAGAGGAACTAAAGAGCCCCTTGATAAAAGTGAAAGAGGAGAGTGAAAAAGCTGGTGTAAAACATTCAAAAAAGTAAGATGATAGCATCCAGTCCCATCATTTCATGGCAAATAGATGGGGAAACAATGTGAACAGTGACAGACTTTATTTTCTTGGGCTCCAAAATCACTGCAGATGGTGACCGCAGCCATGAAATTAAAAGACGCTTGCTCCTAGGAAGAAAAACTATGACCAACCTAGACAGCATACTAAAAAGCAGACATTACTTTGCCAACAAAGGTCCATCTAGTCAAAGCTATGGTTTTTCCAGTAGTCATGTATGGATGTGAAAATTGGACCATAAA
>NW_011495050.1:22073098-22074721 GCF_000754665.1 Bison bison bison | reverse complement strand
CATCACCAACTCGATGGACATGAGTTTGAGCAAGCTCCAAGAGTTGGTGATGGACAGGGAAGCCTGGCGTGCTGCAGTCCATGGGGTCGCAAAGAGTTGGGACACAACTAAGCAATGAACTGAACTTAAGAATACAGTCCCTTCCTGAGAAAGAAAAATGGAGCTGGAGGAATCAGGCTCCCTGATTTCAGACTGCTGCTAAGTCACTTCAGTCGTGTCCGACTCTGTGCGACCCCACAGACATCAGCCCACCAGGCTCCCCCGTCCCTGGGATTCTCCAGGCAAGAACACTGGAGTGGGTTGCCATTTCCTTCTCCAGTGCATGAAAGTGAAAAAGTGAAAGTGAAGTCGCTCAGTCATGTACGACTCTTAGCGACCCCATGGACTGCAGCCTACCAGGCTCCTCCATCCATGGGATTTTCCAGGCAAGAGTACTGGAATGGGGTGCCATTGCCTTCTCCGTGATTTCAGACTATACTACAATAAATAGCAGCAGTATCTTTTTGGATCCACTTCCTAGAGGTGGTGCCCACCAGTACTGCCATTAGCAAGGTATGTGCCCACCAGTACTGCCATTAGCCTCAGATTGCATAAGTGGTTCCTGCCTGTGACTCAGTCCTCAAGGAGTAACCCAACTGATTTTTGCCTCTCTAAAAAGATGCTTCAAGATTAGTACATGGGTCCCTTTTCCTATGGTTCATGAACTCTTCCAACTGGTGTTTTTGTGATGGTTTTCAGGTCAAGTGAGTCTATGCACAAGCTCTTTAAGAACAGGTTTCCCATTTCTTGGTTCTATAGTTCTCCTGTGCATATTCCCAATTGGGTTTTCAAAGCCAGGTATTTGGGTGCTTATCTCTCTTTTACAGTATCTAGAAGCTTGTGTACCTGATGTGGAGTTTGAATCCCTCATTCATCTAGAAGAAAGATCTGTGCCTTTGAGATCCCTCTCAATTGTGAATTACTACATCTGGAGTGTGGGTTTTTCCTTGGTGAGCCCGTATCTCTACCTTTCCTACTGGTCTTGCTGGTGTTCTTTTAACCTTTTTTGTGGAAGCTTTATTCATCCAGTTTTCAGGTTCCTTTCTCAGGGAGTTATTTCATATGCAGTTGTAGATCTGCTGAGTGTGTCTGTGTGAGGAGCTGAGTTCAGGATCTTCCTGCACTGTCATCTTGAACCCTCCCCCACTTCATCTTTTGACCTAAATCTCTAATTTAAAATACAGAAATAACTGCTCATGGAGGAATACACCAAGACTCTATATACAGTTACAGATTAAAAAATCTCCAATATCATAAACTCACAGAATTACACATTAGCGCTAAAAAAGGACGCTTTGTTTCTTATACATAAGTAAACTGAGACCAAAAAAGGCAAAAATAAATGGCTCTATATCAGAAAGACAGTAACAGATCCAAGATTAGAACAAATTTCTACTGAATCTTTGGATATACACCAACTGAGATACTTTTTGAAGTAAAAAGTTTACTATAATTTTTAAAAAGGGTATGTCAATTAAGAAACAAATTATTCACAGATTCAGTTCAGTTCAGTTCAGTTCAGTCACTCAGTTGTGTCTGACTCTTTGCAACCCCATGAACTGCAGCATGCCAGGCCTCCCTGTC
>NW_011495050.1:22060749-22072998 GCF_000754665.1 Bison bison bison | reverse complement strand
TAAACTGCAGCATGCCAGGCCTCCCTGTCCATCACCAACTCCTGGAGTTTACCCAAACTCATGTCCACTGAGTCAGTGATGCCATCACTAAATACTATAATTTTCAATTACGTAATAAATGATAAACATACCCATTTAAGAAATGTAACATGAATTAGGTTATACCTTTAAAACTAAATTTTTTATGAAAAAAATAATATTCACAATCTGAATCTGACTCAACTGGCCACATTACTGATAGATTACTGCACTATTATATTTATTTCAAAATAGTTGTTCACTGCAAACAATAATAGAAAGAAAGTATAACCTCAATTTTCCCATGTATTGAAGGGTGTAAAGCTGACATAGTTTACAGAGTAATTTGTGTGTTTTTAAAATGTAAGACTTCTAAAAGTAAGTTGTTTTTTCTTTATGAGGACTTATAAAATCAAGAAGCATATCAGATGTAAACATGTAGCTCAGTTAGAATTTATTTATTTATGTGTACAAATCCAATGCAGATTTAAGGGCACTTTTAAGATTACCTAAAATATAGTGTATGTCACTGACATTATATCTAAGTAAGGAATTTATTTTATGTTCTATTAATTCAATAAACATTGGTTGAGCATCTCCTTTAGGCATTATACTTCCAAAGATGATATAAAAAAAGAAATAATTCAAGTGGATGTAAAACAGATACCACTAGAACAAATAAGCTGTCATTAGTTAGAAGGCACTCTTGGCAGTGTTACAGAGCTAGCAGGTGTGATACTTTAAAAAAAATAATATGCTAGATAAGTATAATTTGAAGATTCCATTGTAATTAGGGATTTCAAAAAGTAAAACATAAAAACTCTCCAAAGTCTAAAGTAATAGTTCTCAATTAGGGATGATTTGGCAATGTCTGGAGATATTCTGGGTCACGATCACCGAGGAGGTGCTACCAGCGCACAGTGTGGGAGCCAGGTGTATTTTTAAACATTCAACAGTGCACAGGAGAGTCCTTCACAACAGAGAGCTAGCTGGCCAAAAATGTCAACAGTGCCAAGACTGAGAAATCCAAGCCTAAAGTGATTTAAGTGATTGGATGTGATTTAATAAGTATTAATTTATTCTCTGAAAGACACAATGACACATAGATCTATTCTCATAAATATGAAAAAATGATGTAGTTACAATAAAGATTATTAAATATACTTTATACAAACAAGCCACTTTGCTGTGCATTTCTAATTACAAAAATACCAATGAAAACATTGTTTGAATAGCATTATACTGACTTTCTTCAATGAGCAGTGACTTTTTACTTTCCCGAGATTTTACAGTGCAGATATTTCTTTCATTTCAGCAAATCCTTAAAGAACATCTATTTTACAGATGTTCTATGTAAGATACTGAAATTCAAATGACAGCTTTAACCAGGAAATTAAATTACAATCAATGTAACTAGTGCTATTAGAGTAATGAACAAGCTATAGTGTTAGGACAGAAGAGTGAGTGATAACTCATGCAGCTGTTTAGAAATCTTCAGTGAAATAAGAATATCAAAGATAGCATCCCAGAGGAACAAATGTCTGATCTGAAGCACTGTTTACATCAGAAGACAGGAGGGCCTTACATGTCATGCTAAATAAAACACTTCTATTTTAGAGATACTAATTAAAACTCACATCCAAGGTGGTAAGAATCTGAAATAAGGCAGCCATCCACTGGGGGATGAGAGAAGGAGAAAACGCACTGAAGGCATGTTAAGGAATCAGTAGAGCTAATGAGAAGATTCTTCCTGAGCACTAATATAAGGAAACCGACTCTAGTGGCATAAGTTGAGACTAACTCATGCTGTGAGATGCTTTCAGGGTAGGCGAAAAATGAACATGCAAGTATTTATAATATAAAAATTTCTATCGGAGAAAACTCCCCTCTCCTGCTTCTCCTAGGGGGAAGGACAGAGTGACAATTTTGCAATATATCCATTCTTCCTAACAATGCCTGCCCTCAGCAGAAACTATTCTGCGACAGCCTAACAGACTGTGGTTTTCACCAAAGCCTAACTGACATGGGAGGGGGGAAATACCCAACCAGGCTCACTAAAGGAAAGAGATCTAATCATGGGACTATACAACACCTCCTCCTCCCACATTCTATCACCACATCAACAGCACTCCTGTATAATGTCGGGGATTACAGATAAAAGAACTGCAAGCCTCAGACCCTATTAAGAGATCTCTAAGAAAACCCAAAAGCACAGGAAGAAAATAACAAAGACATAGAGGAAATTTCAGTCACTGGCACCACAGATACAGCAAACATTAAATACAGCCTAACTCCTAGTCAGATAAATACAAAATCTCACACACTAAAGGTCCATAAACCTCAGTTCCTTTTACCTGATGCCTCCTCATATCTTACTTTCAAAAAATACTACAAAGCATGTTAAAAGGCATAAAAACATATCTGAAGAGACAAAAAGCAAGCATCAAATCATAATCAGTATGACAGAGACTTCAGAATGATCAGACCAAAAACTTAAAATCACTATGATTCATGTGTTAAGAGATTTAATAGAAAGAAGTGTACAACATGCAAGAACATCTGAGTAACATAAGCAGAGAGACAGAAATCCAAACAAAGAATCAAAAGAAAATGCTAGTAACTAACTGAAAGCACTGAAACAAAAATGAAGAATGTCTTGGATGAGTTTATCAATAGACTAAATACAGCAGAGGAAAGAATCAGTGGGCTTAAAGAGAAGTTAACAGAAAATTCCAAAACTGAAATGCAAAGAGGAAAAAAACAATGAAAAAGAAAAGAATATCCAAGAACTATGGGACTATTACAAAAGATGTGACATGTACATAATGAAATAGCAGGGAGAAAAGGAACAGAACACTTAAAGTAATAATGATGGAATTTTCAAAAATTAATGAAAGACACAAAACTACTGATCCAAAAAGCTTGGCGATTACAGCAGGACATTTATACAAAAATCTACACCTATCATGTTTGAACTGCAGAAAGTCAAAGATGAAGAGAAAATCTTGAAGGAATCTGAGAGTCAAGAAGAGAATTGCATTTGCCTTCTCTTTAGAAACCATGCAAAAAGAGAGTGAAGTGTTTGAAAGGTTGAAAGAGAAAAAGAAATACTTAGAATTTTGTATCCAGTGAAACTACCATTCAAAATTAAAGGAGAAATAGAGATATTTTAAGGCAAACAATAGACCTTCCTTAAAAGAAATATTAAAAGAAGTTCTTCAGAGAGAAGGGAAATGGTATAGGTCAGAAACTCAGATCTACACAAAGAATGAAAGCGTATTAGGGGAATAAATGAAGGAAAAATAATACCTTTTATTTCCTTATTATGAGTTGACCTAGGAGAAAACAGTTGTTAAAAATAATAACATCAACAATGCATTCAGCAATTATAGCTTATAGATAAGTGAAATTAACTGACAGCAATACGATAAGAGATAGGAGGGAGGGAACTGGAAAATTCTGTTAAAAGGTATTATACTTGCATTACCCATGAAGCAGTCATGAAGCAGCAGAATATTATTTGAATGTAGACTTTTATTAGCTGTAAATGTATATTGCAAATTCTAGGGCAACTAACTAGACAACTTTAAAAAGATGTATAACTGATAAGGAGAAAATGGAATCACAGAAAATGCTTGCTGCTGCTGCTAAGTCACTTCAGTCGTGTCCGACTCTGTGCAACCCTATAGATGGCAGCCCATCAGGCTCCCCTGTCCCTGGGATTCTCCAGGCAAGAACACTGGAGTGGGTTGCCATTTCCTTCTCCAATGCATGAAAGTGAAAAGGGAAAGTGAAGTCGCTCAGTCGTGTCTGACTCTTAGCGACCCCATGGACTGCAGCCTACCAGGCTCCTCCATCCATAGGATTTTCTAGGCAAGAGTACTGGAGTGGCTTACTTAAAATCAAAAGGCAGAAAACGAATGGAATAAAAAAAAGGCAATGAATGGAAAACAAATACAAACTTCTTGACTAATATAGGGTATTGGGGAGTATGGGAACAGAGGAAACTATAGGGTTCTGATGCTTAAAAAAAAAAAGGTGTCCAAACCCACTGCTTTAGAAAACAAGTGGGATCTCTGAAGTCTTTCTCCTGATGCTCGCCCCTCTATACAATGCTTAACTCTTTAAAGAATTAGGAATGGTAGTTTCTACTTTGAATATACTTTCTGGGATGATAGTAAAGTGGAAGTCTAATGCTTCCAATCTGCTAACCCAGGTCACAGTCCTTGGAGTTTCTGAGTCCCAAGGCAAACAGATGATGAAGGTTCATCCTCCCAGATAATTTCTTACAGATTCTCCTTTCCCTCTAGGAAAGAAGATACGTAGATGTATGTCTGGGTTTCCTCTGCTACAAGTGTGTGTGTCAGTCGCTCAGTTGTGTCTGAATCTTTGCAACCTCATGGTCTGTAGCCCACCAGGCTCCTCTGTCCATGGAATTCTCCAGGCAAGAACACTGGAGTGGGTTGCCATGCCCTTCTCCAGAGGATCTTCCCGACCCAGGGATCAAACTCAGGTCTCCCGCGTTGCAGGCAGATTTGTTACTGTCTCTAGTTAATAAGGGAGCTTTTGCCTTTTAAAACTCTTCTCTTGCTACCCTAACAGTTTATCACATGGACAACTAGAATGTCCATTAAAGAGGGGGATTCCTGGGTTCTGTCCAAGAACTACAGAATCAAACTCTCAGAGAGTGAGCCCAGGAATCTGCATTGCTAGCAAATGTTACAGTGAGTCTCATGCACACTGAAGTCTGAGAGCCACACAGATTTAAAATACAGCTTCTTTAGAGTTGGGAATAGGGATAGGGACAAGATGAGGAAGGCTCTTCCCTCTATATTTTGGGTCAATTTATTGCTAGGAATATCCCTAGCCACTTGCTGAATGTATCTGCCAACCAAATACAGCTGACCCTTGAACAACACAGAGGTTAGGGGCACCATAAAGTTGAAATTCTCTGTATAACTTATAGCAGATCCCTGTATCCATGGCTCCTCCATATACGCAGTTCTGCATCTGTGGATTCAACCAGCCACAGATCCAGGAGTACTGTAATGTTTACTATTGAAAAATATCTGCATATAAGTAGAACTGTATAGTTCAAAATCATGTTGTGCAAGGGTCAACTGTATACTGAATGCTCAAGGAACATTTTTGTTAAAAGACTATTTAAGGAGCAAAACATGGTTTCTTCAGGTCTGTGATAAAATATTTTGATTCTTCTGAGATAGAATTTGTTTTATTCTAAATGAGTTAAAGTTTTTTTTTAATAGTCTTATATGTTAGGTGTTCCCTCCTAGCTCAGTAGGTAAAAAATCTGCCTGCAATGCAGGAGACCTGGGTTCGATTCCTGGGTCGGGAAGATCCCCTGGAGAAGGAAATGGCAACCCACTCCAGTATTCTTGCCTAGAAAATCCCATGGACAAAGGAGCCTGGCGGGCTACAGTCCATGGGGTCGCAAGAGTCGGACACGACTTAGCGACTAAACCACCACCACCACGTTATGTGTACAGAAGAGCTGTAATTTTTAAACTATGGAAGTAAAGCCAAACTTTATTTAGATGACAGGCTTGCTCTAAAGCAGACCATCAAAAAACCACTTGTGCTTCCATGTTAGTTAAAACTTGGTTTAAAGAATTCCTGCAAAGAAAAAAGAAGAAATGACTGAAACATAATCAATGAGAGAAAATTTAAATCCAAAATAACAACAAAAACTTAGAGTTGTAAGAAGGATCAAACAGTTAACAAATAAGTCAGCACACCCTAATGTTGGAGGCACTGTGATGTTGATCTAAGGGGTAAGGGAACTGACAGGAGCACAGTGGTTAAGGATAAATCTGAAAAGAAGAGAGATGAGCAGGCTAAGAGCATAAAGGCCTGATCATCATATCCTCCCAAGAACCAGAAAACTAAGGATTTTGAGAAACAAAAATCTAAGCTACAAAATAGAAGAGAAATGGGACTTTTACTGGGTCCTTTGAGTTTTAGTTCAATGGGTTGCACATATATTACATTACACTAGTAATACTACTTTCTAAGGGCATTGTTAAAAAGTCTAACATTAGTATCTGATCAAAACTGTATAATCACATCAGTATCTGTATGAGAAAAGGACCCAAGCTTGATTTTCAGTTATTAATTATCAGTTCCTTCTTGTATTCCCATCTTGGGAAAATGGAACTTAGAAAAACTCAGCTTGCAAAACCTTGGAAAACTGAGCCCATTCTTCTATAAATGTTCTTTGTGGAAGAGAAAACTAGATAAGAGAAAACTAGATAAGGAGTAGATAGGAGCAATAAATGATCATTCCCCAGGGGTCTTCCTGTGCAGGAGACTGTGCCATTCAAAAGGGAGGCAAGTTACTCCTGCCTATTAATTTGTTAGTGGAGAGTGTAAGTAGGGGTGTGTGTGTGTGTGTGTGTGTGTGTGCGCGCGCGTGCGCACTGTGCAGATGTCCATGTGCATTAGTGTGTGAGTCAGAGGGACATGGATGGGACTGATCAATTCAGTCTATGAACTTCCGTTGTACCTAGCAGCAGGATATGCGCTCCCGTGAGTGCTGTCTGGAAATGGTATGCAGTGTTGGGTATATGTCGTAGTCTATCCTCCTCAGCAAAAGAGAAGAAAACAGAGACAAAGAGATGGAGCACCTACACTCTGAAATTCTCCTAACCTGGGGCTCAGAGCAGTTGGGAGGGAGTCAGTCCTCATCCCTTTCTGCCCTCTCCAGATGGCCAGGTGAGAGGTAGAGTTCTAACAATAAGGAAGAAAGAACTGAAATCAGACTGTCACTTGACACTCACTCTGGATGTTGTGGGAGGACACAGTCTTTTTCAAAGACAGAGTGGAAGCAGTAGACTTGAAATTTGTAAAAGATGGTGTGGCTGCACGGAAACAAGAGAAACAGTGAAGGAATCATTAGCAAAACCCTCTAGAATTAACCTGTGATTCAAGACAACAAAGCAGCCCTGAAAACAAAGAGCAAAACTTACCTGCAAACAACTTTCTTTCTAGTTCCTCTTGAATTTTAAGAAGAATCCTTTCCTGTTCTAAGGCTTCTATGTACTTTGAGTAGCACCAGGTTGGCTACAAAAACAATTTTGCAAAATTAATTTTAGAGATATTTGCCCCAGGAAATAAACTGAAGGTAAGACAGCTTATATCAGCCCCTTCATTTAAAGGCCTTTTAATGCAAAGAACAGAATATAGAAAACATGCACATTTCATAAATTTATAATTATAGGAATTAATCTACATTTATATAGATATATTTATGATGAAGTAAAGGTATTTCTCTTTAGCCTTGATCTAAATTTTAATAATTTGATTTTTCTTCTAGTTTTATTCAGATATAATCAACTAAAGGTGTATAATAATAATGATTTGACTTATACACATCATGAAAGGATCACAAGAGGTTTAAAAAACACCTTTCATCACATATAGATGGAACATTAAAGAAATAGAAAAAATTATTCCTTATGATGAGAAGTCTCAGATTTACTCTCTTAACAGTTTTCAGTTGTAACATATTACTTATATTTATATATAATATATATATTAAAAATTAACAAAATGATAAATGAAATATAAAGATATTTAAATATATATTAAAATGTTTATATTTTAATATATATTTAAAATATACATTTATCTGTCCCTTCTCCCCAACCTTCCCCCCAGCCACCATAAGCTCATTCTTGGAGTCTATAAGTCTGCTTCTGTTTTGCAGATAAGTTCATTCGTATCATATCCTTTTAGATCCCACATGTAAGGGGTGTCATATGGTATTTCCACTCATACTGAGTGAAGTCAGACAGAGGCTCTCCAGTCCATCCATGTTGCTTCAAATGGCATTATTTCAATCTTTTTAATGGCTGAGTGATGCTCCATTGTAAATATATACCACGTCTTTATCCATTCCTCTGCTGGTGGACATTTAGATTGCGTCCATGTCTTACTTATTGTAAACAGGGCTGCAATGCACATTCGGATGCATGAATCATTTCAGACCATGTTTTTCTCCAGATATATGTCCGGCAGTGGGACTGTAGGACCATATGGTAGCTCTATTTTCAGTTTTTTAAGGAGATCATACTTTTCTCCACAGTGGCTGTATCAATTTACATTTCCACAAACAGCGCAGGAAGGTTCGCTTCTCTCCACACCCTCTCCAGCATTTATTGTTTGTGGACTTTTTGGTAATAGCTACTCTCGCAGGTATGAGGTGATATCTTATTGTACTTTTGATTTGCATTTCATTATAATTAGCAATGTTGAACATCTTTTCATGTGCCTAATGGCCATCTGTATATCTTCTTTGGAGAAATGTCTACTTAGTTCTTCTGCCCATTTTTTTGAGTGGGCTGTTTGTTTTGATGCTGTTAAGCATCACGTGTTGTTGTTGTTCAGTCACTAAGTCATGTCTGACTCCTTCAACTCCATGAACTGCAGCATGCCAGGCTTCCATGTTCTTTACTATCTCCTGGAGTTTGCTCAAACTTATGTCCATTGAGCCGGTGATGCCATCCAACCATCTCATCCTCCATTGCCCCCTTCTCCTCCCGCGCTCAATCTTGCCCGGCATCAGGGTCTTTTCCATGAGTCAGCTCTTCCCATCAGGAGGCCAGAATACTGGAGCTTCAGCTTCAGCATCAGTCCTTCCAAAGAACATTCAGAGTTGATTTCCTTTAGGATTGACTGGTTTGATCTCCTTGCAGTCCAAAGGACTCTCAAGAGTCTTCTCCAGCACCACAATTCAAAAGTGTCAGTTCTTCATCACTCAGGCTTTTTTGCATAGTTCTGTGTATTCTTGCCACCTCTTCTTAATCGCTTGTGCTTCTGTTTGGTTCTTGCCATTGCTGTCCTTTATCATGCCCATCCTCACATGAAATGTCCCCTTGATATCTCCAATTTTCTTGAAGAGATAGCTAGTCTTTCCCATTCTATTATTTTTCCTCTATTTCTTTGCATTGTTCACTTAAGAAGGCTTTCTTATCTCTCCTTGCTATTCTTTTCTGCATTCAGTTGGGTATATCTGTCCCTTTCTCCTTTGCCTTTTGCTTCTCTTCTTTTCTCAGTTATTTGTAAGGCCTCCTCAGACAACCCTTTGTCTTCCTGCATTTCTTTTCTTGGGGATGGTTTTGGTCACTACCTCCTGTACAAGATTACAAACTTCTGCCCATAATTCTTCAGGCGTTCAGTCTACCAGATCTAATCTCCTGAATCTATTTGTCACCTCCACTGTATAATCATAAGGGATTTGATATAGGTCACACCTGAATGATCTAGTGGTTTTCCTACTTTCTTCAACTTAAACTGGAATTTTGCAATAAGAAGCTCATGATCTAAGCCACACTCAGCTCCAGATCTTGTTTTTCCTGACTGTATAGAGCTTCTCCATTTTCATCTGCAAAGAAAATAATTAATCTGATTTCTGTGTTGACCATCTGGTGATGTCCATGTGTAGAGTCTTATCTTATGTTCTTGAAAAAGGGTGTTTACTATGACCAAGGCGTTCTCTTGGCAAAACTCTGTTAGCCTTTCCCCTGCTTCATCTTGTACTCCAAGGCCAAACTTAGCTGTTACTTCAGGTACCTCTTGACTTCCTATTTTGCATTCCAATTACCTATGATGAAAAGGACATCTTTGGTGTGAGTTCTAGAAGGTCTTGTAGGTCTTCCTAGAACCGTTCAGCTTCTCTGGCATTTAGTGGTTGGGACACGGACTTGGATTACTGTGATACTGAGCGGTTCACAAGCTGTTTGTAAAATTTGGAGACTAATCCCTTATTGGGAGAAGGCGATGGCACCCCACTCCAGTACTCTTGCCTGGAGAATCCCAGGGATGGGGGAGCCTGGTGGGCTGCCGTCTATGGGGTCACACAGAGTCAGACACGACTGAAGCGACTTAGCAGCAGCAGCAGCAATCCCTTATCAGTCACATCATTTGCGCATATTTTCTCCCAATCTGTGGGTTGTCTTTTCATTTTGTTTACTGTTCCCTTTACTCTGCAAAAGCTTTGGAGTTTAAGTAGGTCCCATTTGTTTATTTTTGTTTTTATTTCCCTTATTCTGGGAGATAGACCAAAAAAGATATTGCTATGATTTATGCCAAGAGTTTTCTGCTTATGTTTTCCTCTAGGAATCCTATAGTATCTGGTCTCACATTTAGGTCTTTAATCCATTTTGAGCTTATTTTTGTGTGTGGAGTTAAAGAATGATCTAATTTCTTTTTTTTTTTTTTTTACATGTAGCTATCCAGTTTGCCCAGCAACATTTGTGGAAGAGACTTCCTCTCCCCTTATTTTTATACTGTGTTTCTGAAACTTAATGCTAGTCATTTCCTAATAAATGTTCTTCTAAATGGCATTAGGTATCACACACTTTTAAATATATATTTTTCAATATATGGCTTTACAAAATTGGACATTTATCTCAATAATAGCTTTATAATCTATCAGTTATCTTAGCTGGGAGGCTGAACACATTTGACATTTCGAGTACCAGAAACATTGTTTCTTAAGCTAGTATTAGCCTATGATATAAACACTTTTAATATCAGTCTTTAAAAATGTACATAAGTTAAACTTATAAAATTTCTGGGACACTAATGTATGTTACAAATATAAACATAAAAATTGTACATATATTAGTTGCTGATCATGTATTATCAAAAAGATATATTAGCTATTGATCATATATGTACATATATTAGTTTTTGATCAATTTTATGACCACTTCAAATAATTTTAAAAATTGATACTAGCATTTGACATTCTTCTTTCTTCTCTTGACCTAAGAATATATCAACCTACATATATTCTTATATATATGATTATCTCTTTTCCAATAAGATAGTTATCTCAACTTCTGCCACTAAAATCTTCTTCATATGTATCCAGAAATTATTTTCTCTGATTATGTTGTTCAGGATCAGCCGAAATTGTAATGTTCTCTGAAGACTCAAGGAAACTCTATTCCAGTCTCTCCTCAAGGAATTTTAGCCTTATTTTCAAACAAACATATATCTATTACTTTAAAAATAACTCAGCTACTGCATGACACCATCCAATGCTCTAGAGAAGAAGTGATATCTCTGATATCTTTCCTGCTTACCTGTCGGCCGTACGCTTGCATGCCTAAACCTGGGTCACTAGTTAAAGCAGCTGCTTTGATAACAGATCCTGAAGTACTCGAATATTGTTTGATTCCATCCTGTAATTATATTAAATTAAAGTATTCTAAAAAGGGGGTTATTAAGGACACTTACTACTACAATAAGATAATGATATCTTTATGACATGTAGTATGCTTCACATACTAGATTTAATTCTACTCTGTTATGTAAGTTCTCTTACTATTTCCATCTCATAGGAAAAAAATGAGGTTTTGGGAAGTGAAGTGGTTTCCCTGAGGTATTAGAACCGATCAATGGTAAGGCCAGGATTCAAAACTAGGTAGGCTCACTCTAAAAACTGCACTCCTGTCTACTATAGTACACTGTCTTGGATCAATAATACCTTACAATTGTATAGTTGAGTACCCTACAAGTTCTTTTATTCATATCATTTCAATTAATCCATCTCACATCATATGAGGTTAATATTATCACTATCAGTTGATAAAATTGAGGTTAAGAGGGTTAAGAGTCATGCCTATGGTTACCTAGATAAACCCAATGCTTTTCATAGTAAGTGATTTTTTTCAGAAGATATATTTTCATGTTACAAAAAAGTCATGAGTTTCCCATATTCACTTTTTCCAACATTTTCTCATATGTATTCATTGACAATAGCATCTTGGAACAAACTTATACTCTATTGGTCTTCTTTACCGTATACTTTCTGTGTTAAAATAAATGCATGTGAGAAATCTGTTGTTACTAGTTCAGTTCAGTCACTGAGTCGTGTCCGACTCTTTGTGACCCCATGAACCACAGCACACAAGGCCTCCCTTTCCATCACCAACTCCCGGAGTCCACCCGAACCCATGTCTATTGTGTCGGTGATGCCATCCAACCATCTCATCCTCTGTCGTCCCCTTCTCCTCCTGCCCTTAATCTTTCCCAATATCAGGGCCTTTTCAAATGAGTCAGCTCTTCACATCAGGTGGCCAAAGTATTGGAGTTTCAGCTTCAGCATCAGTCCTTCCAATGAACACCCAGGACTGATCTCCTTTAGGATGGACTGGTTGGATCTCCTTGCAGTCCACGGGACTCTCAAGAGTCTTCTCCAGC
>NW_011495050.1:22055821-22060580 GCF_000754665.1 Bison bison bison | reverse complement strand
CCATAGCCTTGACTAGATGGACCTTTGCTGACAAAGTAATGTCTCTGCTTTTTAATATGCTGTCTAGGTTGGTCATAACTTTCCTTCCAAGGAGTCTTCTAATTTCATGGCTGCAATCACTAGTAAGTGATGGCAATACATTTACTGTATATAGTACAAATATTTAAATTAAAATTCCTGTGTTTTCTTTAGGATTATTTACCCTACAAAATGATTGTCAATATTTATACCTAACCATGTTAGCATTTACTAGTTGACAGATATAGACAGATCAGAATATCACTTATGGACACTTGCATTTCCATAAATGAAATGTAATATGGATGATACAAACACACTCTGGATTTTCTGGAGAGATAGTAATTTAAGATTTTCTCTACTCTCATTCACACTATATGTTCCAACTTTTGTTTCAGACAATATATTTACCAAAGCAAACTTTGGTAAAGAAAATACTTGGGATGACAGAGAGCTGTAACGTTCTTCCTAAGAATTTGAGATACTGTAAGAGATCTTCTTTATATCCTCCTTACTTCTATAACCTTTATTCAATAAGTGTACATTGAGATAACTTCCCAAGTGGTATGGTGGTAAAGAGTCTCCCTGCCAGCCAATGTAGCAGACACAGGAGATGTGGGTTCAATCCCTGGGTGGGGAAGATTCCCTGGAAGAGGAAATGGCAACCCACTCCAGAATTCTTGCCTGGGAAATTCCATGGACAGAGGAGCCTGGTGGGCTACAGTCCTTAGGGTCGCAACAAGTCAGACACGACTGAGTGGGCATACATGCATACATTTAGAACTATTTGTTGAATAGTTGGTAAAGAATCCGCCTGTAATGCAGGAGACCCTGGTTTGATTCCTGGGTTGGGAAGATCTGCTGGAGAAGGGATAGGCTACCCACTCCAGTATTATTGGCCTTCCCTTGTGGCTCAGCTGGTAAAGAATCTGCCTGCAATGCGGGAGACCTGAATAGAGCTTACTATTTAAAACCAACTCAAATTAACCTTTTCTTTGAGATCCTTTACTTTCCCCCCACAAATAATTAATTACTAAATTTCTGGGATTTCAGTTTTTTGTTTATATTCTTTTCAGTTAAGTATATGTGTGTGTCTTTCTATCCTTACACTATATGTAAATTTTATATTTATGTTCCTAGCATATATAAAAGGGATAAATATATCATCAATAAAATTCTATGTAGTAGATAATCAATAAAAGTCTGGTGAAAGAAGGAAGAAAGGGATTAGGATAGGGAGCTCTTTTTGAGAGACTATTTAGGCCACATTAGTAAAAAATGCAGCAGGCTCACATAGGACTCATCTGATTGGTGAAGTTATTCACATGCCACAGACGTAATCAGAAAAAAGCTCCAATTGTACTTAAGTTAGACAACATTCTATTTTTTCCTCCCTAAATGAACCCTTCAATATATTTTCTTTCTGAGCCTACCAAATTAGTATCACATTCATGTGGTTCAGTCAGACACGTACTTGCCTCAAGGGTCTGAAGAAGGTAAATATGAGGGTTTTTATTTAGTGAACTCTGTTTCTTGTCAGATTATATAGATTGGGCCAGATGCATAGTTGGTTTGAGGGAGAAATCAGCTTTTGTATTATATGATCTATCACTTATTACCCAAACCACTGGAAGGGAAATAACTGCAGAAATTTTTAAAATAAATAATCCAAAACTAATTATATTTAAGTGTAATAACATTTCATTTCCATACATGAGCTCTGTGCTCAGTCATTCAGTTGTGTCTGACTCTTTGTGACCCCATGGACTGTAGCCCACCAGGCTCCTCTGTCCATGGGATTTTCCAGGCAAGAATCCTCGAGTGGGTTGCCATTTCCTCTTCCAGGAGATCTTCCCAACACAGGGATTGGACCCATGTCTCTTGAGTCCCCTGCATCGGCAGGTGGATTCTTTACCACCAGCGCCACCTGGGAAGAAGATGCAAGTCGCTCATAAGCTGTATATGAGTGAATATTTGCCCTATGATTAAAGAACTTTTAATACATCAACAAAAATACGTGAAGTCATATTGTGAAGAACTGATTCAGTGGAAGCAAGATTTTACAGACACCTCTTCCTATTTTCTTGCTCTTAGGCCTTTCCCGATTCCCATTCTATCCTGGAAATACCCTCAACCTCCTGATAGAAAACATCAACCAAAGAGAAGCTTTTGAAAATCTGGTAACTTTTTGCAGTATCATTCATATAAAAATGTTGTTATATATTGAATACTTATTAAAATATTCTAACAATAGGATATGAATAATAACAATACCACCAAAGCTTAAGAGACGCCACGTTACCAGCGCCTCTGCTCCCTTTTGTGTCGCCTGCCCAATCACATCATCTGTCTCCACCCAACCTACAAAGGTAACCACTGTACTGAACTTTGTGTTTATCATTCCTTTTTTTTATATTTTATCGCATTTGTATTGATTCGTTTTATGTGAATTTTAACTTTATATAAGCAGAGTTGACTGGTTATATTTTTGCAACTTTTCCAGTCAGCAGTATATTCCTGATGTATGTCTATGTTTATTATTGTAGTATAGTTTATTTGTTTTCCATCACAGCAGTGTTCTACTACATGAATTTATTTTTAACAATCTCCTGTTGATATTTGGATAGCTTCTGATTTTTTGCTTTTGAAAACATGGGTGCTATAAACCATGTGCATATGACCTGATATCTGTGTCCATAAATTACTCTAGGATATATGTATTTACAAGTAGATTGGATAAATTGAAGGCTAAGTGCATCTTTTAATTTACCAGATAAAGTAAAATTGTTTTCTAAAGTTCAATCTATACTCTCATCCATAGTGTATTAGAATTCTAACTACTCCCTATTATTGGTGGTTGAGAAAAATATAAGACATTTCAAAATGAGCAGAAAATAACAGGTGATATTCCATAAAACCACTGCAAGAATAAAACAAAGTGAGAAGTCCAATATTTTAGTTGATAACAGTACTCTCCAAGAAATCCAATCATGAATCATAAAACTCTAACATAGGAGCCCAAAATAGATAAAATATTCCTATACAAACATTTGCATATATGACATAAAACTCCAAATCCTAAATGCAGAAACTCAGAACAGAAACAGATCAAAACATTTTAAAAGGAAAATGTAAAATGACTGTTTACTGAACTTAAAAAAGATTGAAAAAACCAAAAATCTCTCAGAAATGAAGTACCCAAGGTATCATGAATATGGATCATAAAGAAAGTGTATCAGTTCAGTTCAGTTCAGTTGCTGAACTGAGTGTCCGACTCTTTGTGACCCATATACACAAATATATGTAGCATTAATATAAATCCCCCTCTTCCAAACTTGGCAAAAGATATAAATATACAGAATCAAGAACTTGAGCAATCCTCAAACAGAAACAACCCAAAGAAATCTGCATAAGACATATCATATTCAAAATTCTGAAAACTAAACACAAAGAAAAGAATCTTGAAAGCAGTGAGAAATAACAGCTTACATAAAGGAAAAAGAAAGAACAAAACAAATCTTGGAACATCAAAAAAGAGTATAAATAGAGCAAAAGTAAGGGTTAATACAATAGACTTTTCACTTTGAATTTCCTGATTTATGTTTAACAGTTGAAGCAAAAATTATAAAACTGTCTGATGGGATTCTCAATATATGTTGAGAAGTATTTAAGATAATTGTAAACAGGTGAGGGGAAAGAGACTTAAAGGGAGGTAGTTTTGAGACCCAAACTGGTAAAATGTCAACACCAATAAATTGAGAAGTTATGCTTGTATAAGGTGATATCTAAGTAACTGCTGAAACATCTAAACAGAGAGACACCAAAATGAAATTCTAAGAGATGTTCAAGTCATACACAGGAGTGTAAGACAAGGAAATAGAAAAAAGAAGAGAGGGAATAAGCAAAACAGAAAGTACAATGACACTTATTATTTTTTTTTGTTTTGTTTTGTTTTGTTTCTAATTTTATTTTATTTTTAAACTTTACATAATTGTATTAGTTTTGCCAAATATCAAAATGAATCCGCCACAGGTATACATGTGTTCCCCATCCCGAACCCTCCTCCCTCCTCCCTCCCCATACCATCCCTCTGGGCCGTCCCAGTGCACCAGCCCCAAGCATCCAGCATCGTGCATCGAACCTGGACTGGCAGCTCGTTTCCTACATGATATTTTACATGTTTCATTGCCATTCTCCCAAATCTTCCCACCCTCTCCCTCTCCCACAGAGTCCATAAGACTGTTCTATACATCAGTGTCTCTTTTGCTGTCTCGTACACCGGGTTATTGTTTCCATCTTTCTAAATTCCATATATATGCGTTAGTATACTGTATTTATGTTTTTCCTTCTGGCTTACTTCATTCTGTATAATAGGCTCCAGTTTCATCCACCTCATTAGAACTGATTCAAATGTATTCTTTTTAATGGCTGAGTAATACTCCATTGTGTATATGTACCACAGCTTTCTTATCCATTCATCTGCTGATGGACATCTAGGTTGCTTCCATGTCTTGGCTATTATAAACAGTGCTGCGATGAACATTGGGGTACACGTGTCTCTTTCCCTTCTGGTTTCCTCAGTGTGTATGCCCAGCAGTGGGATTGCTGGATCATAAGGCAGTTCTATTTCCAGTTTTTTAAGGAATCTCTACACTGTTCTCCATAGTGGCTGTACTAGTTTGCATTCCCACCAACAGTGTAAGAGGGTTCCCTTTTCTCCACACCCTCTCCAGCCTTATTG
>NW_011495050.1:22048202-22055721 GCF_000754665.1 Bison bison bison | reverse complement strand
AGCCATTCTGACTGGTGCGAAATGGTACCTCATAGTGGTTTTGATTTGCATTTCTCTGATAATGAGTGACATTTAAAAACTAACATATCAATAATTATATTAAAGATGCATAGACTAAATACACCAATTAAAAGAAAGAGATTGGTAAAGTAGATTAAAAACCAAACACTACCATGACCCAACTATATGCTGTCTATAGGAAACTTAATTCAAATATAATGATATAGGTAGTAATGTAAGCAGATGGAAAAAGATACCACGTGAAAATCAAAACACCAAGATGATACTATAGCTTTAGAGAAGTTTGGCAATTCCTCAAAAGGAGCCAATAATTCAACTTCTAGGTCCCAAGAAAAATTAAAACATGTCTATATATATAAGGTTGCATAAGAATGTTCACAGCAGTATTATTAATAAAGCCAAAAAGTGGAAACAACCCAATACATCAGCTGATGAACGGATAAGCAAAATGCATTTCAACCATACAGTGTAATACCAGTTAGTCATGAGAAGAATAAAGTACTGACACATGCTACAAATAGATGAACCTTGAGAATACCATGTTAAGTGAAAGGAGCCAGGCGTAAGAACCACATACAGTATTATTTCTTTTATATGAAATGTCCAGATACAGAAAATAGATTAGTGGTTTCCGGAGGCTAGGAAGGAAGAAGGAAAGGGGAGTGATTGCTAATGGGTATACAGTTTCTTTTTGGGGTGATGAAAATGTTCTACAGTTAGGTAGTGGTGATAGTCACACAGCTCTGCAAATATACTAAAACCATAAAATTGTGCACTTTAACAGTGTAAATTTTATGGTATGAGAATTAAATTTCAATAAAGCTGTTATAAAATAAAAGCATTCAAATAAGAAGGAGGAGGAGACAGCGGTGGGAGTGACTACATAACATTTTATTGTAACAGCCCCAAACAGGAACTAACCAAATGTCCTTTAATGAGTGAACGGCTGCACTGTGGTACAATGTACTTCAGAACACTGCTGCTGCTGAGTCGCTCAGTCGTGTCTGACTCTGTGCGACCCCACAGACGGCAGCCCCTCAGGCTCCCCCGTCCCTGGGATTCTCCAGGCAAGAGGCTAGAGTGGTGTGCCACTGCCTTCTCCCAACAGAACACTGCTAAACAACAGAGAGGATGAACTGCAGATACACATGACAGTGTGGACTCATCTCCAGGGTATTTATGTTGGGCGAGAAATGCCAGTCTCAGGAAGTCACATATTGTATGATTCCATTTATAAAACATTCTCAAAAATGACAAAATTATATAAATGGGGGAAAGATTCATGGCTGAAATATTAGGATAATTGGTTGGACATGACTTACAGTCACAAGGAACATTTTTGTGGTGCATCTTGGATAGAGTGTTGGTTACTCGAATATACACATGTGACAAAATGGCATGAACTATACACACACCTTGTATCAATATTAGTTTCCTGATTTTACTATTGTAATAGCAAGGTGTAGCCACTGGGGGAAACTGGGGGAAAGGTACATGAGACCTCTCTACTATTTTTGCTATTTCCTAATTGGAGAAGGCAATGGCACCCCACTCCAGTACTATTGCCTGGAGAATCCCATAGATGGAGGAGCCTGGTGGGCTGCAGTCCATGGGGTCGCAAGAGTCAGACACGACTGAGAGACTTCACTTTTCACTTTCATGCATTGGAGAAGGAAATGGCAACCCACTCCAGTATTCTTGCCTGGAAAATCCCACGGACGGAGGAGCCTGGTAGGCTTCAGTCCATGGGGTCGCTAAGAGTCGGACACGACTGAGTGACTTCACTTTCACTTTTCACTTTCATGCATTGGAGAAGGAAATGGCAACCCACTCCAGTGTTCTTGGCTGGAGAATCCCAGGGACAGTGGAGCCTGATGTGCTGCCATCTATGGGGTCGTACAGAGTCGGACATGACTGAAGCGACTTAGCAGCAGTAGCATGAATGTTAATTATCTCAAGATAAAAATTTTTTCTAAAAAAATTAGAATTTGAAATTTAAAAAAATACCAATAACATTATCTTGAATATGAAATACTTTGGAATAAATTTCACAAAATATATTCAAGATGTCACAAAAAATGCAAAATCATTGATGAAAGAAATTAAAGAACTAAACAGAAATAAACTGTGTTCATGGATTAGAAAACAAAATGTTTTCTAATTTATGACATAAATTCTCAAATTGAATTATAGGCTTACTACAATCCTGATACAATATCTCAATAGTTAATATGTGAAAAATTGTTCCATCTTATTAATAATTACATGCATGCTCAGCCGCTCAGTCATGTCCAACTCTTTATGACCCCATGGACTGTAGCCCACCAGGTTCCTCTATCCATGGGATTATCCCAGCAAGAATCCTGGAGAGGGTTGCCGTTTTTTCCTTCAGGGGATCTTCCTGACCCAGGGATCCAACCCGAGTCTCCAGTGGCTCCGGTATTGGCAGGCCGATTCTTTACCACTGAGCCACCTGGGAAGCCCTTACTAATAATTAGGTGGATAGAAATGAATGCGTTAGTATGATGACATACCATTTGTCATCAACAGATGGACAAAAATTTGAAAGTCTGAACATACCAGATGAGGAGAAATAGGAACATAGACTGACACACACTCATACTCTATTACTTAACCATTCCAAAAACATTTTAATCACGTGAATACGGAGGCATTTACAGCAATGTTGTTTGCAGTGCTATTTATAAACGTATAAATTGAAAAAATACAATAAAGAAATAGTTCAATAAAATAGTATATTTATGCATATGATGGGAATGCAGCAATTAAGCTGAATAAATGAGATCTATCTAAGTAGAGCAGTGTGGGTAGAATTAAAAACAACACTAAACTTAAAATGCAAGATGTAGAAAGTACAATATGTGCTATAGAATGAACTATGTCTCTCCCAAATTCGTCTGTTGATGTCCTAACTTTCACTGTGACTGTATCATGAGATAGGGTCTTTAAGAGGTGGCTGTTGTTGATTTCCTAAGTCAGGTCTGACTCTTTGTGACCCCATGGACTGCAGCTTGCCAGGCTCCTCTGTCCTCCACTATCTCCTAGAGTTCATTCAAATTCATGTCTGCTGAATCAGTAATCCTATCTAACCATCTTGTCTTCTGCAGCCCCCTTTTCCTTTTGCCTTCAATCTTTCCTAGCATCATCAGGGTCTTTTCCATTGAATCAGCTCTTTGCATCAGGTGGCCAAAGTACTGGAGCTTCAGCCTCAGCATCAATCCTTCCAATAAATATTCAGGGTTGATTTCCTTTAGGATTAACTGATTTGATCTTCTTGCAGCCCAGGGGACTCTCGAGAGTCTTCTCTAGCATCATAATTTGAAAGCATCAATTCTTTGGCACTCAGCCTTCTTTATGGACCAACTCTCACACGTGTACATGACTACTGGAAAAACCATAGTTTTGACTATCTGGACATTTGTTGGCAAGTAATGTCTGCTTTTTAATATGCTGTTTAGGTTTGTTGTAGCTTTTCTTCCAAGGAGCAAGCATCTTTTAATTTCATGACTGCAGTCACTGTCCTTAGTTACTTTGGAACCCAAGAAAATCTGTCACTGCTTCTACTTTTTCCCCTTCTATTTGCCATTAAGTGATGGGACCAGATGCCATGATCTAGTTTTTTGAATGTTGAGTTTCAAGCCAGTTTTTTCACTCTCCTCTTTCACTCTCATCAAGAGGCTCTTTAGTTCCTCTTCACTTTCTGCCATTAAAGTGGTATCATTTGGGTATCTGAGGCTGTTGATATTTTTCCTGGCAATCTTGATTCCAGCTTGTGATCCATTCAGCCTTGCATTTTGCAGGATGTATTCTGCATATTTGGAGAAGGAAATGGCAACCCACTCCAGTATTCTTGCCTGGAAAATCCTGTGATGAAGGAGCATGGCAGGCAATATAGTCCATAGGGTAGTAGAGTCAGACACAACTGAGCAACTAGACTTTTCATTCTGCATATAAATTAAATAAACAGGGTGACACTATACAGCGTTGTCATACTCCTTTCCCAATCTGGAACCAGTCTGTTGTTCCATGTCTGGTTCTAACTGTTGCTGAATACAGGTTTCTCAGGAGACAGGTAAGGTAGTCTGGTATTCCCATCTCTTTAAGAATTTTCCAGTTTGTTGTGGTCCACATAGGCTTCCTCATAGTCAGTGACGCAAAGTAGATATTTTTCTGGAATTCCCTTGCTTCTCTATGATCCACTGGATGTTGGCAATTTGATCTCTGGTACCCCTGCCTTTCTAAACCCAGCTTATACCTCTGGAAGTTCTAGGTTCAAATACTGTTGAAGCCTAGTTTGAAGGATTTGAGCATAACCTTACTAGCATGCAAAATAAGCACAAATGTATGGTAGTTTGAACATTCTTTGGCATTGCCTTTCTTTGGGATTGGAATGAAAATTGACCTTTCCAGTCCTGTGGCCACTGCTGAGGTTTCCAAATTTGCTGACATATTGAGTGCAGCACTTTAACAGCATAACCTTTTAGGATTTTAAATAGCTCAGCTGGAATCCCATCACTTCCACTAGCTTTGTTCGTAGTAATGCTTCCTAAGGTCCACTTGCCTTCACACTCTAGGACGTCTGGCTCTGGGTGAGTGATCACACCATCGTGGTTATCTGGGTCATTAAGACCTTTTTTTACATAGTTCTTCTGTGTATTCTTGCCACCTCTTCTTAATCTCTTCTGCTCCTCTTAGGTCCTCACCATTGCTATCCTTTATTGTGCCCATATTTGCATGAAATATTCCTTTGATATCTCTAATTTTCTTGAAGAGATCTCTAGTCTTTCCCATTCTATTGTTTTCTCTTTCTTTGCATTGGTCCTTTAAGAAGGCTTTCTTGTCTCTCCTTGCTATTTATTCTCTAGAACTCTGCATTCATTTGGATCTATTTTTCCCTTTCTCCCTTGCTTTTCGCTTCTCTTCTTTCCTCAGCTATTTGTAAAGCCTCCTGAGATAACCACTTTGTCTTCCTGCATTTCGCTTTCTTTGGGAAGGTTTTGGTCACTGCCTCCTGTACAGTGTTACCAACTCTGTCCATAGTTCTTCAGGCACTCTGTCTACCAGATCTAATCTCTTGAATCTATTTGTCACCTCCACTGTATAATCATAAGGGATTTGATTCAGGTCATACCTGAATGGCCTACTGGGGCTTCCCTGGTGGCTCAGATAAGGGAGATCTGGTTTCAATCCCTGTGTTGGTAAGAACCCCAGGTTTAATCCCTAGGTTGGGAAGATCACCTGGAGAAGAGAATGGTTACCCACTCCAATATTCTGCCTTAGAGAATTCTATGGACAGAGGAGCCTAGCAGGCCTCAGTCCATGGGGTCACAAAGAGTCAGACACGACTGAGCAACTTTCACTTTCACTTTGAATGGCCTATTGGTTTTTCCGTACTTTCTTCAATTTAAGTCTGAAATTTGCAATAAATAAGGAGCTGATGATCTGAGTCACATCAGCACCAGGTCTTGTTTTTTTCTGGCTGTATAGAGCTTCTCTGTCTTTGGCTCCTCTCTTCCCCCTTCATAGATCATAGTCTTGTCGTGATGAAGGGGCTTGCATAACTCAGTGAAGCTATCAGCGAGGCCATGCAGGGTCACCCAAGACAGACCAGTCATAATGAAGAGTTCTGACAAAACGTGGCCCACTGGAGGAGGAAACAGCAATACACTCCAGTATTCTTGCTGTAAGAACTTCATAAACAGTTTGAAAAGGCAAAAAGATATGACACCAGAAGATGAGCATCCCCAAGGGCAGAAGGTGTCCAATATGCTACTTGGGAAGAGCAGAGGGCAATTACTAATAGCTCCAGAAAGAATGAAGAGGTTGAGCCAAAGTGGAAAAGATGCTGAGTTGTGGATGTGTTTGGTGGTGAAAGTAAAGTCCGATGCTATAAAGAACGATATTGCATAGGAACCTGGAATGTTAGGTCCATGAATCAAGGCAAATTGGATGTGATCAAGCAGGAGATGCAAGACTGAACATCGATATTTTGGGAATCAGTGAACTAAAATGGATGAGAATGGGAGACTTTAATTCAGATGACCATTATACCTACTACTGTGGGCAAGAATCCCTTAGAAGAAATGGAGTAGCCCTCATAGTCAACAAAAGAGTCCGAAATACATTACTTGGGTGCAACCTCAAAAATGACAAAATGATCTTGGTTCATTTCCAAGGCAAACCATTCAACATCACAGTAATCCAAGTCTGTGCCCCAACCACTGATGCCGAAGAAGCTGACATTGACCGATTCTGTGAAGATCTACAAGACCTTCTAGAGCTAACACCAAATAAAGGTGTCCTTTAAGAGGTATTTAGGGTTAAATGGGAGAAGGAAATGGCAACCCACTCTAGTGTTCTTGCCTGGAGAATCCCAGGGACGGGGGAGCCTAGTGGGCTGCCGTCTATGGGGTCACACAGAGTCAGACACAACTCAAGCAACTTAGCAGCAGCAGCAGTAGGGTTAAATGAGGTCATAAGGGTAGGGTCATAATCCAAAGGAATTGTGGCTTTACGAGAAGAGAAAGGATGAGAGCTTCTTTCTCTCCCCAACTTGTGAGGACACAACAAGAAGGGGGCTTGTGCATGCAGGAGAGGTCTCACCAAGAGTCTTATTAGCTGGCACCTTGAGCTGGGACTTGTAGTCTCCTGAACTATGAGAAAGTTAATTTCTGTTGTTTAAGCTATCTAGTCTGTAATATTTTGGTATGGTAGCCTGAGCAGACTAATAAATATGGCACTATTTATGTAAGTTAAAGTACATACAAAATAGTCCTCTGTATCATTTATGAATCCATATACCCATATAAAACATTATCTTAAAAAGGAGTTGTTTATCTCAATAGATGCAGAGAAAGCCTTTGACAAAATTCAACACCCATTTATGATAAAAACTCTCCAGAAAGCAGGAATAGAAGGAACATACCTCAACATAATAAAAGCTATATATGACAAACCCACAGCAAACATTATCCTCAATGGTGAAAAATTGAAAGCATTTCCTCTAAAGTCAGGAACAAGACAAGGGTGCCCACTTTCACCATTACTATTCAACATAGTTTTGGAAGTTTTGGCCACAGCAATCAGAGCAGAAAAAGAAATAAAAGGAATCCAAATTGGAAAAGAAGAAGTAAAACTCTCACTATTTGCAGATGACATGATCCTCTACATAGAAAACCCTAAAGACTCCACCAGAAAATTACTAGAACTAATCAATGATTATAGTAAAGTTGCAGGATATAAAATCAACACACAGAAATCCCTTGCATTCCTATACACTAATAATGAGAAAACAGAAAGAGAAATTAAGGAAACAATTCCATTCACCATTGCAACGAAAAGAATAAAATACTTAGGAATATATCTACCTAAAGAAACTAAAGACCTATATATAGAAAACTATAAAACACTGGTGAAAGAAATCAAAGAGGACACTAATAGATGGAGAAATATACCATGTTCATGGATTGGAAGAATC
>NW_011495050.1:22026024-22047001 GCF_000754665.1 Bison bison bison | reverse complement strand
TACTCAGCCATTAAAAAGAATACATTTGAATCAGTTCTAATGAGGTGGATGAAACTGGAGCCTATTATACAGAGTGAAGTAAGCCAGAAGGAAAAACATAAATACAGTATACTAACACATATATATGGAATTTAGAAAGATGGTAACGATAACCCTGTATACGAGACAGCAAAAGAGACACTGATGTATAGAATAGTCTTATGGACTCTGTGGGAGAGGGAGAGGGTGGGAAGATTTGGGAGAATGGCATTGAAACATGTGAAACGTCATGTATGAAACGAGATGCCAGTCCAGGTTCAATTCACGATGCTGGATGCTTGGGGCTGGTGCACTGGGACGACCCAGAGAGATGGTGTGGGGAGGGAGGAGGGAGGAGGGTTCAGGATGGGGAACACATGTATACTAATTAAATAATTTTCTATTAAAAAAAATAAATAAATAAAAAATAAAAAAAAAAAAGCAAGGGAATTCCAAATAAAAAATCTACTTCTGATTCACTGAAAAAAAAAAAAAAAAGGAGTTGTTGAGAACATATCCAAAACTTAATGGTTGCTCTTGGAAGTGGGGAGGGTAATAGAACTCAGGGTTGGGGGCTTTCCTGGTGGCTCAGTGGTAAAGAATCCACCTGCCGTGCAGGTGACATGGGTTTGATTCCTGATCCAGGAAGGTCTGACATACTGCGGAGCAACGGAGCCCGTGCGCCACAACCACTGAGCCTGTGCTCTAGAACCTGGGAGCCACAATGAGAGAGCCACCGCACCATGACTAGAGGGAAGTCCATGTAGCAGCGAAGACCCAGCACGGCCAAATAAGTAAATAAATAAAATCATGCATTAAAAATAAAAAAGAACTCAGGACTGGGGTTAAGAGGTACAGTGTTCTGCACTATTTCACTTACAAAGGAAAAATGAAAAACTAATGTAAAATATGTTAACAGTGTTTATATTGACCTGGGGAAACATGGGGGTTATAATTATATTACTCTTATATCTTTAGATATATTTTAAATTTCTTTTAAAAAAGAGAATAGGGGTAAAGCTTATAAATAAGATGAAATATGTTATTTGTTACCCCTTCTCAAGTAAAAAAATAGATAAAGAGAGATAAATTGATAACGGACAGACAAAGAGGCAGCCTGGGCAACTTACGACTCGTAAGTTTCACAGTCAGTGTATCATTCTCTAATTTTAATATTGAAAATGCTGTCCCAAGTGCATAATACTATCTCATTCATTCCCAGATTTATTTGGTAAATAATGATTAATAATTGAACATGTGCTGGATAGTGGTGGAAGTATTTAATAAGACAGATGGTATCTTTGAGGATCTCAGTTCAGTGAGAAAGACAGATGCAAAAACTTACTCGTAAGACAAATATAAAGTGCTCTCCAAGAGAGGTACATAGATGAGATGATTTTTGAGATACTTTTTTTAACTTCAAAACAAGTCTGAAACTTCTGACTGAAGGCTTAAAAGTCACTAAAATCCATACTTTATAACTTCTCTGTATTTTTGCTCATCCCAAATTCTACAAATGTACACACAGCATTTGCAGAGAAGAAACCAATTCTGAGTCCACATTGGAACCACTTCTTTGACTTGCTTTTCGTTGCTTTTGTTATTATAATCATACAGAATGGACTGCCTCAGAGAATCCTGCCCCTCTGCCTAACTGTTAAAGTGCTTTGGGTTCAGAACCCTGTCCACCTGTAGGCAGCAGGAAAGAAGAAATTAACACATCCCCTGCCGGAGGCTTGCCACTGTAGGAGATGTTTGCAAGATTAATGGCCTTTTTTATTTTGCTTCCTCGTCTCCCCACCCCACCCCACCCCCCCCCGGCCGTCTCTGATCTATAAAAATCTGGCATCCAGACCTCAATAAGATGGTTATTTGGAGGCACTAGTCTGCCATCTTCTGGGTCAGCTGGCTCCCTGATTAATGTATCTTCCTTGCCTCAACCCCTCAGATTCATTGGCCTTTCGTGTGGCGAGCAGAGAGAGCCTGGACTCAATAACAATATCACATACCTTTTAAAAAGTCTGATTAAACCCCAAATGATTCTTGTCTCACCTTTACAAATTTTTCATCTTCTATGACTGCCATTTTCTTTTTCTGCTTACTATATTCTTGTCTTCTCTCCAAAACACTCATAATTTTTTCATCAGTTAAGTTCTTCCTAAACTCACAGAACTGAGGCCAAAATTTAAACAGAACTCCAAAAATTGTCATCTGTATAAAAAACAAAGTATGTCTCAGATTACAATTTTATACAAATGTACCAATTTTAACTCTAATTCACCATAATAATGGATTAACTATTCTATCTTTAATATACAGCATGTTTCCTCCAACTTATTGTCTCCAGACATCTTGGTATAGTTTAGCTTGGCACATGCTTATCATCAATGTTTTTTTACTACCAACGAGAAGTCTTTCTTTTAAAAAAACATACACTTAAATACAGTTAAAAGTCACTTTATACTTTATGTTTCCCTAACCAATTGATTGTATTAATAAAGAATCCATTAGGTCTTTTTAAATAAGAAATATATGTTTTCTTTTAAAACTTATACCAGTTGATCTGCCACACACTCGGCTGTTTTATGCAAGTATTCCAAATATTCAGTTCATCAAGGGGGACTCCTCTCCACCCCTCCTTTCCCTTCTTTTAAAGAAAGGAAATACCATTTTGCCTCTGGAAAAGCTCTTAAACAAAGCTGCAGATCTAAGAATAAATCTTGAGTAACTTAAATGATACAATCTCTCTTTTATGTGAGAGCAAGAAAAGTAACATTTAAAAAGCAGAGTGGTATCCTGGACAAATGCTTTCTATGAGGATACTCTACATTAAGTGATTAATTGTGATATTTATAGAGATAAGAATTGTTGCTCAAATCTTCATGCCAAGTTTTTTCATTAGTTCCAGAGGCATACGTTACTTCCAAGAAGGTAGGACTTGCCACATCAGATCAAGTCCAACATCTTGTTGCTGGGAATGGACTTTACCTAATGCCCTGGAGAAAAATGAACCATCCCATTAGGCTCTAAGCCAACTTTTCAGCAGGAAAGTGGAGTTTTTAGAAAGTAAATGCTGCAGTGATCAACAGAGTCCTGAACATCGTGATACATTTCATCACTCCTTTCTGTACATGAATATCATTAGTAATTCTATAATTATTTACTCCCTTTATGATACCATCTTGTCACTGAATTCTATAGCCTCTTGGGATTGTGAACACAAAAGCTAAAGATACTTTATTTGACGAAGTGTAGGCTTTAAAAAAGTTTTCATTTCCATTTATCTACCATGGATTTGGGGCTTTCCAGGTAGCATTAATGGTAAAGAACCCTCCTGCTAAAACAGGAGACATAAGAGCCTCAGGTTCGATCCCTGGGTCTGGAAGATCCCCTAGAAGAGGAAATGGCAATCCATTCCAGTATTCTTGCCTGGAGAATTCCTTGGCAAGCTACGGTCCATAGGGTCACAAAGAATCGGATATGACTGAAGCAACATATCATGCACGCCATGCTTTAAGTAATCCCCTGCTCCAATGTTAAAGGATCACGGTAGTTTTTATATGAATTTCTTAAACTTAAACACTCCTCTTCCACCTCCATTTACCAACTATTGACCCTACTTCTCAGTTCTCTCTCTAAAACCTGAGTCATTTCCAGCTCTCAAATGTATTTGTCACCTAGAAGGCTTCCCAGTAAAAGTTACCCTATTAGGGCACAATATTTCAAGGCAGACATAAAATCTCTCTATTTCTGGGAATCCCTTGGAAGTTCAGTGGTTAGGGGTCCACACTTCCAGTGCAGGGGGTATGGGTTTGATCCCTGGTCGGGAAACTAAGATCCTGTTGTGCAGAACAGGGTGGCTGAGAAACAAATGCTCTATTTCTAAAAGTTGCAGTTAATAACATTCATGTTATTCATGAAAATTGTCCTGTACCTCCAGAACCTTAAAAGACAACCAGACTGTTAGAAAATTTTTTAATAAATATGGAGCTATTTCCCACATTGCCAGTGGATGGGCAATGGCTGCAGCATGAGTGAAGAGTGTCAGTGAAAATATGGCTGAGTGACAAAAGCTTCTAAGCTATTAGGAATGCAGGTGGGGGAAAGGCAGATGTTACAAGTGAAAGCAATACTAAAAGAGGCAACAGCTTTTATTTACTCTTCAGTCCTTTTACGCAACGTTGCTCTATTGCCAATTTGAGCTATTTCTCTCATGTTTGATCTCACATCATTCATTCATGTTTTCAAAAATGATAGTGTCTATTCTGTGCTAGGCATGCAGGCCACAGCAGCAAATAAGAAACAGTCCCTATTCTCAAAGACCTTACAGTCCAGTGGGAAAGTCAAGCATGAGAACAGCTATTTTCAAATTTGTATGATAAGTGTTCCAACAGGGACAAACACAGGATATCACAGAAGCATAAAGGAGAGAAGATGAGACTGTGAAAAGCTCTGGAGGGAAGAAAGTAAGGCTTCTCTGCTGCTGCTGCTGCTGCTAAGTCACGTCAATCATGTCCAACTCTTAGCGACCCCATGGACTGTAGCCTACCAGGCTCCTCTGTCCACGGGATTCTCCTGGCAAGAGTACTGGAGTGGGTTGCCATTGCCCTCTCCGGTGAAATGCCTGCTGTTGCTACTGCTAAGTCGCTTCAGTCGTGTTTGACTCTGTGCAACCCCATAGACGGCAGCCCATCAAGCTTCCCCATCCCTGGGATTCTCCAGGCAAGAACACTGGAGTGGGTTGCCATTTCCTTCTCCAGTGCGTCAAAGTGAAAAGTGAAAGTGAAGTCGGTCAATCATGTCCCACCCTTAGCGACCCCATGGACTGCAGCCTACTGGGCTCCGTCATCCATGGGATTTTCCAGGCAAGAGTACTGGAGTGGGGTACTATTGCCTTTCTATGGAAGTACAAGTATTTCAGTGGGCCTTCCCTGGTGGTCCGTGATTAAGACACCACACTTCCACTGTAGGGGGCATAAATTTGATCCCTGACTGGGGAACTAAGATCCTGAATGCTGTGTGGCCAAAATAAAGCAAAAAATAAAATAAAATCAATGCAGGGATGCAAGTTCAATCCCTGGTCAGGGAATGAAGATCCCACATGCTGTGCAGCCAAAATAAACAAATAAAAGTGAAAAATCTAATATTTCAGTAAGACAGAGATAGATGGCAGTGAGTGGAAAGGTATCTGCTTAGAGAGATATCGATGAAGGAATATGGTCTCCAGTCTGAGGACAATGGGAGTAGTTGAAATTGAGAGCAGAGAAGTGACATGATCAAATACACATTTTGAAAAAGATGGCTCCATCTGCAGTAAGTTAAATGGTTTCGAGAGAGTCTAGGGGCAGGGAATTTTGGTAATCAATGTGAGACACTGCAGACATAAACTGAGGTAGTGGTATGGAGTTGGAGAAAAGTAGATAGAGTAACAGATAAGGAGACAAATGGATACATGTTAGTGACTGAAGATCACCGAAGGTCAGGGAACAAAGGAGAGAGAAGACATGAAGGTGCAACCAGATCTCTGGCTTGCACACCTGGGTAGGAGGTATGTCCTTCTCTGAGCTTCCTTAGGGAACACGGAAACAATAGACCTGGTGAGGTGAGGCCCCTAAATATTCTCTTGTTCTCTGATACCCTAAAGATTATATTTAAGATATATCTGGGACTTTGTTTTGGGAAATGAGACAGAGGCATAAACTAAAGGACTCCAGTAAAGTTCCCTGGCTGCACTCCCTGGACAGTGTGGCGGAACCAACCAACATAAGCAGCTCAAGACGCTCACCGTCAGCCTCGAGGCTGTGATCTGGATGGGCAAGCCTTGGCCTGGCCATCAAGAGACCGGGCTAGGCTAAGTGATCTTCTCATTAACAGATGCTACAATTCTGACACCATATTTTCTGTTTCTCCCTAGCAGATCGTCAATCATTTGTCTATATTTTTCCCTATTTTAATGCATAATTTGGATGGTGAGTCTGCTTTCGGTTCCTTTTAGGACTTAGAACACAGCTGGCTTGCAAATGAAAATGTTAAGGAATAATGGTCTTTTTCCATGCTCAAGGGCATTCATACCCTAAATCTCTGTTTCATATCACTTAAATCATGACAGGGCCTTCCCTATTACCCCTATTATAATTTATTTTTCTTAATCATTTTTCAGGAACAACATCACTAAAAGGCTTTTCAAAATGCAAATAAACTATGTTCAGCAAATCACTGTTTTCTATTATTTATCTTAAAGAGAAGTAACTTGAGCAGGTTAACAGGCATGATTTTCCTTTCATGAGCTTGTGTACTTTATGTTGGTTGGGTACTTAAACCTCCTCTCACTTACTTTATGAGCTATGTGAATATTCCAACTTTTAAAAATACACAAATCCTGGGACACACATAATTTACACATTTCTTGTGGTAGCAGATATTTTAAAAGGAAATATGAATGGTGGGAAAGGAAGGAGAAATTAGTTGGGGATTTATAAATTAGAAATAAAATGATAACCATGCAAAGTCAAAGTATATAGAATTTTAAAAATTGTACTTGCTGTATATTACCATCAGCAAAATAGCAAGTTACTAGTTTCTATGTTATGTGGCGTTGGCAACGTTTTTCTAATTAAATAGAATAAATCCCAGGATTAGGAGGATTCAAACCTTGCCAAATATGAATAATACAAAAACTTTAAAAGAATATCTAGACTACTAATCTATTTTAAAGTATGCTTACTACATGCCCTGATTTCTTACCTGTGCCTCTCTGAATACATATGGTCCCAACTCCTTCCTGTGTTCAATAATCTTCTGGGCTTGCTCTACTGGAATGTCAATTTGTAAAGCTGGGGGGATGCTGGAATTAATAAAGCAGTTGATAATAGTCATAATCTTCTTGTGTATGATAGACTCATCACAATGAGAATGGCACAAGTCCTAAACAAGGAGGAAAGATAGATCAATACGTGATTAATGCATTAATAGAACACTTTATAAGTGAAGTGAAGTCGCTCGGTCGTGTCCGACTCTATGCATTAATAGAACACTTTACAGAATACATCAATATGTCTTTAAGTTAATATAATTGTAACTTCAGGTCAAGAGAGTACTGGGACATGTCAAGACTATCTTAAAAATCAGAGATTTCATTTTTCTTGGATTTGAAGAACCTAAGACTGTTTCTCTTTTTCGCTCCGAGCCTGTGTCTGCATGTCTTTGTGCGTCATGTTCATTGACTCATTCGGTCAATCTTTGCCTTTTAAAGGAACCTAAGACTTTGACACATATACCCTAAGTAAACACAGATTTCATTTTAATCCTGGTTGCTTCTTCTCCTGGCAAAGAAGCAGCTTTAGTGTCTGCTTTGACTCATTTAACAAATTCATATTAAGTACCTGCAATATGCCAGACCTTGAGGTAAGCCCCAAGACACAGTACCTGTCCTTTAAAGGCTCAATATCTACAGGATGAGAAGCACGAAAACACATGATTCCAATCTGAGATAGCTAAGTAAGTGGCACAATGGAGAACAAGCACCTAACTCAACTTACAAGTGGATGCAAAAGCTTTTTCCACCATAACTGCTTCTATGCCAAGGTGATTTAGACTCAAAAATGCTAGCATATTAATGGGAATGCTGTATTTAATAGGTGTATTATTATGTATCTCAGTATCTATATTTTTTCAGATAACCTATTACATTATCATCTTTATAGCTAAAGAATTTAAACATAGTAATGATATATGTAATGATAAAAGACCCAGTTTTATGTCAGAGATGTAAGGCTATCACTTTTTAAGACAAAGAGGGTAGCTGAGCTTGAATTATGACGTTTCTTTGCTAAAGATATTGTTCTCTAAATCACTAGAAAACACAAAAGTTTGGAAACTTGTAATTCTAGGCCAGAAATTAGCCAGCATTTATTAAGTGCTCACTGTATGACAGGCATTATAATAACGGTCTTAAGGACAGTTAAAGAAAATTTCTGGTGTTTGCCATATAAAACATTACATAAATAAGTTATAAGTTTGGCATAAATTATATGTGAAAAATCTTGATATAAATGTTACATTGAGACAACAGTTAGCATTTTTATGCAATTTAGTATTCCCTCAGAAAATGCCTATTTATAACACATGCTTGCTATGTTACCCCAAATTAAATTTTTTGCTGTTACTAGTGAAATTATCATATATTTGGTGAGCTGAGTTAATTATTATTTTTTAAATTAATTTGTATTGGAGTATAGTTGCTTTACAATGATCCTGGTTTTTTATTATTATGGAAATATAAGGATTGTGAAATAAAAACAAATTTGTGAAATTATACAATGTTAATTTTGAGAGTGTAGAGTCAGAATTTAGACAGAATCCAACCTGGTATTTTTTCTGGTTTTTATGCCCTACTCTACCATTAGCTGAGTTCACTTTTACTTATTGTTAAGGTCTCAGTTTAAGCACACAGTCGACCCTTGAACACGGGCCGGGGGTGGCGGGTGGTTAGGGCACCAACCCCGCCCTTGCAATTGAAAATCCACGCATAACTTTACAGTTGGCCATCTGTATCTGTGTTTCCACACCTGTGGATTCAAACAACAGTGGACTGTGAAGTACTGTAGTCTGAATTTGTTGAAAAAAACTCAGATATAAGTGGACCTCGCAGTTCAAACCCTTGCTGTTCAAGGGTCAACTGTACTGTCCTCTAATAAACGTTCCGTGTCTGCCTCGGTCTAGGTGGTGGCCAGCTCAGGGACTTCACTGCACCCGTGCGTCTCCCAGCCGTTGCACTGCTCACACTCGCTTAACCACCCGCTCCGTCACTTGTCTGTCCCTCCTCTAACACTGCAAGCCCTGAGAGGAAAGGCTTGATCACAGGTTTTAGCCTGGCCCTTGGTAGATGCTCAGCAAGTGTTTGCTGGATGTATATATCCTTCCAGTCTTTTCTCTTTGGGGATATATACACACACACACACACTTTATATTAAATCATACTGCTTTCTAGTAGCTAGGTTTTAAAAAATCAGTAAGATGAAGATATTTTTCCCATCACTGATTAATCTTCCAACAGCAAATTTGTAATGCCTTCAGAGTATTCTCATGCATAGATGTATTATAATTAAAGTAAGCAATGTCCTGCTGTTCAACATCATAGTTCTTTCCAGCTTTTCACAATTCAGAACTATCTCTGATTAAGATCATAGGAGCCACCCCTTTGCATATTATTACAATCGTCCCTGGGAGGGAGTATAACTTAGTAGTTAAGGCCACAAGCTTTAGCAATAGAATGTCTTGGCTCAAATTCCAGCTCTACTACTTAGTTAGCTGTACGAGGCGCAGAAGTTCAACTTTTCTGTGCCTTAGTTTCTTCATCTGTAGAATGGTGAGAATTAACAGCTTTGACCTAGGATTCTTATAAAGGATAAGGTAGTTATCACGTGAAAAGCATTAAGATAATCTCTGACAGACATAAACACTTAGTATGAGTAAGCCATATAAAAATGAGCTCAGTTAAGACTTGCTAGGTTTCTTTCTGGCAAACTTCCTCAAGACCTAATTCAAGTATCATCACTTCTTTTTTTGAAAAATTTTTCTTGGGAGTAGAGTTGGTTTACAATGCTATGTTAGTTTCAGGAGTACAGCAAAGTGAATCAGTTATACATATACATATAACCACTTTTTTTTAAAGATTCTTTTCCTACATAAATCGTTACAGAGGACTGAGGAGAGTTCTCTGTAAGAATCATCACTTCTGCTGAGACCTCCCTGACCTACCACCACCCCTGAATCATCCCCTCCACTGTATCAAAATTATAACCAGTTAGAATATGGATTATAATCAACGTTATTTCATCATATTTTGTTTTCATGGATGATTCCCCTCCTCGAGGGAAGACAATATATTATATCCATTTTTTAAATTTCTGCAATCTAGCATTTAGTAAATACTTACTGAATAAACACATTCACTTCAATAGCATGATTTTTAATAACTATATAGGATTACATGTCCCCCATTCTACACCACAGAAAAGATATTTAAATGAAGACCAAGGGCAGCTTTGGAGGAGTGACAGTCACAAAGGGTTGACTATGTATGAGTCTCTGTTTTTTTTTAAATGCTTATTTTGCACAGCTTATCTCCTTACCTTTTGTCGTAACAGGGTTGGACCTACTCGTATTCATTTTAGCTTAAAGACCATAATAATTTCCTGTTCTGGAAAACAGAATCTACCCCCTTTTTAATTTTCAAAAAAATTATTTTAATATTATTTATCTTGTGATAGATTTTGAAAGAACTTATATCTCAAAATACTTTTTTTTTTTTTCCCTTGGAGAAATTTTTGTGTTGAGAAAGGTACAAAAACTGTGGATAACAGAAAAGAGTAGAAAACAGTTTCATGGAATGCTGGAGAAAGTCTGAAAGCAAAATGGTATTGAGCAACTACTAACTATATAGAATAAACATGATGCAGAGTATTAGTGTCGCATAATCCCTGCCTGGAGAAGGGAATAGCAACCCACTCCAGTATTCTTGCCTGGAGAATCCCACGGCCAGAGCAGCCTGGTGGGCTACAGTCCACAGGGTTGCACAGAATCAGACACAACTAAAGCGACTTACCACACACTGCAATCCGTGCTTAGATCATAGTTCAACTGAAAGCCTTATTGTCTTGAATTCCAGTTTTATTTTTACTCCCTACTTTTATAAAAATGGGATTAAACAGGCAGATGGCAAGGTAATGAGCCTGCTTACCTTGGGAGCAGGGATGTCTACTCTTATGTATTTCGAGACAACATTCCTGTTTTCAAATCTAGGTTATATAACCTAGAGAGTCCTTTCCTTCTCTTCAATGCAGAGATTCCATCAAATAATTAAACCTGATAATAAACTGCTTTGATAGCTAACAGCTTGCTCTTTCACTTATTTTGTTAAGAATTTGGCCATTCTGATAGAGAAGCCTCTTTCATTTCTGATGGTTTATTTCTCTGTAATCCATTATCTTTGAACACTATTGCTGCAAATATGGTTAGGAGGAATTTTTGTAAAGAAGCCTTGGTTAAAGTGCTGAATATGAGTATCTTCAGGAAAAAAATGTACATTTATAGATAAGTAATATGCAAAAACATAGTTAAAACTTTTCAGGAAGATTCTCATTAGAACATAATATATGTGAAACCCTGAAAAATCTAATACCATCATTTCAAGGCTAACTCTTACTCTTCACTATACAATAATAAATACATCTAATACAGACAATAAATACCTCAGTATTTACATATTGAGACGTTACTTTGCCAACAAAGGTCCATCTAGTCAAGGCTACGGTTTTTCCTGCGGTCATGTATGGATGTGAGAGTTGGACTGTGAAGAAAGCTGAGCACTGAAGAATTGATGCTTTTGAACTGTGGTGTTGGAGAAGACTCTTGAGAGTCCCTTGAACTGCAAGGAGATCCAACCAGTCCATTCTGAAGGAGATCAGCCCTGGGATTTCTTTGGAGGCAATGATGCTGAAGCTGAAACTCCAGTACTTTGGCCACCTCATGTGAAGAGCTGACTCATTGGAAAAGACTCTGATGCTGGGAGGGATTGGGGGCAGGAGGAGAAGGGGACAACAGAGGATGAGATGGCTGGATGGCATCACTGACTCGATGGACGTGAGTCTGGGTGAACTCCGGGAGTTGGTGATAGACAGGGAGGCCTGGCGTGCTGCGATTCATGGGGTCGCAAAGAGTCGGACACGACTGAACTGAACTGAACTAACTGATGAAGACATCAAGTCAGGATACAAATCTTGTCCATATAGTTAGGAATCTGATATGTTAATGCACTTCCTCCTTTAAAAGAGGTGGTTTTCTCCAGCTTCTAATACAATACCTTATATTTTTGTACTTCTTGCCAAAAGAGCACCCCATTTTCCAATAAATCTCCTTTTAGAGCCACAAAGCGTTGAAATTGTCTTGCAGTAACTGGATTCAATAAAGCTTTACGGAAAGCAATGATTTCACAAGACGAAGATATCCACTTACTCTCCACAGGCTGTCCAAATCAGAGAATACATAAAATTAGCTGTGTTCTAAAAATTAATAATAAAATCATTTATTAGGCTAAAAATTACCAACTTCTATCTCCTTTGTTTTGGGCTGTTGAAATTTATAGCATGGATAAAGAGAATTTGGCAAATTCCCCTCTCTTTTCTTCTCCCTTTTGTCTCCTTTATATTTTTATGGCATCATTTTTTTAAGAGATGGGGAGAAAATGAAATGATTGGATGACTTAGAACATATGATTATATTACAGAGGACTGAGAATGTTAATAATCATTAGAGTTTGAGAGATGGTGAAAAACTACATTTGGGTATATAGTATGAATTCTGTGCTTAAACACAACAAAGTAATCACGATGTTATGATTATATATTATTTTATAATTATGTATACTAGATGTTATATATTAATATATAATTTTCCTGACTTTCAAAAAGTAAAGGCAGTTTAACATTTAAGATATTTTTTAAAAAATTGTAGGAAAAATTACCAATTAATCCTATTATAATTTAAATAGGAAATTTACTGTGGAGCTTCACTTTAATTCTATCCTAGAAAGATAATGGGGGTTTTTTGTCTTTGTTTTTGGCTTTGGATTCTGGCTGTGGGCTTGTGGGATCTTAGTTTCCTAACTAGGGATCGAACCTGGGGCAGAGCCATGAAAGCCCTGAGTCCTCACCACTGGACTACCAGGGAATTCCCAAAAGACCAAGTTTTTAGGTGGGGCATCTTTATATTATTTTAATAATAAATTACTATTAATAATTAATAACAAGAAGAAATGAAACTATTAATGCATATTTTTGATGATAAACTTTCTCTGACCCAGGATTCACTTTACACAACAGAAAAGACATACTATTTTACTACAAAGGCATTACTTTTATAAAGGCATTACTTATTTTATATCTTCTCAGTTTTGAAGCATATGATGTCTGCTTTTCTTGATATACTTTTCTTTCTTTATTTCCTTCTGGCTGTGCTGGGTCTTAGTTGCTGTGAGCAGGGCTCCTCTCCAGTTACGGTGCGATGGCGTCTCACTGCAGTGGTTTCTCTTGTGGAGCATGGGCTCTAGGGTGTGCAGGCTCAGCAGTCCTGGCACAGGGGGTTAGTCGCCCACAACATGTGTAATCTCTCCGGACCAGGGATCAAACCTGAGTCCTCTGTGTTGGCAGGTGGATACTTAACTGCTAGACTACCAGGGAACTCCTATTATGTCTACTTTTTTTACCTTGACCATTTTAGGTCACATATTCACCCCCTCTTTAGCCTCTCAGATTAAAAAACATAATAGGTTTTATTCAATTTACTGAATAGATTTTTTTACATTTGATAAATTTATTGAAGTTCCCAAAATCTGAGGTTAGCCTACAACCATGCCAGGAAGCATCATTCTAAAGGCAATTTTTTGGATGAACTTAGGAATTATAGTAAAATCAATGACAAATATCCATTATACATAATAAATATCCGTTACTGACAATGCGTAAGCTAAGGTTCTTGAAACAAATCATATGTGACCAACGATAAAAGTGTTTAAGAGAGCTATGTAAAAAGTCTATGGGAACACAAAGGAAGGAGTAACTAATTTTGCCTGGGGGAGTAGGGGCTTTACAGAGAAAGACTTTGAGGGTGACTGCTGAGGTGGAAACTGCAAAGTGAACGCAGCTCCAGGCAGTCGAGATGAATGGTGGTGCCTTCATCGCAGATAAAGTGAATAGATGTCTATCACAATTTTAGTGAGCCACATGTGGAGTTTCAAGGACAAAAAGTTAAGACCCTTACCAGATGGTCCATATTAAAATTATAGCCCTATAAATAGGAACAACTATGTATTAGACTGGGATGTTTATTTAAAACCCACTCAACAAATAATGTTTTAAGACCTGCTTCTTAAGATACTAAAACTTAGTAATTTAACTAAAACCCATAATTTAACTAAACAGAAAATAACATAATATATAATGCACAATAATATGAAATATAAGCCCATTCTATTTAGCATTTTGAAAAATATATAAAAGGGACAAATATAAGACTATTTCCTTTTGAGAAGAAAACACAGAAAAAAAACATCCTAACTGATACATATACTCCTCTAGTAGTCTAACAGATTTTATCTTTGCTAGATTGTAGAAGGTCACCTGGGTCTAGTTTGACATTTTATCAAGACCTACAGAAGGATGAATACAAATAAATTTGTAGGCTCAAAAAGAAGACTGTGTTTATCATTCTTGTTAAGAAGAAAAATAGGCAATTTCTAAGAAGGTATCATATTATAGTGGTTTAAATAATCACCAAAATGACAGTTATCTTAATTCTTTTAAAGTTAAAATGTACTTCTAAATGAAGAGGATAATGTAAGATAATTTAAGTTACTGATTCCGCTGCATACTCCTCATTCTTTTTGTGTAATCTACTCCCAGTAATAAATAAGCTACCACATGCTGGAAAAACAGCCTGTCTCAATAAATCCATCACAAGCAAAATAACTAAAAATATATATTTAAAATCCAATCACACACTTCCAGAGTTGAGCAGGTCAAGGAAATCTTTAAGAAGAGGGCTCTAGTAGAATTACACTTTACCTGAGAGTCCTTCAGCCAGTTAAGAATAGTGTCAGCATCTGCTGGTTTAGAAAGCATTATCTACAATGAAGATCTTTGTATAGGAAGGGGAAGAAAAATACTTTGACAGTTGGAACTTAAAAAAGGAAGAACATAACAAATACTACTTGCCTTCCAGACTCCAATTTTCCTTTCACGCTTTTGTAGTAAAAGCTCTTCAGCTATGTCTTTTATCTGTACCTAGAAGCAAAACCAATGATTTTATCCAGTTATTCAGAATGTCCACAGTGTTGAAGTCACTGATTCAACAGCTTTAAAAAAGGCAGTAAAGGTCAGTGTGGGGGACTTCTCTGGTGGGTGGTCCAATGGTTAAGAATCCGCCTTTGAATGCAGGGGACATGGGTTTGGTCCTTGGTTGGGGAACTAGGATCCCACATGCCATGGGGCAATTAACCCTGCATGCTACTGTAACTACTGAGCCCATACTACAACAAAAGATTCTGCATGTCACAACTAAGACCTGATGCAATCAAAAATATTTGTTTTTAAAGGTCAGTGTGGATAAGAGAGAAAACAGGAGAAAGAGGATTAAGACTTAGAAATGGAAGCCCTGCCCAGGTCCTTGGGCAAGTCACTCAAATTCTCTGAAGTTTCCTCATCTGCAAAATGGAGGTAATGATACCTGAGTGTACTGCCCCAAAGGTAGACAACTTTGAGTCACATGGAAACTGAAGCTGGAAAGATAATTAAGACTTCCCAGATTTTTGTGCTATTCTCCAGCCACAACTAATGGATAGCTGGTGAGAATCTGGGGCTCTGTGATGACTGAGAGGGACGGGATGGCAGGAGGGGAGGGAGGCTAGGAAGGGAGGGCAGGTATGTATAATTCTGGCTGATCTGTGTTGTTGTATGGCAAAAACCAACACAACACTGTAAAAATTGTAATAGAAAGAATCAGGCTGGACTAAAAAAAAAAAAGTACAAAAGTTACTCAATACAGAGAGGGAACACAGTAGACAATTCTTAAGGTTATTGCCTGTTCACAGTATTTTCCATTTGGGGGAACCACCCTTGCCAAGTCTGTGCTCGGCAACTCTCCTCAATAGCAGGTAGATCCAGGAGCTGACATAGAAAGACAGGGACTGGAATCACTGCTGCTGAGTCTCTTGGTAGCTACATGGTGGAGAAAAGATGTGAGAAGTCTTTTTGCTGAGTTCCCAGGGCTGTCCTGGCCCCTGGCCAGCTTTAGAAATAAAGCTTGGGTGTCAACTCTTCCCCTGAGTGTGTGAGATGCTCCAGCATAACTTTATTACAAATTCTTGATCTCCCTTCCCCTTTGTCTTTGCTTAAGGCTGCCAGAATCAGTGTATGCTGTTGGCCACCCAAAGAATTGCTAAATCAGGAAGGAGCTGTAAATTAGAATAAATATTACTGTGATAATCATAGTGAGAAAACATGGTAAACAAGATTAGTAAGCCAAATATCTTTTTACTTGGCTTTGGATAGACAATTAGAGTTTGCTGAAGAAAGGAAATGAGGAAATCTGAATTGTCCCAAAGCTTATTTCCATGAACTTTCTGCTTAAAACAAGTCAGGTCTTCTCCCCCATACTGCCAGTTCAGTTCAGTGGCTCAGTTATGTCTGACTCTGTGACCCCATGAACCGCAGCACCTCAGGCCTCCCTGTCCATCACCAACTCCCAGAGTCCACCCAAACCCATGTCCATTGAGTCAGTGATGCCATCCAGCCATCTCATCCTCTGTCGTCCCCTTCTCCTCCTGCCCTCAATCTTTCCCAGCAGCGGGGTCTTTTCAAATGAGTCAGCTCTTCACATCAGGTGGCCAAAGTATTGGAGTTTCAGCTTCAACATCAGTCCTTCCAATGAATACCCAGGACCCATTTCCCTTAAGATGGACTGGCTGGATCTCCTTGCAGTCCATGGGACTCTCAAGAGTCTTCTCCAACACCACAGTTCAAAAGCATCAATTCTTTGGCTCAGCTTTCTTCACAGTCCAACTCTTACATCCATCCATGACCACTGGAAAACCCATAGCCTTGATTAGACTGTAAGTTCCATGTTTCCAGCTGTACTGTGTTTTCCATAACTTAAAGTGCTCAGAAGACTAAGGATCTTTCCAGATAAGTAAGACTCAAAGTGTTTGATAAATTAAATATGGAAGGCAGGTTTTTAACATCCTTCCTGGTCAATACTAATAGCATGTGCTTTGCACACTAAACTCCAGAATTACATGTTCTTTACTCCTTGTATTCATTTTGTAAAGATCAGGTTTGCCTGATTTTGGATGTGATAATGACATCTAAAATTATCAAAGCAATACCTGCTTCTTATAAAACACAAACTAAACAAAGTAAAGCAACAACAACAAAAACCCTACTGTACAAAGTAAAAATCTTTCTCACTCCCCATACCCATTCCCAGGAGGTAGATCCTTTTTTGATCTTTGCTTTTAAACGTAAATAGAGATAGAGAGGAGAGAGAAATGCATAGACATGTATAGAGATATAAGCATATATAATGGGATTGTCTTCTATGTTTGATTGCTCTGATCCTGCTTGTTTCACTCAGTAAATAACATGTTTCATCATCAATATTTGTAGAAATCTCATTTTTATAATCTCATTTTATATGGAAATCTGCATAGTTTTCCACAGTATGGAATTATCATTATTCATTTGATTATTCCCATTTGTATACCCTTGTCCATTTATATGAAGACTCAATAATAATATAAAAAATAGCAACTATATTAAGACAATATGTGACTGCTGTGTGCCAGGCACCATTCTAAGAAACTACACATATATCATTTCCTCTTCATAACAATCTTATGAAGCTATTACTCTTATTAACTCCATTTTTTCCCAAATGAGAAAACTAAGGTTTGTAAAACGTAGTATTGTACAATTAATATGTGGCAGTGTAGAGATTAAAACTTGAGAAGTGTGACTCTCAGCTCTTAACCACTATGCCACAGTAGTACAATAGCTGAGTCAACAGGTACGCACATTTAATGTTTTGAGAGGTGCTGTCAGTTGCTATCCCAAGTTTATATTAACTTATATACCTTTATCTTTTGACGCGCCGCAAACTGTTCACTTGCAAGAAACAACGGCAACCAAACATTTTCTAGTCTATTTAGGACGTGCTTCTGAATTTCGATTAGAACAGCTGCATCAAGTTGCTCATGGAGAATCTTTCCCCAGCCACCACTTAAATTCATTATCTAAGAAAGAAAAAATGAAACAAACTTCTGTATAAGCAAAGAAATACTAATGGTCATTAATTTATTCATTCACCCCAAAACCATATGCCGAGCCCATGATTTTCATTTTCTATAAAATAGCTCCTGGCTTTATTGTGTATAGTAAAGACAGATAACTCCCCTAATATCAAACAGAGAATCGTGGTTTATGTGGTGGTTGTTTTAGAAGTATGATTTTGCTAATTTAGTCTTGTTTCATAGGACACAGGGCTTTGTATCCTGTGTGACAACTGCAAGGCCATTTTTTTTTCTCTATGGCTTCAATTTCCTCAACTGTAAAGTAAGGCCGTTATAGTCTTTTAGTTTTCTAAGTTCTCTTCTAGGTCTAATATTCTATGAAGCTCTGATTCTACTCAAATGGACTTCTTTGAGTAGGCATTTTCTTTTGTTTGAGAAAAATAAGGCATTACTTCATTAAGAGACAAATGACTCAGGTATTATAAATGTGCATATTACCAATAAACACTGGGTTGGAGATAGTGGAATGATGGTGGTAGCAAGGTAGGGCTGTTCCAACAACTTCAAAGAAGAAAACAGAGATGATAGGAAGCAGAAAAAGGCCAGGTTGCACAGACAATAGTCGCTGACATGCATCAGTAGCCCTTTTATAAGACACAATTTCTCTGTAGCCAAAACATCTTCTACAAAATTACTGATTTCAAAAATACTAATGGCCATAAAATTAATAAATTAAAAAATACTAATGGCCATTTCCTACTAGAAATCATTGTGGTTTTTACCTGTTTCTGTGTACATATCACTCAAAATCGGTGAGTTGTTTGCACAGAGGAAGAAAAATTAGACTCCTCATTGGAAAAATTATCTCTTCTTAGCTCTCCTTTTATTAATAAGGTTAAATCCTAGTAATAATATTGTTTTATATAAAAACAAAAAAGAGAAACTCTCTTCACCATCTTTTAACAATATTTATCAAATAGTATAAACAATAATATGGTTTCTGTATAAAAATAAGAAGAAAAGAGAAGAAAAGACTACTTTGCTAATCAAACTGCAAACTGGCCACAACTAAAATTAGAACTAGCATGGTCTATATAAAGCATAAAGTGATACAGGTATCCTTAAGTATAAAATAGGCAAATAAAATGAAAGACAAAGGTGAGGAAGAAGAGTCATTTGGAAAACTCTTCTGTAATAAGCCCAACCATTTGCTATGACAGCAATGGGTGACTTTTTCCACTGCATTTTTAATTCTCAGCAAGTTTTACTATGGAAGGTTCACACAGTAGCATCAGATACCATGAAACCTCATGCAATGCAGCACAAGCCAAATAGAAAACAAACACTTTCCAAGTGTTTATTTCATACTTATGCTTATTGAGATACTCCCAGCCATTTTTCCTAATACATCCCAGATTTGTATCTCAGGGAACCAAAGGCAAGACATTCTTCTTAAGGTTGCTTAATTCTAGAATTTCTTCTCTCACTTACTCCCAAGAACTTTTGTTTATTTTCCCCTCAAAGATCTAGATTTTAAACTTGGTATGCCCTACTTGTGAATACCTCTGAATTTTTCTTTAATTTACTGAATTAATCTGAGATTCATTTTTTTTCTTCCCTTAACAAATGTATGCCATTAGGGTTGTGATCCACACAGTCAAAGGCTTTGGCATAGTCAATAAAGCCAGACGTAGATGTTTTTCTGGAACTCTCTTGCTTTTTCTGTGATCCAACGGATGTTGGCAATTTGATCTCTGGTTCCTCAGCCTTTTCTAAATCCAGCTTGAACATCTGGAAGTTCACGGTTCACATATTGCTGAAGCCTGGCTTGGAGAATTTTGAGCATTACTTTACTAGCGTGTGAGATGAGTGGAACTGGGCAGTAGTTTGAGCACTCTTTGGCATTGCCTTTCTTTGGGATTGGAATGAAAACTGACCTTTTCCAGTCCTGTGGCCACTGCTGCGTTTTCCAAATTTGCTGGCATATTGAGTGCAGCACTTTCACAGCATCATCTTTCAGGATTTGAAACAGTTCGATGGAATTCCATCATCTCCACTAGCTTTGTTCGTAGTGATGCTTCCTAAGGCCCACTTGACTTCACATTCCAGGATGTCTGGCTCTAGATGAGTGATCACAGCATCATGATTATCTGGGTCATGAAGATCTTTTTTGTATAGTTCTTCTGTGTATTCTTGCCACCTCTTCTTAGTATCTTCTGCTTCTGTTAGGTCCATACCATTTCTGTCCTTTATTGTGCACATTTTTGCATGAAATATTCCCTTGGTATCTCTAATTTTCTTGAAGGGATCTCTAGTCTTTCCCATTCTATTGTTTTCCTCTATTTCTTTGCATTGATCACTGAGGAAGGCTTTCTTATCTCTCTTTGCTATTCTTTGGAACTCTGCATTCAAATGGGTGTATCTTTCCTTTTCTCCTTTACTTTTTGCTTCTCTTCTTCTCACAGCTATTTGTAAGGCCTCCTCAGACAACCATTTTGCTTTATGGCATTTTTTTTCTTGGGAATGATCTTGATCCCTGCCTCCTGTACAGTGTTACAAACCTCTGTCCATAGTTCTTTAGGCACTCTGTCTAACAGATCTAATCCTTTGAATCTATTTCTCACTTCTACTGTAAGGAATTTGATTTAGGCCATACCTGAATGGTCCAGTGGTTTTCCCTACCTTCTTCAATTTAAGTCTGAATTTGGAAATAAGGAGTTCATCATCTGAGCCACAGTCAGTTCCCAGTCTTGTTTTTGCTGACTATATAGAGCTTCTCCGTCTTTGGCTGCGAAGAATATAATCAATCTGACTTCAGTATTGACCATCTGGTGCTGTCCATGTGAGGAGTCTTCTCTTGTGTTGTTGGAAAAGGGTGTTTGCTATGACCAGTGTGTTCTCTTGGCAAAATTCTATTAGCCTTTGCCCTGCTTCATTCTGTACTCCAAGGCCAAATTTGCCTGTTACGACAGGTATTAACTTCCTACTTTTGCATTCCAGTCCCCTATAATGAAAAGAACATCTTTTTTGGGTGTTAGTTCTAGAAGATCTTGTAGGTCTTCATAGAACCATTCAACTTCAGCTTTTTCAGCATTACTGGTTGGGGCATAGACTTGG
>NW_011495050.1:22017361-22025924 GCF_000754665.1 Bison bison bison | reverse complement strand
ACCACCTGACCTGCCTCTTGAGAAATCTGTATGCAGGTCAAGAAGCAACAGTTAGAACTGGGCATGGAATAACAGACTGATTCCAAAGTGGGAAAGGAGTACATCAAGCCTGTATATCATCACCCTGCTTATTTAACTTATATGCAGAATACATCATGAGAAACCCTGGGCTGGATGAAGCACAAGCTGGAATCAAGATTGCCAGAAGAAATATCAATAACTTCAGATATGCAGATGACACCACCCTTATGGCAGAAAGTGAAAAGGAACTAAAAAGCCTCTTGATGAAAGTGAAAGAGGAGAGTGAAAAAGTTGGCTTAAAGTTCAACATTCAGAAAACGAAGATCATGGCATCTGGTCCCATCACTTCATGGCAAATAGATGGGGAAACAGTGGAAACAGTGGCTGACTTTATTTTTGGGGGCTCCAAAATCACTGCAGATGGTGACTGCAACCATGAAATAAAAAGACGCTTGCTACTTGGAAGAAAAGTTATGACCAATCTAGACAGCATATTAAAAAGCAGAGACATTACTTTGCCAACTAAGGTCCGTCTAGTCGAAGCTATGGTTTTTCCAGTAGTCATGTACAGATGTAAGAGTTGGACTATAACGAAAAGCTGAGCGCCGAAGAACTGATGCTTTTAATTGTGGTGTTGGAGAAGACTCTTGAGAGTCTCTTGGACTGCAAGGAGATCCAACCAGTCAATCCTAAAGGAAATCAGTCCTGAATATTCATTGGAAGGACTGATGCTGAAGCTGAAATTCCAATATTTTGGCCACCTTATGTGAAGAACTGACTCATGGGAAAAGACCCTGATGCTGGGAAACATTGAAGGCGTGAGGAAAAGGGGATGACAGTGGATGAGATTTTTGGATACCATCTCCGACTCAATGGACATGAGTTTGAGTAAACTTCGGGAGTTGGTGATAGACAGGGAAGCCTGGAGTACTATAGTCCATGGCATCACAAAGAGTCAGACACAACTGAGCAACTGAACTGAACTGATGCCATTATGATATAGGGCTTCCCTGATAGCTCAGTTGGTAAAGAATCCACCTGCAATGCAGGAGACCCTGGGTTATTCCTGGGTCAGGAAGATCCGCTGGAGAAGGGATAGGCTACCCACTCCAGTATTCTTGGGCTTTCCTGGTGGCTCAGCTGGTAAAGAATCTGCCTGCAATATGGGAGACCTGGGTTGGATCCCTGGGAAGGCAGGATCTTAATTAATTATGAACAATGCATATGGTATGCATTGTTTTAAACTATGAAAATAAAGAAATCAAATGCTATACATTTGATCTAGCAAACTTCTAGTACTAGCAAACTTCAAGTTAAATAAATTATAACACTTAATTTTATATTTCAAAGTCATTAAAATTAAGCCATATCTCATGTATCAATTACATGAACACTCAAACCCATTGCTGAATCCCATTACATTTGTACACTTATTAATAAGTTGTGATTAAGGCCTTATGATTTTGGCTCAACAAAATGGAAAATCTATGTTCCTGGTCAACAGAAATAGTTTTGGAGGACAATTCAATGGCAAACAGGATTTTTCAAAGATTGATTATGTTTTGAGCAATATCAGTTAAGAGAAGAACAGAAAAGAGGTAGAGATGAGGCTTAACAGCTAATAGTGGCCGTTTTTCTACCCACTGAAAGATGCAAGGACTTTGTTCACCTTGTTTGCCATTTGTCCTGGCACCTAGGACAGTGTCTGGCATTTCACAGGCACCCATATTTGCTGAATGAATGGGTGAGTAGATGAATGATAGTTAATTTTATTCAATAAATCACCTTAATAAATAACAAAGTTTTAATAATATATAATACTTTAGTTTTAAAGTATCTCCCACATTGCAGACATTTGTAGATTATTATGAATACCTAAAAAAAGATATCAGAAGTATCTAACTGATAAGTCATAAAAGCAAAAGAAAAAAGATGACTTTCAGGTTGTTAGCAAAAAGAAATAAATTACTAGTTTTCATACTTAAAATGTAGAAAATACGCTTCCATGTTAATACCTGGTCCTGTTGATACACAGAAGCTGGACTGTTGGGCCCAAAGAAATACTTTTTATTGAGGTATTTGTTTTTTATATATATAGATTTTGCCTCCCTTTGCTTTCGATCTCTGTAAGTTATTCTTCGGAACTGTTCAATGTCTGTCCAGCACATAAGGTCCATGCTAAAATGAAAACAAAGTACAGCCCATCTTATTTCTTTCTTTCAATTCTGTTAAACACCAAACAAGTAATTGATCTGATAGAACTTAGAAAGTGCTGTGTTGAGTAGTTTAACACAACTGATTAGACCATGGAACTAATGAGTACAATACTGTGTCCCGTCCTGGCTAAATATATATATGAATACAAGGAATACTGGGATCAGGAGAGAACCTACCACCATACTGGTAGGGTCTCAGAGTTCTTCCATTAATGATGGACTAGTATTATCAATTTCAAAGATGGAAAAATTCCCACCTATTGCATGTCTATTTGGCAACATGTTAAATTTAGAATAATTATCATCACAAAAAAGGGAAACTATGTATGTGAAATTTGGCTCCCAGGTCTAGCCAGTTTTTCCTAACTTGGGAGAAAATTATTAGAGAAAAATATGATGAATACTTCACTTTATATTAGATAAATGTGTCATAAGGTACCAAGATTCTATGCAGAACTACAATACTTCATTTGTGTATTAACTAACAAAAGCCACAAAGCAGCACAGTAATTTTAATAGCTCAGTGAAATACAAAAGAGAAGCTTCTCAGAACTAGTAATCAGAGCACTTGTCTAGAAAAACACAAAAGAAAGAAAAGTCAAAATAGGGAAAAATGAAATATACTGGTGTTTTAATTTAGCCAGTGCTAACAGTATCAACAAATATTGTTTGACCACTCAAAATAACATTCTGGAGGCTGCTATTATCAAAATGCAATTCCCAACAAAAAGTTAACCATATACGTTTCAGATAACTATGCTCATTAATTTTTACAGAAATGGGTAAAACCAAGCATCAGATCATTTTTATCATGTTGAATCAAAACAAGCAGCTTAAAAAATAAGTAGCTTAGAAAATTGTTTTAATCGAGAAATTTTAAAATGGTTATGTTTCTCACCTTGAAGAATGAGCCTCAAGAAACTGACGGAAATGTTCAAACTCCAGTTTGTTGTTAAGCAGTTCATTAAAATTAAAATGCCTATATTCTTCAGGAACCATATTCCAGTATTCTGTGTTTTTAGAGACATGAGGAAGTGGTGAAATACCAGTTCCAATTTCACAAGTAGTGTCCTAGTGAAATAATACTTTTCATAAAAATCTCTTAAATACAACAAATTACTTTCCAAAGTTAAAGATAAACAAATAAAAATTAATTATCAGGCCAATGGCATTTATCAATTCAATGGTAGAACTGGGTAAAGAATCTAGAATGTGATTCTAACACATCAAATTCTGTTCTGGTCCTTTCCATTCTATTCCCTTCTTTTCAGGAACATTAGTAAACATTTAGTAAACACTTGCTTATAAAATATTAATCTTACTATTTTTGTTGGTATGGAAGTAGTATGTCTTTTGTAATAAAAAGAAAACGAACCGCATACATAGTACCACCATCCAGAGATAACCACCACATTTCTATGTGTATCCATTTGGTCTTTTTTTACACATAACATAATTTATTAAATATGGAAATAGTACTATACAACTATGTGTGGTTTTGTAACTTGGTTCTTTTCCTTAATAATAGATCATGAATATAAAACATTATTTTACCTATAAATTTTTTTAAGTTATAGAGTAATACAAGATACTTTAGATGTAATCACCCTCATAGAACAGTCAATTGTAAGTTATTTTTAAGACCTCTGATGCTTCATGAACAGTTTATAAGCCCTTCATGGCAAAAAGCTAGCGAGGCTTATTCTTTAGAAATCCTTCCTATGTAACTTGCTGAATAATTAATTCACTTTCCTACTTGTTTTTGAAAAACATCAGACCATGAGATAAACTCCTATATTTAAAAAATTTTAATAGGTAGACGTATTATGAATAATATGTTAAAAAAATTTTAAGATATAACTTTATAATATACTATCTTCATGAATTTTTATGTATCCTTTCCAGATATTAATTAGTGGAATTTCAAATAAAGAATTTCTATATGTATAAGGCAAAATCATGAATATACCTAAAAAATAACTTTACTGTCTGTGTAAAAGCTTAAAAGAATAAAGATTTCAGATAGGTAGAAAGTAGAAAGTAAAAAAATCATCTGAAGTCTTGTCACTCAGAGCTAACTATCTTTAACATTTGATGAACATTTTCCCAAATAGCTCTCTTTGCATATATGTATACAAGTAGAAATGCATGTATAATTTTATATGAATAGGGTTACATCAGACCAGTGTCTGTTCCCCACATATTTATATAATAACATGTCCTCGGCATTTTCCATGTGAATAAATATGAACCTAAACTGTCATTTTTATGTAGATACACACATTTAATCTTACGGCCTTATGGGTCTATCATGGCTTACTTAGATAATCACAAATTTGTAAATTTATATATCAAAACAACACCTGACTATCACAGTCAATCCTATGATCTTTTTATTGACTCCGTTAAAGCCTTTCCATATTTTTCTTTCTTGTTTTGCTTATTGCTGTCACACAACACTTCCTTTTCTGTTTGGAAAACTCAAGTTAATTCTTTTTGTAACTTGACAACAAGTAGAGTTGCTGCCATACAGAAAATAGCCAGTAACATCCAAAGGAATATAACGTGGCTTGAAGACTCTAAGGCAAATGAGTATCTTGGCTCCCTACACGACTTCATCTGCTTTCTTTTTCTGGCTTTGTTGTTAAATAACGTGTCAGTAAAATGTGATACCTGTCATACGCAGCATGTTAGGCAAAGCAGCAGCAGAAAATGGAACTGCCTGCCCCCTACTTTATCATACATGAGCTCCTCAATCAATGATCCCTATTCCCACACACCACCAATACATGCAGTGAAAATCCTCTCCAGGTTAAAATGTTTGTTTTTCTAAGTAGAGAGTTTCTTACCTCAGCTTTCTTGAAAACTGTCTCTTTATGCAAAGCCTGTAGCTTTCTCAAGTATGTGGAATCTAGCTGTCGAGTTTCTTCCACCAGCTCCACCTATAATAAAACAATAACAAAGTTTGTAACATCAAAAGAATATGCATTATGAAAAAGTGGGGAAAGAATGCACAATTTGCCAATAACAGTGGGCTAAAAAACAAATACACTTGCCAATAAAGTAAGTTAGTTTGGAGGCAAAAGCAGGAAGACCTTCATAGTGAAAAACACTAGTTACAGCAAAGTCAGACTACAAATGCACATGATAAAACAAAAGATGCATACACTTCTGTGTAATGATACAATGCCACCAAAGACCATTCCTCCTTTCTGGATACCCCATGTGAAATAACAGACAATGCAAACACATTGGGTGGGTCACATTCCCAGCTTCTATTCATTATAATGGGATAATAGTCATGAAGATTGGAGAAGGCAATGGCAGCCCACTCCAGTACTCTTGCCTGGAAAATCTCATGGACGGAGAAGCCTGGTGGGCTGCAGTCCAGGGGGTCGCTAAGAGGCAGACATGACTGAGCGACTTGACATGAAGATGGGTACAGCTAGCTTTAGGGGGCCAAATAATCCACAGTAGAAGAAAAAAATGATGGCACTCTGCTCAATCATGAAATTAAACCTCACAGCAGGACCCAGCCTTCAGCCTGTGTGCTGCACTGCTTTACACCGTCAGGAGAACAAGATCATTTTCCATTTCTCTACTGCCGGCAAGAATCAGTTTGGCTGATGGAGAACTTCCTGTATTTAATATTTAATTTTGGTTAAATCTCCTTGCTCATCCTTTTTGGGAAAGGGTCCACATAATCCAGTCAGCCCAACTTTTACAGAGGTCCTTTGGGCTGAATTTAAGAAGCTTGTAGAATTAAGAGAAATTTACTTTTCCTTTAAAAAAAGAGCATATAATTTGTCCCAGGCATTTCATAAGAATCACGGCTAATGCCGAAACTTCTTGGTGTTACGGAAGTTAGCTATAATTCTAAATTACTTTTGTCATCGTGGGACCATATCTCAGATTCATTTTGCTCTATACCATATACTGTATTTAAATCATGACTGGAGAGAAGTTTTCAAAAATTTCATATGATATCCCAATATTCCTAGTGTAAAACATGCATTTCTGTGGTAGAAAGGATGTGAATGTTAATTCTTCAGGACAAAAAGAAATCAGGAATGAAATTTTCATTATTTTGGTCAATGAATTTAATAAGCCATTGTGTTATATTGGTTATAATTCAATAAGGTAAGGGTACATGCAGTAACTTAATATTAAAAATACCCACAAATGGCTTTCATTTGTGATTCAAATTAATCTTCCACACATCAATAAGAATAGTGAAAATATTCAAGCACCTACACTTAAAATCAGCTCTTTTGGAATGAAAAAAGGTGTGCTGGCACTTTTCTCAAATCAAGCGGTCTGACCTCATGAACATCTGAGAGTGCTTTAAGTCACAGAATGTGTTTTCCACAATACATATGGAATGTTTACATTTTCCATGGGTGTAGTATTTACTGTAACTCATCCAGAATAAAAATACACAGGCTCCTTCCATTAATCAAAATTATTTAAAGCCGCTGCTGAGAAATGGCAAGAAATGACAAAACTAGTATATTATCATGCCACATTTTACTGGTTCACAAGAATCCAAAACTCAGATTTTTCTCTGCTGACATATTTGTAGACAGAATTAAAAATGACATCAATTTTCGTCTTTTGTTAGGAGACAACAGGGAAATGGGGAAAAACTAAGTGAATCAATACTTTCCCTGCCCCAAATTTGTGTCTGCCCAAATCTTAACTCTAAGTTCCTGGCCCATGTGAGACCTTTTTCAGCTTTTCTCTCCTGCAAGTTAACAATGTTGCCTATCATCAGTTTTGCAGTAAACCTGAATGGTTTACACACAGCTGATCAGTGCCACGATACCTTTCTGTAAGCAACTTGGTCTGATTTTATCATCTTTGTCCAAGGCTCAAGAAGGAGGAGGAGGATATATTCTTCTGCTGCATCAAAAAGGTCTTCAAATGGTGGTTGTATTTTCATATAAATTTCTCTTTTCTTTTCCTGTTGAAGTCCAATGTCAAGAGTGGCTGAAGGAGCAATGTATGTAGCAAAAAGATACTAAGGGAGAAGGGGGAGAAAGGAGAGAATATTGGAAGAAACCATATGGTTAGTGGATTCCTCAGCAAGGGCATTTTACAAAAGGTAAGAGAAGGCAAACTAGCTCAAGTAATTTCTTTCTTGAAAGGACGTGTAAAACTACTGAAGACAAAGCAAAGACTTTGCTTTTCATTTTCTTTTCCTATTTCTTTTTTGGCAACTAGTCAAACAGTCAGTGGATCTTGTGTAAGAGTACATGACTTGAATATTCCATTTTTTTTCTCAGGTTACTACTATGTGTTATTATGATTGATTTCGGGTTACGCATCTCCTTTTCCCCTATGTTCATGACATTTCTAACACATTTGTGCTTACTTTACAAAGTAGTTTGAAATACCTTTTGGAAAAAAGAGGTAAGAATACACCAGGGCTGAAAACTGGCTATCAGTGTTCTAGCTCTAGAGACCCAACAGACTACCTGCCTCACCAACTGAGCTGCACTCTCCATTTGGAGTCCAGTGCTGATGGACATATTGTTCTTTAAGTCTTATATATTTGCCCTAACCCATGCACCTTTTCTGCTTGATAAACTCTGAGTTATTCTTTAAAAACTGATATGGATTTATCCTCTTCTAGGAACACGTCACTCATATCCTTCTCTCAGATCATACTTTCTACTAGGACACCTATCACACTACAATGTAATTATATATTTATGTGTCTTCTCTTCTAGAACAAGGTCCTTGAGCACAAATATTGTAGCTTAGTTTTCTGTGATTCTCCAACTCCTAAAACTGTTCTTGGTAGAGAGTAGATGCTATAAATGTACTGATTCCACAGAAAAGACTAATCATTTTTGTCTTGGAATAGGGAAGGAAAAGGTTCAGAAACCCTTCCAAAAAAAAAAAAAGCTTCTTCCTTAATCTTTAATATGAATCTTTATGATGAGTTGGAGTAAGTCAGACAAGAGAAGGGAGTTGATGATGGATAATTCTAGAAGAAGAAAAATATGGCCCAAGGCATGGAGATCTGAGGAAGTTTTATAACCTATGGAGAGAATCTAGGCTTCAAGTAGATAACTGGCTAAAGGAAAGAGGAGGAGAAGCGGGCAACAGAGGATGACATGGTTGGATGACATCACCGACTCAGTGGACATGAGTTTGAACAAACTGCGAGAGTTAGTGAAGGACAGGGAAGCCTGGTGTGCTGCGGTCCATGGGGTCGCAAAGAGTTGGACATGACTTAGTGAATGAACTACAACAAAAAAAGAGGTAGAATAAGAGAGGATGCTATAAAGGGAGATAAGCTCCAGAGCATGGATATGATC
>NW_011495050.1:21992817-22017261 GCF_000754665.1 Bison bison bison | reverse complement strand
TTGCAATAGCCTCCTAACTGGTCCTCTCAGGTTCTACTTTGCTTCCTTATGGTCTTTTCTGACCACAGCAAACAGAGAAATTCTTTTGTGTATCACTCCTCCATTCAAACTCTCTAGTGACTGCCCATCTCACAAGTACAGCAGCCGAAGTCCTTATAAGTACCTATAATTAGAGTTTGGGGACGTTTCTCAGTGCTGAGAAGACAGGGATTATAGTTCAGGACCTGCCAGTGGGGAAGCCCCTGTAAACACCACAGGCTCTCAAAACATCCTAAGAGCAGGGGTGGGCCAGATACACACTCTGGCCTAGAGTCTTTAAAGTGCCAAGTGAAAATAACTGCTAACCTGTAATTCTATACCTAGGAAAAAGTTCCCCTCTAAAATGAAAAGAAAATAAAGATGTCATAAGTCAGTAAACAAAACCAGAATTCATCACCAGCAGACACACATTAAACAAATACAATCAATTAATTAAAGGGAGGCCCTGGACAAAAGCAGGATGGAACAGAGAACAGCAGAAAACACAAATATTTAGGGAAATACCAATGCATATTGATTGTAAAATATAATAATAATGAATAAGGTCAGAGGAAACAGTAACAGAGCCTAAGAAAAAGAAGTCAGAATTGAAGGTTCAGAATTAAGTGCAATTGAAATGACCAACCATGAAGCTCGCTATAGGCAGAAAAGCAAATGAGGTTAGAGTCAGGGTAGTAATACAATTACAAGCAGGCAGGATATCTAAGAACTAGAAGCAAAAATAAAGGAAAAGCACTGTAAATGGCTAAAAGGGAGGACCAAAAAGTTCAGTATATAATAGGCATTCAATAATACTTGCCAAATAAATGAATGGAAGATAGTTGTCTCAACTGAAATTACAATCTGAAAGGGAAATTTCAGAGTTCAAAAATTTTAAGCTGGAGTACTTCCAAATTATCCTGAATTCTGGTATATGGCAATCCCTATTGTTAGCTTAGAAGAAATGGAGATAAAAGACATTAATATTGGGTAAGTTAAGGGAACACTCTAGCATATAGATTATAAGGATTATTTGTATGGATGTTGAAAAAGCTTCAAAATGAGAAAAGAGAAAAAGTAGGGAGAAATTTCATGAGTCATGTATTGAAATTTTCTAGGAAGATAAAGAGAACTTAAAAGATCTTTAGATAACATTAATGAGGTTAAGGAGAGGGGAAATGAGAAGACAATAGACTTCAAAATTCTTGGAAGTTATTAAAAGATGATACCAGAACCATAGCAGAGAACATCTTTTTCTTCCTAAGTGTTGTGAAAGACAGGAGAAGGGGCATACTTAAGAGTCATTCTGGATATTCTATTTAGTTAGAAATAATAAATTAAATTTGCAATCTGGAAAATCCCTTCCCTAAAACATAGGTTCCTAGCCTGCTGGATTTAATAGTTCCAAGTGAACCATACTCTTCCAAATGATTCTAAAATATTCAAAATGAAAATTTCTTCATACATACACGACAATTTTTTTCTAACCTTGGGAATTGTTTAGAAGAATGACCTAAATCTAACTTGTTTAATAAGCTAAGACTGTATCAGATTCAAATCTACTCTTAAACTTTTCTAAATTAGAAGTTTTAAAAAGTGTACTAATTAAAATAATGTCTATACTAAGGTTGGAGAAGGAAATGGCAACCCACTCCAGTATTCTTGCCTGGGAAATTCTATGGACAGAGGAGCCTGACAGGCTGTGTCCATGGGATCACAGTTAGACAGGACTGAGCAACTGAGCACATACTAAGGCAAGTTAAGAAACGAAGACTAACTTGATGAAATTAACAACATTAAAAATATCTCCAGAATTTGTTTCAGTAATTTCAGATTTACCCAAAGGAAAGTAAACTTGACTCCCCAAATTACATAAGTTAAAATCAGTTCTTGGGGACGTCCCTGGGCGGTCTAGTGGTTGAGAATCCACCTTCCAGTGCAGGAGACACGGGTTCATCCCTGGTCAGGGAATTGGGGACTGAGATCCCACATGCCCTGGGGCAGATAAGCCTATGCACTGCATCTACTGACCCAGGCACCTTGGAGCCCAAGCGCCACAGCTAGAAATGCCTGTGCATCACAACTAAGATCTGATGCAGCCAAATAAATAAATATTAAAATAAAATAAAATCACTCCCTATTTAGCAAAAAAAGAAAAAAAGTTTTTATTATCGGCGCAGGAATATCTTCTAATGATAAAATAAAGCAACTTCTTTGTCACTGGGTCAGCTACATTCAAAACTGTATTTTAAGAAGACTGACATGCCACATACCAAACTCTTTGTATAGACATCAGAGCGATCCCTTTGATTTAAAAGCATTAACAGTGAAGGGGATAAAGTACAAAAGCAGCTGAAATGGTGACTCCAGTAACAGTGATAGAAGTGGCTGTCAGCTTCTGGAAGACATCCAAATCACTTCCTTCCATTCCCAGTCTTGCCTTCACTCCTAGTGTCTTTTAAGATCTACTACTACCCACAGTCCTATAAGAAACTCTACATGCCGTTTATATACTCTATCATACCTTCTGGAATTTTGCCTTATGATTTTCTTCAGAATGACCTTCACTTCTCCTTGTTGTTCAGTTGCCAAGTCATGTCTGTCCGACTCTTCATTACTCCATGGATGCTGGGCTCCTCTGTCTTCCACTATCTCCCAGAATTTACTCAAATTCATTTCCATTGAGTCAGTGATGCTATCTAATTATCTTATCTTCTGCCACCCTCTTCTCCTTTTGCCTTCAATCTTTCCCAGCATCAGGGTCTTTTCCAATAAATCAGCTCTTTGCATCAGGTGACCAAAATACTGGAGCTTCAGCTTCAGTTTCAGTCCTTCCAATGAATATTCACGGTTGATTTCTTTAGGATTGACTGGTTTGATCTCCTTTCTGTCCAGGGACTCTCAAGAGTCTTCTCCAGCAACACAAAACAAAATCATCAATTCTTAGGTGCTCAGCCTTCTTTATGGACCAGCACTCACATCCATATGTGACTAGGGGAAAAACCATAGCTTTGACTATATGGACTTTGTTGACAAAGTGATGTCTCTGCTTTTTAATATGCTGTCTAGGTTTGTCATCGCTTTCCTTACAATGAGCAAGTGTCTTTTAATATCATGGCTGCAGTCACTGTCTGCAGTGATTTTGGAGCCCAAGGAAATAAAATCTGTCACTGCTTTCACTTTTTCCCCTTCTATTTGCCATGAAGTGATGGGACTAGATGCCATAACCTTAGTTTTTTGAATGTTATGTTTCAAGCCAGTTTTTTCATTCTCCTCTTTCATCAAGAGACTCTTTAGTTCCTCTTCACTTTCTTCCATTAGAGTGGTATCACCTGCATATCTAAGGTTGTTGATATTTCTTTTCTCCTGGCAATCTTGATTCCAGGGCTTCCCCGGTGGCTCAACAGTAAAGAATCTGTCTGCAATGCCAGAGACATGGCAGGAGACATGGCAGGAGCTGCATGTTCAATCCCTGGGTTGGGAAGATCCCCTGGAGAAGGAAATGACAACCCATTCCAGTATTCCTGCCTGGAAAATCCCATGGACAGAGGAACCTGTCCATGGGCAGGCTACAGTCCATGGGTCGCAGAAGAATCAGACATGAGTCAGACACAACTTAACAACAATAACAAATAATACAAGATGTTATTTGTTATTGATTCCAGCTTGTGATTCATCCAGCCCAGCATTTCCCATGATGTACTCTGCATATAAGTTAAATAAGCAGAGTGACAATATATAGTCTTATCATACTCCTTTCCCAATTTGGACCCAGTCAGTTATTCCATGTCCAGTTCTAACTGCTGCTTCTTGATCCACATACAGGTTTCTCAGTAGACAGGTAAGGTGGTCTGGTACTTCCACCTCTTTAAGAATTTTCCACAGACTGTTGTGATCCACACAGTCAAAGGCTTTAGCATAGTCCATGAAACAGAAGTAGATATTTTTCTGGAATTCCCTTGCTTTTTCCATAATCCAATGAATGTTGGCAATTTGATCTCTGGTTCCTTTGCCTCTTCAAAACCCAGCTTGTACATCTGGAAGTTCTCTGTTTACATACTGCTGAAGCCTAGCTTGAAGGATTTTTAGCATAACGTTGCTAGCATGTGAAATGAGTGCAATTGTATGGTAGTCTGAACATTATTTGGCACTGTCCTTCTTTGGGATTGGAATGAAAACTGACCTTTTCCAGTTCTGTGGCCACTGCTGAGTTTTTCACTTTACCATTTACTATATCAATAGCACAGCTTCCTCTCTGACCATTATTCACCAAGCTTTCCTTTACTTTTAGCACAATCTGCAGCTTCTTCTTGCCCTCTAAATAAATTGTGCACCACCACTACTTTCTTACGTAGATGGAACTTTTAAAGACTGGCCATCATTTCACCCACACTCTTAAAATACCCTCAATTTCTCCCACCTCAATCTTCTGCTTTGCCAAGGCTCAATTCTGGGTCAGCCTAATAATTTATTCATTTTTCCAATTCTATCCTCAAGAACCCAATAAAATCTGTGATAATTGGTTCCATTATAAATAGACTTTAAAAAACAAAAGCAACAACAAAACCTCAACTGTGACTGCAGAGCCTGGCAGAATTTTGTTTATTTCTCAACTCTGCCATGCTCTTTAAAGCTCTCAACTGTACCCTTATGCTTCTCCATGTTCAGTGGACTTTATCTTCCACTTAACTGGGAAAACCACTGGTATGAATGTCCTCAACTTTCCTCTCAAGAGCTTTCTTCAAAATCTTTCTCTTTCCTCTGATGTTTCAACGGACTTCTTTCCAAGGCTAAATTACTCATTTGTGCTCTTGACTCCACTTTCACATAACACTGCAACACCAATTACACCCTTAACCTACCTTTCTATTGATATCATCTCTTTCCAAATGCTTCAAAGGTATTCAAGCCAAGCATCTCTCCCCTTCTTAAATATTTTCCCTATTTTGTCCACAAATATCACCCCCTTTCTCTCTTTCCCTTTCCTACAAAACTTCATCCTTCCTTTTCTCTCATTCCTCAATCTATTGCAATCTGGTTCTCATGCCAATGAAACTGATGCCCAAGTCCTCAAAGAACTACATAACTGCCAGTTCAATAGTTTCCCTCCTTAATCTTCACCCTACTTGACTCCTTACACAGCTTTAACACGGTTGACTCTCCCCTGCCTTCAACACTTTCTCCAAATTCTCTGCCAATTTCCATTCTTAGGCTCCTGTGTTGATTCCTCTTTATCCATATCTCTGCCTCCTACAAAGAAATCATTCTTTAAAGTCCTATGTTCAACTTTTAATATATTTTCTTCTTAATTCACATTCTCTCAGTTTCTGACACATGCCAGGCACTCTCTCAAAGGACTTGGGTGCTCTATGACTTCTCTGTACTCCACCCTCATCTTCTCTTCCCCTTTGCTGAGCTTCTATTAAATATTTATCCTAAGGGACTGAGTCTTCCTTGACTCCTGAAGTCTGGCTTAGGTATGATTCTTATGTGTGCTCATAGGACCTCTATCTGTATGTTTCTCCCACTGCACCATAAACTCTGTGAAGACATATTTGATCTCCTTTATTACTGTATCCCTACCAGCTACCATAATGCTAAATTTAGAATGAATGAATGAATGAAAGACTTCATGCATTCTCATAGACTTAACAATCAACTCTATGTGGAAGAAACCCAAATATATACAACTTTAGACCTGATTTCCTTCCTGAACTGAAAACCTTGGCTAAGAGCTGTCTACTTGCTATAACTACATGGATAGCCTATGGACCCTCAAACTCAATGACTGAGTAATATAACTCATTATCTATTCTCCCAAGCCTCTCTGGGTTTCGAGTATTCATTACTTAACATATCATTCACAGAACCGTCTTTGACCTTTTCCCACTTTCCTCTCCTCCCTCTCAAATGCCAATCCTATAAATTTAATTCTCTACACTAAAACAATGAGAAACTGACAAGTATAAAAATATAAAGAGGAAATAAGGGGCAGCAGTTCCATCCCACCAAAAACAATAAAATGCTGTCTTCTGGTCAAGCTCAATCAGACCGTTTTCAGGTCACTTCCTGCTTCCTGACCTCAAACTCATACTGTGCTCTATAAAGCCACAGGCGTCCATGTACACTTGATGTTGTCTTTCGTCTATTTTGTTCCAGTTTTACTGGGATATAATTGACCCGTAGCACTGTAAAAATTTAAGCTGTACAGCATAATGATTTGAGTTACCTATATCAGGAAATAATTACTACAGTAATTATTAACAGTAAGTTAACATCCATCATCTCAGATAGAAACAAAAAGAAAATAGAAAGAATTTTTTCCTTGTGATGAGAACTATTAGTGTCTACTCTCTTAATTTTCATATATATTATATAGCAACATTAACTATAGTCACCACGGTGCATATTACATCCCTAGACTTTATTTATCTCACAACTGGAAATTTGTCCCTTTTGTCCACCCTCATCCAATTTTCCCTCCCCATACCACCCACTTCCGATGACCACAAATCTGATCTCTTTCTGTGAGTCTCTGTTTTTCACAAATGATTTAACTGCATATCTCAGTGTCTCAAGGAGCTACAGTTAGGGTGCCATGTGACTTCATTCTAGTTTAAGCCTACTGTCCTGGTATAATTATTACTAGTTTCCTTTTTATTTTCAAAAGAATCTTGGTTTAGATGATAAATTATATGGTCTCTCCATATTTAACTGCCACCAGTTTTATAAAATTAAAGTTTCTCTGAAACAAGATTCCCAGAAGTACTGAGCACTTATTTAAAGCTAAAAATAAAGAAAGGCAGAATATTCCTTTCTATGAAACATGCATCTGTCTAATTTGCAATCATATGAATTGAATAGCTGAAGCTACTGAAGCTATGAATTGAATATCAAAAGCCAAAATCCCAAAACTGGAATATTTTATGTGAAAGTTGGATTGAAGCTTTACAGACTTCCCTATTAAGAATAAATGCTCTAAATGAAAATCTTAAAAGGAATTTTAAAACACTGCCCCTCTCTGATCATACCTAAACCTAGGTATTTGCCCTCCCACTTTTTGTTTGTTTTCTTGCAGCTAGTTTATCAGAACACTGTTCATTATCACCTAAATAACTTTTCTTTGATCAAGTATCAGCCCCTGCTATGATAATCCTAGCTAGCATAATGATATCCCCTAGCATATGATAATCCCCTGCTAGCATAATCCTGACGAGTAATACACCCCCCTCGCCTTCCAGATTCTTCACCAGTTTTATTATAAAATCACAGAACTGGAAGCCTTAGAAAGGGGTTGGAAGTCTACACTGTGCAGCTTTACTGGCTTCCTCTGAGGCTTGGTCTCTGGTCTCTCCCTCTTCCTCACCTCCCAAGGTGGGTGGGGACAAAGACGGTTAAGGGGGTAAAGAGAAGAAAATTGATCTGTCAGTCCTTAATAAGGCCAAACAATAAGTCTATAGTACATTCAACTTAATTTTGCCATTAAAATCTGAGAATGTCTTTCTATGTTTCTAATAATCCAGAGATAATCTTTAGGTGGATAACTGACCAACTGATAATATATAACAAACACATATATATAACAAAATATATAACAAAGGGATACAATCATATATATGAAACAAAATTAAAAAGTTGACACCTTTTGTTGTTTAGTTGCAAAGTCCTGTCATACTCTTTGTGAACCCATGGGCTGTGGGGGGCACCCCCACTGGGGGCTGTGGGGGGCACCCCCACTGGGGGCCCCGCCCCCCCCCCCCAGGCTCCTCTGTCCATGGAATTCTCCAGACAAGAACACTGGAGTGGGTAGCCATTTCCTTCTCCAGGGGATCTTCCCCAACCAGGGATCGAACCTGTGTCTCCTGCATTCAGAGGCAAAGTCTTTACTGCTGAGCCACCAGGGAAGCCAACACCACCTTTAAGATCTCTATAAAGATGGTGCAAATCATTTTTAAGTTGATGTAAACTGACTTTAAAATGGAATATAAAGATTATGGTTTATTATACCTAATAAACAATATAGTCTAATTATGGGTTAGAAGAGACTTCCCTGGTGGCTCAGATGGTAAGGAACCTTGCCTGCAATGCAAGAGACCTGGGTTTGATTGCTGCGTCAGGAAGATGCCCTGGAGAAAGGAACAGCAACCCACTCCAGTATTCTTGCCTAAAGGATTCCATGGACAGAGGAGCCTGGTGGGCTATAGCCCACGGGGTCGCAAAGAGTCCACCACAACTGAGTGACTAACACACACATATGGGTTAGAAACTCACTGTTTAAGAATCCTGGATCACTTGCTTTTTTATTGGCCACCCAGTTTGTCCTTTCTAGCCACTGAGGAAATAACAATGTAGCTAATGTTGGAGGAGAAAAAGCTCCCTTCATATCAGAGTCAGCTACTCTGACTCACATTAAAGCTGAGATTCACTCAAGGCACAGCTGTGGCCTACATGATTCCAATTTAAACACTAACCTGTGATGCTTTAACAACCCAGCAGGGAAGTTTTTGAGAAGGGATACAAGCACTGCCTGTCTGTGATCAGACTGCCTGGCACTGCACTCAGCATGGCTCTCTCTAGACCTCATCTCTCCTGGAGACACTCAAAGGTTATGTAATCAGGAAATGCACCACGGGCGGCTTGCCCGGCCCTGCTCTACACCTGTGTCTGTGACTCACTCTCTTGGCATCTGTATCGGATATGGGGGAAAAAAATCAACGCTTCCCCCTGAAACATGTCTTAGGGTCTTGAAATTCTGGAAGTTAATTTTCTTGTTTAGCTAAACTCTCAAGCCTATGATGAAAAAAATAGATGGAGGATAGATACCTTGGAGACAGGAGGAAGAATGGAATTGGAGAGTGGAATGGTGAAACAAACTGGGAGAAAAGAAGAGAGAAAGAGAAAGGGAGGAAGGGGAGGGAGGGAAACATTTTGATAAATGTTTGTCTTCTAAAGGATAGTGAGATGACAAACAGATTTACTCTGAATACACATTAGCTTTTTGGAATTATAGGGAAAAATATAAAAATGTTTCTGTTTGCCTCTTCAAGGAAATCTCAGATGCTTCATTACTTAGAGCTAATATCCTGAACACAACAGCTGTATTGCACTACATAGGAGATGGCTCAAATTAAAATATGACATTTCCCATTGCAATTTATATTTTTTCCAATGCTAAGATATTTTCTGTGCAAGATTTCAGAATTGCCACTTAATAGTTTTCAAAATCAAGCGTGTTATGAGCATATTCTTGGATGAAAGTAGACCCCAATCTCCTTTTAAATATATCACAGTGCATTCCAGGCTTGGTATTCCAATATTTTATTGATTCTCATGGACCCTGGAACATATTGATGCTTTCTTACTGCATCATAAAGTCTAGATGAACATACTTGAGGAAGGAGAATTTGGGGTTTATTGAGTTTATTCTTGTTTGTTACAGTGTTAAAAAAAAAAAAATGAAACAACTTCCAAAACTATCTGTGCTATTTGGATTTCTTTTTGTACCAAAGACTAAATGATGACAGCTCTGGGGTTAGATTCCAATTATCATGCTGTAGAAGCACCCAGCAAAGTACTCTCACTGTGCCAAAGGTGAGCACAGTCTTTGGGAAAGCATCTTTTCCATAAGTAGGGGCCATTTGATGAGCTGCAGCTTGACACTCATCTGTGTTCCAATGAAAATAAGAACGATTTCTGTGTAGCCTTAAAAGGCAAAGTCAAGACTAACACCAAATGTTGTAGCACATGTGTTGATTTGCTATGTTACATTTCAGCTGTTAGTTATGTTAATGGAACAGTTTCACATAATTCGTCTTGATGTATTTATTTTAATGATCATATATATGTATCTTTCCCTGATTGCCTGGTAACACTGATTGCATGATGTTCTGCTGTCACCACCAGGCCAGGGCTGGAAGTAAGAAAAAAGAGAAATGTAAAATTTCAACTGCAGAACTGTATGACGTAAAATGAGTCCCTCAGTACACTAGATACAAGATGTGTAAAAACCTATATGCTGTGAGATCTTAACACCTGACTACAGGACAACAAGCAGAACATACCATCAGGTTAATAAAACCAGGGACATCTAAAAAGTAGATTTTCAAAATAACCTATTAAAGTATTCCAAAAATTAGGAGAAAACATTCAGGCTTCAGCATTCAGTGTCATTAGCAAGCCCTTTTTTCTTAGATCCATTACTCCACTGCAGTGGTAAAAGAAGGAAATCTAATCATGTAAAGCTACACAAAGATATGTATCTTTCACTGTCTTCTATTAATAGTAATTGTCCAACTGCCCACCGAGAGAGTGGAGGAACTGTAAAGCTGTCTGCTGTTGCTATTTCCTTCGACTTACTGGGAGGTAGCATTAGGGTCCTGCCAGATGGACTAACAGGGTGGTATCAAAGACCTCGCTAGCCCCTGGGAAGAAGAAATAGCCCATAAAACCCATGGCACTATTAGATATACTCAAAAGACGAAAACAACTTTAGCTACTGAAATATACGAAGATTTTCCTTTCCCCCAGTTTATACTAAAGAAATTGTGCGGGCTCTGCAGAGTCTAGAGCAAAGATAATACTCTTTGGTAGGTGCAGGCGACGGTTCGTAGGCATTCTCTAACGGGTAGAGGAAATTATTTGACAGTGAAGGGTCAGGGTCTCCAGGAATAACATTACAGAAACATAAGGCTGAGAGGATCAGAGTGATCCTTTTCCCCTGTCATTCTCTCTTCCTCTACTGTGTGCTGCAGCCAACTCACAAAAGCTAATTCATGAATTTTCAGGTATTTACTGAATGGGGTTGTTAAATTCAATCACTATCAAAAATTGTATAAACTTACAACTATATAAATTACATTAAAAACAAAGATAACAAATACTCAAAACCCATTACTTCCTCATGATTTCACTGTCTTAGGACTGTCCACTCTCTTGAGGTTATTTACCACTACTCTGTCTGGTGAGAATACTACATACTGGTGGCTGCTGGGCCTCTCCTCCCAACTCTGGGCTCAGTAATGCCTCGTGGGAGCTTGAAATCATCCACGGGGACAGTATTTACACCCTGGAGATCAGCAAATGCTACAAATCAGGGCTGCTTCGCTGCCACTCAGAGAGGTGGTTATTAAACATTTATCATCATACCACTGACTATAAGGCAAAGATATTTCTCTTTTCCTGTCAGGATTACTAAAGAAAGAGAAATAAAGTTGGAAAAAAGCAAATGACACCAACTAATTCAAATGCTGGAGGCAAAGCCACATACCAGAATATACTAATTCAGGCCAGAATGTGCCAATTTATAACACAGTTTACTTCAGTAATGTTTAACTGGTGTCCATCTGTAAAAATAAGGCTACAGTAAAGTTCTTTTTCATAGTTAAAAGTCAAACTACAAGAGCAGGACAAGTAAGTTTTTCTTTGAAATTGTTTACATTCTGAATAGTCTTTATTTAGAAAATGGCAAAGTTAAGCTTCAAATGTTAAATTTAACTTCAGTCTGATTAGTAAATCAGAATAGGTAAGAGTTTAGTTGGGAAGAGCTTGTTAATGTGTCCTCATGAGAAAGTACAAGGAGCAGCTACAAAGAAGAACCATTAAAACATAATGAGAAATAAAACTGGTACTAATGGATCTTGATGTAGTGTCTGGACCCCGAAGAGACCAAGATCACTTCACAGACAATCGCAGAACACAACAGAACAGATGTCCACTACATTGTAATAACAACAAAAAACCATATTACTGTACTTGAAGGCAAACAGCAAGTAACGTGGGATCTTCTCAACTGAGCTCAATAATTCCATCCTTGGAATTCATATAAAAAAAATGAAATGAAACTGTGCTCCAAAAAGCTAAAGGCAAAGAGTCCCTGGAGGGGTTTATAAAAGGAATGTAAATGCCTTGATATGGGACACTTTCAGAAATCACAAAATATTTACTTCAACAAAAAGAAAAGTCTGTTTTCATAACTTCACAGCTCTAGCAGCATAGAACATCATTATCTGAGTTCATATGAGGCAGAAAAAAGAAAATAACGAGCAAGTTCAAGCAATCCAAATTTTTTTTCTGTAAAAGGAGGAAAAAATGATGATTTTTAATGACCTCTCATATCCCACAAGAAACTCAAAAACATTACTGAGGAGCTATGCCGAGAGGGAATAAATTACAGATGGAGCTTTCCACAAATGGATTTTTATGTGAAGGACATTGGGGTTTTTCAATTAGGAATCTTAAAGATGAGACCTAGAGATTGCAACATCCTGATACTGAGGCAAACTACTGCAGAGATCAACATGAGACGGAGTTGCACAAAAATGATAATGTGATGACAATCAAACAGAATTTCTGGCAAGTACTCTGACTCTAGTAAGTAGAATTCAACGCAGAAGAGAACCTAAGAAAATGCCAATAGGATAAAAGTGTAAAACAAACTTGAATCATTTTGGACAGAAAGAAAAATCAAAAGGAAAAACAACATGTTAAGTAAAGCCAAAAACAAACCACAAGCTCAAGGGACAAAATAGACTAGGCTTAAGACTGATTTGGGCCATTGCTTAAGGTATTTTAAGCAAAACTGATTAAGTATATGATGGAATAAAATCACAAAAAGAATTATTACTAAGGCATTTAGGAAACCTAAGCAACAAATAAGGATTTTATTTTCTATAATTTTTTAATTCATTTAAAAAAACATTTTAACAGACAAAAGCAATATATATATATATATTTTTTTAAACTAATGGAATTATTTAGCCTTTAATAAAAATAATTCCTTGAAAAGTGAACAGAGAATACTTCAATGAGAAAAGTATTATATTATTAACATTTTTGGCCTAAAAATCCTGCCTCACAGAGAAGCTAATCCATGCCAACAAAGTATAAAAAACTGATACTAAAACCAGCATATTGAGGAATTACTTTACAGTGAGAAAATCAACCACCAAACAGGTGGGATATTGACATTCACCAGCACAGCACCTTGGAAAGCAAGCTCAAGTGTAGCAGGTTGCTTCGAGTCAGAATAAGTGAAGTTAACTATGCTTCTATGAATTTCTTTCTTTCCGGAGCTATCAGGCTGACACTGTGCACACAGGAGCAGCTGGCTGAGTACAGCACTTCAAGTGCAAGGTCAAGGACTAGTCCGTGACACCTCCCTTTCTGGATGCTGCTGCTGACCAAAGCCTGTTCTTACCTGGGACTCTTCTCCTTTAGATGTACAGGTACATTCATTACAAGTGTTAAGACCTATGAAGCCATTCTGTCTCTAGACAACTGCTCATATCCCATCTGAATTAGTACACACTGATTTAACAGTGTAAGTTTCAGAAAGCAACCTTGTTTCTGAGTTCAGTGAGGAGGGAGGAGACACAGAGATTTCACTGTTGCTCCAGTGAAGCTTGTAAAAAGCTCCTTATTAACAGCAATCTTAGACTATAAACATAGCATGTCTGGAAAGTCAGGATTTTGATCACTGTTGAAGCTGGGTGATGGTACATGGGGCTCATTAAGTTATTTTATCAACAGTTTTTTTAAAAAAATTAAAAACACCTGGCTGGTAGTCATTTATAAATAATCAATTATTATCTATAATTAGGTTCATACTAATAATATATTGCAAAGAATGTAAGCCTGCCAATGACTTCATTCAGTCATTCAAAAATACTACAGCACCTCTTAGATGATGCAGCTTCAGTTCTGAATACACAAGGTGAAGAAAGCAGACTGTCTTCTTGGAACTTATAGTCCAGTGGCGGAAAATGCTAACGGTGAAATCTGATATTCAATATTGACAACATTTTAAGATATCAAAGTGAAAAGTTAAACACGGTAACCACTAGCGGTAAAGAATCTGCCTGCAATGTGGGAGACTCAGGTTTGATCCCTGCAGAAGGGAACGGCAACCCATTCCAGTATTCTTGCCTGGAGAATTCCATGGACAGAGGAGCCTGGTAAGCTACAGTCCATGGGGTCACAAAGAGTCGGACATGACTTACCGACCAACACTTTCACGTTCACACTTTCAATAGATTTGTTCAATAAATAAACAGAGACTTCTTAGTATAGAGTCTGGAGTCAAACCTTGGTTCTAATTCCAAGTTCACTTAACCACCAAACGGAAAGTCTTGCCTTAGGAAATTACTCAGCTTCTCTAACAAGTCTATAAAATGGACAAACACTAATATCTACCTCTTAGAACTGTCCAAGAACTAAATAAAATTACCCATGTAAAGTGATTTCCATAGAACCCGACAGATAGTTAACATTAAATAAATGAAGGTCAGGTACACTGATAATTATGGTTTAGAGAAGTTCAGGTGTTGATTTTTCTGGAAACAAAAGGATTGAAAGAGGATGTTTTTTGGTCCATAATCCTATAATATTCAGACTCTTAGGACTGAACACAGGTAGCTGGCATCAACATCAGGAACAGGTGGAACGAATGAATAACTGTGAGTCAGAAAGCTGGCTGCCACACGTGTGCTTCCTGAGTCCGCTAGCAAGTGCCGCAAGATGGGAAGCAAGACGAGAACCCTGTGGATTCCGTGCTCAGTGACTCATAGTGCTCAAAGAGTCCAAGCCCCGCTGCTACTTGAGACACCATCTCTCTGGTAACAAAAACAAATAATGTAACACCGCCTGAATAACAACAGCCCTGACACTCACAAACAACCTAATTATAAAGACACTGAAATTTACCATGGACCATTAAAAAGGTGCATGATTTTCCACATTTAATCATCACCCCAACCTTCCCCCTCACCCATGCCCATTCATCTTTCAAGAAACACAGCTTGATTCTTTATACTGCCTCTGTATGAAGAAATAATGATCTCTGTTAGTGCACCTGAAAATACACCATGAGGCGAGAGAAGGAGCACTTAGCTCATAGCACTTTAATAAAAATGTCAGGACCACCCTGAAGTCTTTAAGTCCTGCAAATGCCAGGCAAAGAGAGGAGCTAAACAATTAAGGTAATGGCTGACAGCAAGGAAAGGAAAAACTAAGCTGATTATCAAAAAAAAAAAAATCTTCAACACTGCCTCTCTTATGCCATAAAATTTTTTTCAAAGGAATCTGTGGTACCTAAAATTAGCTCAGGCTTCATTGGAAAACATTGTCAGGATAATGAAAATTTTATAGAGAAAAAGCTACAGTCTCATCTTTCTCAATCTTTCTAGGACTCTCTGGAAAAACAGGCAAAAAAGAGCACATTCTTGAACTTTGACAGCATTTGGGTGATAGCACCTGTATGGGCTTTGTTTCCAAAGTGCTCCCAGCATGGATCAGAGCCTTGTGTATAGAACTGTTTGATAAATGCTTGTGGAAATATCTAGAATGTTTTTAGGCTAGAGCAAATGTGCCTGTAATTGCTGGTCTAAGTGCTATGCAGTTCACATTTATTTCTTGTTTCCACAGTAATAGAAAACGGAGCAGGAACAAAGGGGTCAAATACATGGACATTCCTATAGAATCCTGAGGTAGGGCACAACTTGGAATGAACTTCATTTGGATCCACACTGTGCCTGAGATGACCCAATGGAAAAGATAAATGATTGGGGGCCAGAGAGGATGAGAAGGATAGCAGTAAATAATTGTTAAATGAGTATATTAATGAATTCTGCATTATTATTATATTGTAACTTATGGCTTCCTAAAAATATCAACAGACAGTATGGGTCTGATGACATTAACTTAGTTTTTTGGTTTCCTTTCTCTAAATGTAAGAGCCAACCCTTATAGACCCTGGGCACGTAGGGGTAGTTACTCAGATGGACTTATTTGCCCGGGGACCAACCAGCTGATTGCTTTGTAGGGACACAGAAGCACAAGAGTCAATCATCACTTACTACAAGCATTTGGCCACATATTTCCAAGCTGTCAGATTACTGGGTGGTGATGCCAGGAATGGAACTTGCAAATGTCAAGATTTCATGTAGTATGATTAAAGATGATGGAAAGATATGAGATTTTGTCTAAAGTTACTGATATAAATAAAACTGGACAGTATAAGTTTTTTGTTTGAAAAGTTGTCACCCAAAAAACAGATTTATTTTGTATTGCTTCACAGGGTAGGAATATGACCAAAGGATAAGTTTTTGACTCAAAAATGAAAAAAAAAAGTAAATAGCTCCTTCCCTTCTTCAAGTATCTGAAAAGAAGTTGATTTTTTTTTTTTTTTAATGATAACCAACATTTATCTGCTGGTAAAGAAGGAACTTATGTAATTTTCACTTAAGATGCCATTCCCTGGAGAAGGAAATAGCTACCCACTCCAGTATTCTTGCCTGGAGAATTCCATGGACAGAGCCTGGCAGGCTACATGCCAGGAGGGGTTGCAAAGAGTTGGACACAGCTGAGTGACTTTCCCCTCCCCTAAGATGCCACTATCTCGTTTTATTTTAAACCTGGCTGACGTACCTCCATTTGTAATTATCTCTCTCCCCCACTACAGAGTAAGCTCTTTAAGCTGAGAACTTTGTCCTAATCATATCTGTATTCACAGAACATTACTTGGCACATAGCAGGCTCTCTGCTAATTAATTAAGTAACAATATTATAAAATATAGTTTACAAGGTTGTAGTTCTATGAAAAATGTTTTAAGTGATATTTTGAATCTCAGAATAAATTATAGTATTTAGTTGAATGAATAGCTATTGGTTTAGGAATTACTGTTCTTCCATCTTATTTGCTTCAGTTTCTTCAAATTCCTGTCTTCCTTCCCCATTAACCAGGTAATTGATAGAACTTTAAGTTCAGTTCAGTTCAGTCGCTCAGTTGTGTCCGACTCTTTGCGACCCCATGAACTACAGCACGCCAGGCCTCCCTGTCTGTCACCAACTCCTGGAGTCCACCCAAACTCATGTCCATTGAGTTGGTGATGCCATCCAACCATGTCATCCTCTGTTGTCCCCTTCTCCTGCCTTCAATCTTTCCCAACATCAGGGTGTCTTCAAATGAGTCAGCTTTCCGCATCAGGTGGCCAAAATATTGCAGTTTCGGCTTCAACATCAGTCCTTCCAATGAACACCCAGGGCTGATCTCCTTTAGGATGGAGTGGTTGGATCTCCTTGCAGTCCAAGGGACTCTCAAGAGTCTTCTCCAACACCATAGTTCAAAAGCATCTATTCTTTGGCGCTCAGCTTTCTTTATAGTCCAACTCTCACATCCATACATGACCACTGGAAAAACCATAGCCTTGACTAGATGAACCTTTGTTGGCAAAGTAATATGTCTCTGCTTTTGAATATGCTATCTAGGTTGGTCATAACTTTACTTCCAAGGAGTAAGCGTCTTTTAATTTCCTGGCTGCAATCACCATCTGCAGTGATTTTGGAGCCCCCCAAAATAAAGTCAGCCACTGTTTCTACTGTTTCCCCATCTGTTTCCCATGAAGTGATGGGACCAGATGCCATGATCTTCGTTTTCTGAATGTTGAGTTTTAAGCCAACTTTTTCACTCTCCTCTTTCACTTTCATCAAGAGGCTCTTTAGTTGTTCTTCACTTTCTGCCATAAGGGTGGTGTCATCTGCATATCTGAGGTTAACATTAAGTCGTGACTCTAATAATACCTACTTACTTCAGAGTGCTCTGCATTAAACTACAAAATATTTTCACCTACATTATCTAATGCAGACCTTACCAAGTCCTCTGAGATAGACATGAGGTTTTATACGTAGAGCGGGGAAGGCAAAGTATAGCAATGAAGTAGGTTCTGCACCTCAAATTTGAGCTTAATTTTGTTCCCAGCTATGAAATACTAGCAAGGGTAATATTTCAGAGATCTAGATTCTTCTTTATCTATAAAAATAGGTTACAAATGCTTCACATCCTAGGCATTCCCTGATGGCTCAGATGGTAAAGAATCTGCCTGCAATGCAGGAGACCCGGGTTCATTCCCTGGGTTAGGAAGATCCCCCGGAGAAGCGAATGGCTACCCACTCCAGTATTCTTGCCCGGAAAATTCCATGGACAGAGGAGCCTGGCTGGCTACAGTCTGTGGGGTCTCAAAGAGTTTGACACGACTGAGCAACTAACATTTTCACTTCACATTTTTACTATGGGTATTAAATTAGAAAATACATGACCACCTCTTGTAGAGACTCAAAAAACATACCTTTTTTTGGTATGTTGCCAGGTTAGATTACTTGAAAATTTTTTCTCTATAAACTGCCTAGAAATATTGGTAAAGTATAACTAATATCCTATTAAATGCATAGCTGGGGTAGTTAGGAAAATTACCATGGGTCAAAATTAAGGAGTGTACTGAAAACCAGGGTGCTAAACATGAGCTGATGATGAGACAACTACAGGGTGAGTTAAGGATGTGGGTGGTAAGAGCCACAGGGTACAGGAGGCAAAGCCTTGGGCCCTCACAAAGTGAAAATGTGACACTGACCCCCATAGACACACTATGGTCCTTGAAGGGTACACACAAAGTGAAATGAAGAGTGGGAAAAGATGTACCTATATACGCCTACCAAGCCCAAGAAACAAAAAGAAGCTTGCTTGTCTTGGCTTATACTGTGTATATATATATTAAAAAAATATATATCTCCTGAGGATTCACTATCATGAGTTTATCATCATTTGGGTTTGGTTTTCAAGATTACACTTGTCAAATGAAGAAACTCCAAGATGATAAATTGGCATTAAAAATGTGCCTAGCAGAAGCGCCACAGACAAAAATCTCACCATAAGAGCTCATAAGTCAAAATTACAATACACACAAAGAAAGAATCCACCATGTCAGCAGAAATAATAAATAGAAGAATCAGTTCTCCCAAGAATTACAAATTGTGGAATTACTGGATACCATAGCAGCCAGACTCTAGGGTGGCTCCTGCAAACACAGTGTCACCCAGTGTCATTCCCTCTCATAACTCTCTCCCCCGAAGTGTGGGCATAACATATGGCTTGCTTCTAACCCACAGAATAAAGCAGCAGTGATGAGATTTATGTGCTTATGAGTACATGATTACATTACATGCTGGTATGTTACTTAATACCAGTTTTACTAAGAAACTATCATCCTTGCTGTTTTTTGAGAAATGAGCTGCCACACTGTGATCTGCCATGTGGAGAGCACCACATGTCAGAGAGCTGAAGTGGCTGCTAGCTAACAGCCAGCAAAAACTGAGTTCTTATTCTGGTGACCTGCAAGGAACTGAATGCTACCAACCATGTGAGTACCGAAGCAGACCTTTCTCCAGTTGAGCCCCAGATGAGCAACCGGTGCTGGTCAATATCCTGATTTACAGCCTTGTGGAGGACCCAGCAAAGCTGTGTCCAGATTCCCTACCTGTATTAACTGAGAGGTAATAAATGTGTGCTATTTAAGCTACAATGTTATATTAATATTCTCATGCAGGAATAGATAACACAGCTACAGACTATGAAACATGTTTAAAATGCTTAGAGATATAAAAGGAGAAATAAAAACATGAAGAAAAAGACAAAAAGATAAAACAACAGGAAGGTTTAAAAATACAAGTAGAATGTCTAATAAAAAAAAAAAGCAGTTCCTTAAATGATTTAACTCAATGGATGGGTTAAACAGCAAATTGAAATCTGCTGAAGAAATAATACATGAACCAGACAACAGATCAAAGAAAATTGATCTAGTTCGATTTATAACATATAACACAGATGTTATAAGATGGAAAGACTTGAGAAACTAAGAGAGATATAAGATAGGCTGGAAAACACCAAAATTGACCAAAGAATCCAGAGAACACATTGATCGGAGAATCCAGAAAAACTAATTAGAAAGACTGAGAGAAATAATGGCTGAGAATTTTCCAGAATTGATGAAAGATATGATTCCTCAGATTCTAGAAACAACTTAGACCCAAGAAAGACAATTGTAGTAAATATATTGAGGTAACATATAGAACCCCAAGGTCAAGGGGAAGATTATAAAAGCAATGATTAAAAAATCCTCCCTGAGAGGAGCAACAGCAAACTCTTCAATAATAGCAATAGAAAAACCATAACACAGAATAATATCTGCAAAGTGCTAAGAGAAAACTTCCCACCTAGAATTCTATATTCAACTAAATGATCAACGAGAGAACAGACATTTTCAGACAAACAAAACCTGAGAGATATTTTACCACTAGGAAATCCTAACGAAAAACCTACTAAAAGCTATTGTTCAGAAATCAAACCCAAATGAAGGAATGTGATGCAAAAACCAAGAGTAAGCAAGATATCTGTGCGTGAATAAATCTACACAGCATTGGCTGTAATCAAAAATATACTCAAGACTACTTGGTGGGTATAAGACAAATTAATATATAATATTCTGATCACTTTGCTATATACCTGAAATATCATAAATAAACTATACTTCAATAAAAAATGTGTTACCCTGATGTTCAAGACAAAAATCTCACATTGCTGCAAGAATATCTTTATATTAAACAGTACTGTGTGGTAAAAGTGCTGTGGATTTACCTAGCAATCCTCTTATTCCTCACATCCATTTCATTCTTATCTACTCTCTTTACTCATTAGTTCCTACAATTTCCAAATAACTTTTCTCCTATGCTTTTATTTTTACTGTTTTTTCTCTCTTCATCCTTCCCATTGACTTTTAATTTTGAACATGTTTGTGTGTGTGTATGTGTAAACATTTATAATATTTCTGCACCATACAAGTTTACTAAATTTTTTTAAATCTCAATGTATATGCTATGGAAAGTGGTAATTTTTAAACGTGTAGTTTTTGTTAGGACACAGTTTCTTTTAAAGAGTTCTACAAAGATGGAAGAAGTTACAAAAGACAGTGGAACTGAGACCCACTCTATTCTGTCGTAGTGCTCTGTCATGAAGCAAGTTGTGGTTGTTTAGTCACTTACAAGTCATGTCTGACTCATTTGCGACCCCATGGATTGTAGCCTGCCAGGCTGCTCTGTCCACGGGATTTCCCAGGCAAGAATACTGGAATGGGTTGCCATTTCCTTCTCCAGGGTATCTTCCGGACCCAGGGATTGAACCTGAGTCTCCTGCGTTGCAGGTGGATTCTTTACTGCAGAGCCCCAAGGGAAGCCTTACTGAAGCAAGTATGCGACATTAAAGAAAGCTGTAGGACTACTGGTGGCTCCTAACCTTGGCAGTGACAGATGGTCCCCTGGCAAGTTGTTGCTGGGATCAAAGACTGTATCTCTGAATCCTGGTGGTGATTCCAATCCCTCTTGCCAAGACCATTTCATTCGGTTTCTAACTGAACTATGCTGTCTTGAAGCTGTGCTGCAAAGAAACCTTCAGGATGTACCCAAGACTGTAGTTCAAACTCTTGGACCATAGCTCGTCATGCTAAGTCACTGTCACTGACCTCCCATCTAGTTTGCCTGCAGATATTTCTCCAATACTTCTTGAGGTAATAAAATTTCAAGGTAAGTAATTTGCTGATCAGCAAACAGAAAAGCATGTAAGTCTTTTATAATCAACTCTTGGTCTCTTACTATACAGTTTTTCAGATGTACAAAAACCAAATTCACAGCAACTTTAACGCAGTGCCAACTGTTCTGCCACTGGCATGATCAATCCAGAGATCTGTATTGTAAATGTACCCCTGAAGGAAGTTATACAGCATTTCTATTTTTGAATCTAAAGAAACAAAAGGTGTTTCATATTGTGAAACAAATCTATATAGGGTTATGGTATTAGAAGCAATTCTTACATCTGGAGACACAGAAATCTCGGATAATTAAAACCTAAGCCAATTTAGACAGCTGCTCCACTAACAGAAAAATAAAATAGCCACAGATGCAAAAAGCAAGCAAGTCAAAAAGATCACATGATTTGCTCCTTTTATTCCTCCCAATTAAACTAAAACCAATGTCTCCAACACTCCCCTCCGCCCACTCTGTTTTGATTCCTCAAAAGAGAAGCTAGAGAAGGATAAAAAGTTTATGGGCCTTGATAATCCCCAAACAGAGTAATCCATCTCAGAATAACCAAAATTTGAGTGTATCTTGTTTCACAATCATTTATAGCTGGTTGAATGCCATTACAAAGAATTAACATCTACCAAACTCAAATAGAACTCCCACTTCTACAAGTATATGGAAATACTGTGATTACAACAGCAACAGAAAAACCTCCTTACTTGAGCAGCTGAAGACTTTTGGAAGAGCAAGTTTTGTAGTAGTGAAAACATAATAAAAATAACAGGTGGCACTTTAACTGTCAGGGCAATAGGTTAGGGGAAGAAGGGTAAGTAGAGAGTTACAGGTGAAGGATTAACAAGCAGAAGAGCCAACTGTGTGGTCTCAGAAAATGGTGCTGGCAAATTAGAGATATAACTTCATGATGTCATGGGGCCAGATCTGGGCCGTGTAGGAACTGAAGCCCTTATTCTTGTGGTACAAAAGTACAAAGCTCCGTCAGCTGATTCATAAAACATAGTTACTAATACCAAAGTCAGGGCGGTGGCTAACAACCAATGCCTAGCAGTGCTCTCTGATGTTCTGAACAGGATTATGATAAGAGAAGGAACAATGTGATGAAGCTAATCTCCTCAGCAGTGTTTAGAGAAAGTTCCTCTATAATGAGGTTATTTCAGAATTACAAGAATCACTTAAGTGGAAAAGGGACATAGAAGAGATTAGCAGTTTTCTAGGCTTGATGACCTCTCTCCATAAAGGATCGGGAGAGCCTAAGAATAAAAACTGAAAAGACAAGTTAGCTTAGGTCATAATTTTATTCCCTTTCCTTTTCGCCTCAAAAAGTGGCTATTGTTTCTCTCTCTCTGCAGAGAATACTGTTCTTCATCCTCTATTTTGCTTTCAAGAGGTCTAAAGATGCTCTTTTATCCAGCTCTGAGTATCTGTCTTATATGGTGTGTAGCACAGAGGCCCAGGTGATGACACAGGGCCGTGACGACACAAGGAGTCAGTCGACATCCTTTCCCCCTCATTAGACACGCACGCCAACAGCCTAAGTGTCTCCAACAGCTGATTGCTGCAGGAAGCTCACAGAGTAGCTTTGGTTAACGCCACTGCTCCCAATCACTTCAGTAATTCATTACAAGTCCCCCTCAGGGTTCTCTTTTAAGTCACTCACAACCAAAGCAAAAAGACATACTTGAGAAAAAAAAGATAACATGTTCTTTACTGGAAGAACAATTAATCGGCAGCAAAGAGAAAATAAGGCAAACCAAATAAAATATTGATAGATAAAACTGAGAGTCTACAAATCAGACTATAAAACAATATTCTGCTGATATTTAAATAAAGTAATTCAATGGAAACAATTTAACCACTGCCTTTTCGCCCTCACTCCTAGATTTCTCTTATTTGAGGCTGGACGAAACTTTTCATTTCTGTGTTCTGAGAATGTCACATTGAACCAACATTATTTACTACTTACTTGAGCTTGCTTGCATACTTTAAAAGGGTGAAGGGTTTCTTGGTAGAAAAGCTGATGATAAGCTTGTAGGTCAAACCAAAAGTACACACAGTTCTTCCACAACTGCAGATGGAGAAGGTACATAAATTATTACCATCATTATTAAAACTCTACAAAGCCCTAATTTCAAATACAAGTAATTGTTTAGCTCTTTGCTGTTACTATAAATCAGGTTCAGTTTAAGATGGTTTTATCTTCTATCACAAACAGGCAACACACAAAATATGAGTACTGTCACTAAATTATATTTTTGCATATATGTTTCTCACATAATTGGTCATTTAAAAAGTTAAGTGTTCTAGTAAATACAGAGTAATCACATATCTACGACATGAAACTAAAATCTGAAAGCATCTTGATATACATGGCAAATGTATATCATATCAGAAGTAAAAGCTACTCTAATAACTGAGCTAATGAAATACTTATCTGAACAAAATAAAGGCTGTTGTGATGACTAAGAAACAAACAAAACAAAAAGTCTTGAAATAAGTTTGTCACTATTCATTGCAATTGTAATTGCTAGAGTTATTAAAAATAAAAATTAAGGGACTGATAGAAATTAGCTCTAAAGTTAATATATATTACATTGAAATAAAGTTACATGAAAGAAATCAATTGTTAATAATGCAGGTCAATCCTTATCTATCTGTACTTTTCTTTGTAATTTTAGTAGGATAGTAAACCAAAGAGAATTATAGCTAAGATATTTACATTTTTACTAGATAATTTAGCATGAAATTTTTTACAAGAAGAAATGGGAATTTTAAAATGAAATATAATTACTTGAGCATTAAACTATTTCAATCTCTCATTTTAAATAAAAGTAGAAAATCAGATTTAAAATAACTATCTTCTACCTTGTTCCCTGAGTTCTCGCAGAATTTAGTAAAGAAGAATCCAGCTCTATTTTCTACATACAAAGATTGCAACAAACTCTCCATGTCAAATCCTCCCAAGGCACCATCACCCATGGTTTTAATCTAGATAACCAAACAGAAGTGAAT
>NW_011495050.1:21980619-21992717 GCF_000754665.1 Bison bison bison | reverse complement strand
AGAAGTGAATTATTCACCCAGAAACATTGTAGTTTTTTTATGACATTGTACAACAACAGAGTTTCACAAATTCTGCCAGGCTGTCATTTCCCCACGGGACTGTTTTATTTTATTTTTGTACCATATATGTAATTAATGCAGTATGTTGCATCTGACTGTCACACAAAATTTGTTTACGGAGCCAACTCTAGCTGCAGAGTTCATTCTATTATAAACCAATCTGATTTCAAACTTAATGTTAAACTGACTTCCCAACCTCAACTATTTTCATATTTCAGGCACAGTGATACCATTTTAGGAGTCTTCCAAATCTCGGTTGGTGGCCTCTTTCCTACATGTTTACTGTTATTTTAGCCTTGAGTTGCTGCTAAGAGAGTTATAAAAAGAAATATCTTCAAGGCCTCTCAGTGCTACTCATTAACTGTCCTTATGAGGTCCCTCTCTGGACAGTCTCACCCCATAAGGTCATGGCCTTCAAGTGGAAAGGCAGTATAAATTCTCATAAAACTTTGCTATTTATGGGCTTCTCTGCCAACAATGCTGGCAAGCCTAACACCGTTTTTGAAACATAGAAAACTGGCTATTTCTCCAAGCACAAGAGTAGCTCTAAAATAAGAAAGGGTATCCAGTATCCACATGAGCTCTTTGCTATTTGTTGTGCGAAACGCGCACTTCCCTGTAGTAAGACAGCTGTGGCATGGGTGATTTAGGGTTTAAGTCAGGTTCCTGCTCTTGCTTTATAATCTCCCTTTATTCCCCTACATTACAAACTGTGAGGTAAAAATTTAATGTTTTTATGATGTTTAACCACTGGCATTCCAAAACTAAAAAGTCATTATTTGGGTAAGAAAAATACTAAATAGAAGAAAAAGAGACTTGTTTGCTTAGAATAAAATAAATAGTATAAAATTATATCTAAGTGTTCAGACAATATTAGGACTACCAAGGTTTCTCCCTAAAGTGTAACTGTTAGAGAATGTAAAATTTTCATTTAGAACTGGTGTGTTAAATCCACATTATCAAGGTAACTATAGTCTGGAAATACTGAGCTTTATAAAAATTCTAAGCTTCTAAAACATAACATGAAATATCCTAGAGGGTCTTATTTTGTGTCTGAGGTGTGATCATACCAAAACGAGAACGTGGCTGTTTGTGAAAACAGTAATCAATGGAGTATATAGGAACATGGTGTTACAAAAGGAAATAGGAAGTTTTTGTATAAGAATGTGATGTTTGGAAGAAATCAATGCAATACTGTAAAGTAATTATCCTTCAATTAAAATAAATAAAATTATTAATTAATAATAAATAAATTATTAATAAATAAATTTTTAAAAAGAAACTTTTTATAAAAATCCTTTTGGAAGTAAAAAATAAATTTTTGTTCAATAAAGAAAAAATTATTATGGTAAATAAATAAAAATTTTCTAAAGTCAGGGGACATTGATTAGGTAAAATGAAGAGTCAAATTAGTCCTCCAATTACTTACCAAAGGTTCTTCTGTATAGGTATATCTTCTATCCAGCTGGGGCTTCAGACATTCAGAAATGTCAGTAAAAGATGTTAAACGAATAACTTTGCTGCTTTCTGACATGTGCTTTGACCTATTATAGGGATGAGAACTAATTAATCAACAAATATTTTAAGCACCTTTGGTATACATGTACTAAATCTTAGGACTGCTTCTAAGCACTGTGAGAACTAGTTAAAAAAAAGCATCAAGTCCAGCCCTCAAGAGGAAGTTGAGAAAATGAAGTATAGTCATACAGAAAGATGACTCTCAATAAGATAAATGCTGGTTGAATGGATTTGTGAATGTATCACAAATGCCAAATGTCTGGGATGGATAATAAAACTATGGGTGTGTAATAATGAGAAGTCCTTTGGAGCTATGTTAGTAATAAAAGAAATGAGATTTTTTTCCTGAATAATTGGTGGAAGATACATTCTCTCTATGTGTAAAGGGATTCTTCAGATGGGGAGAATAGTGAGCAATATATGAAGGTAAGCAGAGAAAGTCTTGTTTAAAATGCAGAAAGTTGACTAATTTTCTTAGGGCAAGAGGACACTAAAAGCTAAACTACATGCCAAATGCTGTGCCAGAAATAATTCATATGAATATATTTAATCCTCCTAACAGGTGGCTCTCATAAGGGTTTATATGTGGTAGCTTGAGATGAGATAACAGAAGACTCTGGAGTTAGACCTAATGACTTTGGACCTTATCTTTTTACATTTTCTCATCCAGTTCCCTCTCCCACAGGCCAATGCAATCATTCCAAACCTCACTTTCCAGTTCCATAAAACATGCTTCTTCCAACTCATCAATCTCCCTCAACTCTAACCCACCAGCAGGTTACTCTGCAGTTTCTTCTCAGACAAAATGTAGGTACAACATGCTTCAGTTTCCCCTCCCTCATGTAGCAGACACTATTAATCGACCAGCTAACTCAACACCCATGTCCAGCAACATGATTCTATCACCAGCACCATGAAATACTAAAAAAGCTAAATATTCCCTTAAAAAGACACCAGGGAGGGACAAATGGTTGTGCAACCCAGCTGTGACTAATGAGATAAAAAGTTAAGTCTGCTGGGGAGCTTCTATGAAAGCCTGCTTTCCCGACTACAGGGAGAGAATTAATAGATACTGCCCCCTTCCTTCTTTATGATTTGAAAGCCTGATGTCAGGAACTGTGACTCTACTGACTGCAAAGGAATGGCCAAGAGCATTACAAAGTTTTAAGCCTTGATACTCCTGATCTGGTGAATGGACACTGGCAGTTGCTTACACTCAGATTTCTCGTTCTGCGGGAAAAAAAAAATCAAATTTTTCTAAGCCACTGTTGATCAACTTTTCTGTTATTTGCAGCTGAAAGCATTTCAAATTTATCTATCAACAAATATATCCACCAATACCCATCCTTGACTTCCCTGGTAGATCAGATGGTAAAAGCATCTGCCTACAATGTGGGAGACCTGGGTTCAATCCCTGAGTTGGGAAGATCCTCTGGAGAAGGAAATGGCAACCCACTCCAGTACTCCGGCCTGGAAAATCCTATGGATGGAGAAGCCTGGTAGGCTACAGTCCATGAGGCTGCAAAGAGTTGGACGCGACTGAGTGACGTCACTTTCACTTTCATACCCATCCTTATTTCCTTCCATTCTGACTCAGGAAGAACTGTCCTATTTCGCCGCCAAGGAAGCCTCACCGCCTTGGTATCTGAGCCCCTCTCTCTCTGGCCTTGGAAAAGAGAGGCACAGAGCCTACGCAGACGAGTGATTGCCCGGCATTGGGGGAGGGGAGAATGAGGAGTGGCTGCTAGAGACACGGAGCTGCTTTTTCGGGTGATGAGTTGTTTCGGAATTACATAGTGATGATAGTTTTATAACCATGTAAACATAACTAAAAACCACTGAATTTTATACCTGATCGTGATTAAAATGGTGAATTTTACAATAGGTAAATTATATCTCAGTAAAAAAGAGTAAATGTGAGCTAATAAATCACTAAACAAAGAACTATCCACCAGCAGACCCCACACCAAAGTTAATACCAAAGGGTATTTTTTCAGGCTGAAGGAAAAGAATTCCATTTGAAATAAAGAACAATGAAAAGGGCAAACAAATGGGCAACTCTAAATGAATTTTTAAAGTATACTACATTAAATAAGCAGAATATTATTAGTATTTTGAGTTCTCAAATTTGAGAAATATTACTAGTCTCAAGAGTTCTGCTCTTAATTTAGAGTATGCATGGGAGTATAACTCTAATATCTATCCCTGAAATATAAGAACCCATGTAAAAAAAGAAAAGTATTCATTTTCAATTTCTATTTAATCTTTAAATTTTTCAAACATCTTACCATTGCAGAAAAGCACTGGGACACAGAAAGCTGCACCTACCCTTTCTCAATCACATCATCCTTAGAAGAAACTGGATTCAAAGACTCACTCTTCCAAGGTTTATAAACTGCTGTCTTTACTCTAGGTGATTTCTTGGGAGATTTAGGAAGTTGTAGTAAACTGGATTCTTCTTTCTAAAAAGTAGTAAGATGATGAACAAAGTGAAGAATGGGCCAAGTGGGGAAAAATGGACAGAGAATAAAGCACATTCTCCATAGATACCTCAAATTTACTCTGATCACTAGAGGGTTTCTTCCCTCACTCTATCACCTACTATGCTATGTTTAAGAAGGAGAATAAAAATATTTTTATTTTTAATTCTTAACTATTAAATATTCTTATTCCTCTTCTCAAACTCCAACTTTAAAGCAGCCATCAGGCTGAAATCTCTAGACCTATTTAGAGCATTTTAAAAGGCCAAAGGTCCCCCACTATTGCGAAAGAAGACTCTTTCCTGGAGGAAGAATTTAGTGCTGTATGTATGTGTACATGTGTGTATATGAGTGTTTGTGTGTGTGTGTGTGAGCGAATGTACGTGTTATGAAGTGGGGAATGCAGGTAGCGGGGTGGGAAAAGACTTGTGGAAACCATTGGTCCATAAGAGGCTCTATCTTAGACTATTTCCTTCCATTTTTGGACATTTTATTTTTATGGGTATCATTCCCATTCTTAAATGTTTTTTTCAGTAAAAGTTAATTATTTAAATCTAGAACATGAGATGCTACACACATGAATCAAAAAAGCAGAAACACCTAAATGTCCAGGGAGGAGAAAGAGACAATTATATACTTGCATATATGTATATTTATATATATATATAAATGTAATATTATACAATATTTTAAAGTAAGGATTATCAAAATTACAACACCTGGAAAAATACTAATGAAGATGTTACATTACCAGAATCCAAAAATATAAATGTATTAAAATTAAAAATTCACAAAAAGCCTAAGAGAAAATAAGTTAACAGTTGTCTAGAAGGAGATGAGATCAGAGTGACTTGTCTCTTTCTTTCAAAACTTGTCTAAGTTTCCAAATTTACAGTTTTATTATTTTTAATATAATGCTTTTACTTATTTATTTAATATGTATTTATTTGACCACACTGGGTCTTAATTGTGGCATGCAGGATTCTTGATCCTCATTGCAGTATGCAGGATCTTTAGTTGCAACACGCAAAGTCTTATCTGCAGCATGTGGGATCTAGCTCCATGACAAGGGACCAAACCTGTGTCCCCTGCACTGGGAGTGTGGAGTCTTAGCCATTGGACCACCAGGTGAATCCCAAGTTTTACTATTTTTATAATTTGAAAAACAAACCAAAAAAAAAAAAAAAACACTTCCTATATGCCAGCTTCAAAAGAATGTAATATATGCTGCTGGACAGCAAGAAATATATTTGTGATGCTTTACTATCCAGAACAAACAATAAAATCTTATATGCATTCTAGCTAACAGCTACTAATAATTTTTTAAGAATTCTATAAACAAAATTAATTACTTATGTGCAGAATACATCATGCAAAATGCTGGGCTGGACGAAGCACAAGCTGGAATCAAGATTGCCGGGAGAAATATCAGTAACCTCAGATAGGCAGATGACACCACCCTTATGGCAGGACGTGAAGAGGAACTAAAGAGCCTCTTGATGAAAGTGAAAGAGGAAGAGTGAAAAAGCTGGCTTAAAACTCAACATTCAAAAAACGAAGATCATGGCATCCGGTCACTATCCCTTCATGGCAAAGAGATGGGGAAATAGTGAGAGACTTTATTTTGGGGGCTCCAAAATCACTGAAGATAGTGACTGCAGCCATGAAATTAAAAGACGTTTGCTCCTTGGAAGAAAAGCTGTGACCAACCTAGACAGCATATTAAAAAGCAGTAACATTACTTTGCCAACAAAGGTCTGTCTAGTCAAAACTATGGTTTTTCCAGTCGTCATGTGCGGATATTTGAGAGTTGGACTATAAAGAAAGCTGAGTACTGAAGAATTGATGCTTTTTAACTGTGGGGTTGGATAAGACTCTTGATAGTCCCTTGGACTTCAAGGAGATCCAACCAGTCCATCCTAAAGGAAATCAGTCCTGAATATTCATTGGAAGGACTGATGCTGAAGCTGAAACTCCCAATACTTTGGCTACCTGATGCGAAGAATGGACTCATTGGAAAAGACCCTGATGCTGGGAAAGATTGAAGGTGGCAGGAGAAGGGGATGACAGATGAGATGGCTGGATGGCATCACCAACTCTATGGACATGAGTTTGAGTAAGCCCTGGGAGTTGGTGATGGACAGGGAAGCCTGGCATACTGGAGTCCATGGGGTTGCAAAGAGTCAGACACGACTGATCAACTGAACTGAGACTGATGTTTTGCATATAATGTCCTAGGTATCAGGGCTCACATCTGTTTTAGTAATTTGGAACACAGCATGACATTAAGCAACACTCTGTAAATAAGTGGCACCACAGGAGACGGGGCTTATTAAAAGTGTATCATACAAAAGTGGTCAAATTCATAGAGACAAAGTAGAATGGGGATGCAAGAGGGGTTGGTGAATGGTTATATAGTTTCAAATTTGCAAGGTAAAATAGTTCTGAAGATCTGTTACACAACAATGCAAATATACTTATATTACTACTGCAATGTACACTTGAAAATGGTTAAGATGATAAATTTTTTCATGTGCTTTTTGTTATTGTTGTTCAGTCCTTCAATTCTGTCCGACTCTTTGTGACCCCATGGACTGCAGTATGCTAGGGTTCCCTGTCCTTCATCAGTTCTCAGAGCTTATCAAACTCATGTCCCTTGAGTCAGTGATACCATCCAACCATCTCATCCTCTGTTGTCCCCTTCTCCTCCTGCCTTCAATCATTCTCAGCATCAGGGTCTTTTCAAATGAGTCAGCTCTTCGCATCAGGTGGCCAAAGTATTGGAGTTTCGGCTTCAACATCAGTCCTACCAATGAACACCCAGGGCTGATCTCCTTTAGGATGGACTGGTTGGATCTCCTTGCAGTCCAAAGGACCCTCAAGAGTCTTCTCCAACACCACAGTTCAAAAGGATAAATTCTTCAGTGCTCAGCTTTCTTTATGGTCCAACTCTCACATCCATACATGACTACTGGAAAAACCATAGCTTTGACTAGATGGATTTTTTTTAGCAAAGTTTTGCCATTATACTCTGCTTATTAATACACTGTCTAGGTTTGTCTAGGTTTGTCACAGCTTTTCTTCCAAGGAGCAAGCATCTTTTAATTTCATGGCTGCAGTCACCATCTAAAGTGATTTTAGAGCCCAAAAATAAAGTCTGTCACTGTCTCCATTGTTTCCCCATGGGACCAGATGCCATGATCTTCGTTTTTTGAATGTTGAGTTTTAAGCCAGCTTTTTCAGTCTCCTCTTTCACTTTTATCAAGAGGCTCTTTAGTTCCTCTTTGCTTACTGCCATTAGAGTGGTATCATCTGCATATCTGAGGTTACTGATATTTCTCCCGGCAATCTTGATTCCAGCTTGTGCTTCATCCAGCCTGGCATTTCACATGATGTACTCTGCATGTAAGTCAAATAAGCAGGGTGACAATATACAGCCTCGATGTACTCCTTTCCCAATTTGGAAGCAGTCTGTTGTTCCATGTCTGTTCTAATTGTTGTTTCTTGACTTGCATACAGATTTCTCAGGAGGCAGGTAAGGTGGTCTGGTGTTCCCATCTCTTTAAGAATTTTCCACAGTTTGTTGTGATCCACACAGTCAAAGGTTTTCACATAGTCAACAAAGCAGAAGTAGATGTTTTCCTGGAACTCTCTTGCTTTTTTGATGATCCAACGGATGTTGGCAATTTGATCTCTGGTTCCTCTGCCTTTTCTAAATCCAGCTTGAACATCTAGAAGTTCTCGGTTCATGTACTCTTGAAGCCTGGCTTAGAGAATTTTAAGTATTACTTTGCTAGTGTGTGAGATGAGTGCAATTGTGCGGTAGTTTGAGCATTCTTTGGAATTGCCTTTCTTTGGGATTGGAATGAAAACTGACCTTTTCCAGTTCTGTGGCCACTGATGAGTTTTTCAAACTTGCTGGCATATTGAGTGCAGCCCTTTCACAGCATCCTCTTTTAGGATTTGAAATAATTCAACTGGAATTCCATCACCTCCACTAACATTGTTCGTAGTGTTGCTTCCTAAGGCCCACTTGACTTCACATTCCAGGATGCCTGGGCTCTAGGTGAGCGATCACACCATCTGGTGTCATGAAGATCTTTTTTGTGTAGTTCTTCTGTGCATTCTTGCCACCTCTTCTTAATATCTTCTGCTTCTGTTAGGTCCACATTGTTTCTGTCTTTACTGTGCCTATCTTCACATGAAATGTTCCCTTCAGATCAGATCAGATCAGTCGCTCAGTTGTGTCTGGATGTTCCCTTGGTGTCTCTAATTTTCTTAAGGAGATCTCTAGTCTTTCCCATTCTATTGTTTTCCTCTATTTCTTTGCATCTCTATTTCACTTAGGAAGTCTTTCTCATCTCTCCTTGCTATTCTTTGGAACTCTGCATTTAAATGGGTATATCTTTCCTTTTCTCCTTTGCCTTCCACTTCTCTTTTCTCAGCTCTTTGTAAGGCCTCCTCAGACAACCATTTTGCCTTTTTGCATTTCTTTTTCTTGGGGATGGTTTTGGTCACAGTCTCCTGCACAATGTTAAGAACCTCTGTACACAATTCTTCAGGCAGTCTGTCTATGCGATCTAAACCCTTGAATCTATTTGTCACTTCTACAGTACAGTCGTAAGGGATCTGATTTAGATCATACCTAATGGCCCACTGGTTTTCCCTACGTTCTTCAATTTAAGTCTGAATTTGGCAATAAGGAGTTCATGATCTGAGTCACAGTCAGCTCCCAGTCTTGCTGACTATATAGAGCTTCTACATCTAAGGCTGCAAAGAATATAATCAGTCTGATTTTGGTATTGACCATCTGGTGATGTCCATGTGTAGAGTTGTTTCTTTTGTGGCTGGGGGAGGGGGTTTGCTATGACCAGTGTGTTCTCTTGGTAAATCTGTTAGCCTTTGCCCTGCTTCTTTTTGTATATCAAGGTCAAACTTGCCTGTTACTCCAGGCATCTCTTGACTTCCTATTTTTGTATTCCAGTTCCCTATGATGAAAAGGACATCTTTTTGTGTGGTTTTTTTGGTGTTAGTTCTAGAAAGTCTTGTAGGTCTTTATAGAACCTTTCAACTTCAGCTTCTCTGGCATTAGTTGTTGGGGCATAGAGTTGGATTACTGTGATTACTGAATGGTTTGCCTTGGAAATGAACAGAGATCATTCTGTCGTTTTGATATTGCACCCAAGTACTGCATTGTGGAATCTTTTGTTGACTATGAGAGCTACTCCATTTCTTCTAAGGGATTCTTGCCCATAGTAGTAGATATAAAGGTCATCTGAATTAAATTTGCCCATTCCCATCCATTTTAGTTCACTAATTCCTAAAACGTCAATATTCACTCTTGCCATCTCCTGTTTGACCACTTCCAATTTGCCTTGATTCACGAACCTAACATGCCAGGTTTCTATGCAATATTGCTCTTTACAGCATCGGACTTTACTTTCACCACCAGACACACCCACAACTGGGCATTGTTTCCACTTTGACTCAGCCTCTTCACTCCTTCTGGAACTATTTCTCCACTCTTCTCCAGTAACATATCTGGGCACCTCCAAACCTGGGGAATTCATCTTTCAGTGTCATATCTTTTTGTCTTTTTATATTGATCATGGGGTTCTCAAGACAAGAATGCTGAAGTGGTTTGCCATTCCCTTCTGCAGTGGAGCACGTTTTATCAGAACTCTCCACCATGACCCATCCGTTTGGGGGGCCCTACACAGCATGGCTCATAGTTTCTTTGAGTTAGACAAGGCTGTGATCCATGTGCTTTTACCACTATAAAAAGCTTTCTAAATATAAAAAAATAATTTAAGTGTATTATACGTAAAATTAAAGGATGGCCCAAGTTAGTATTTTTGAGCTTTCTAGCTTGGGAGAAAGCTAGAAAAGTAGCCCGAAAGAAAAAAAATCTTTTCTTTTGATAGAAAAAAAAAAAAATACTTTCAAAAGGGCACAGTAGAACTGGGGGCGGGTAAAGGAGCTGTTCCATATCATGATTGAGATGGTAGATACACAATGTATATATCTGTCAAAAATTTCAGAACAAAAAGGTGAATTTTACTTTGTATAAAAGATATTTTAACTTTTAAAATAGGAAAAATAAAGAAAATAGAATCAAGTTCTATTGCTTACACTGTTTTCTGCCAAGGAGAAACAGAATGAGATCAAAATGAGTTACCCAACTAGAAAACACCAATGATAACATGTGTGATGATGGCACTCAGAAAGCCAAGTGTGCTCACTACACCACGTCTCTAAGATTTGTAGTAACCTGGTGACTGAGTCACATGGACTAACAAGGAAACTCAGCTGATGAGTTAAGTGGCATACAAAAAGGCCCTGGGGCAGAGGAGGTCAGAAAAGTGCCTGCATAATGGCTAAGAAACCATCAGTTCACTATAATGACACTAACTCAAGGTGTGGTCCCCAGGCCAGCAGGAGCATCACCTGGGAGCAAGCTTGTTAGATATGCAAATCCTTGGGCCCCATCCCAGACCTACTGAATCTTGATCTTTAGGAGGAGCCCTCAAGTCTCTATTCTAACAAGCTGTTCAGGTGACTCACTGAAGCTTGAGAACCACCAACTTGTAGTGGTGCTTTGCAGCAAATCACCCAGGAATCTTATTGAAATATAGGTTCTAAAATGTGGCTCCAGGGACTTCCCTGGTGATCCAGTGGTTAAAAATCCACCTTCCAATGCAGGGGACATGGATTAGCTCCCTTGTCAGGGAACTGAGATACCACATGCCACACAATGTGGCCAAAAATAATAATGCTCAGGCAGGATGAGAACCTCAATTTTAAGCCAAACTCCTGATTTTAGAGAGTGACTCTCACCCGGTCTGGTGATGGACAGGGAATCCTGCTGTGCTGCAGCCCACAGGGTTGGAAAGAGTTGGACACAACTTAGCGACTGAACTGAACTGAATGCACTCAGCCTGTATCAATTAAATCTGACTCTCTGAAGGTGGGACCCAGGCATCAGTATGTCTAAAAGCTCTCTGTGATGCTAGAATGCATGCAGGGTTACGAAACAACCGGCAGAAAAACTGTAAGGTACTTGCAGCTCCAAAGCACTACTTGTAGAAGCAGAATTTTAAAAGTCACATTATACATCTTCCTGACTTTTAAAAAAAAGCTATTTTAATCACAAAGTACTCATTTTTGAAGGGGTCGTGTGTGACTACGGTCAATAACACAACATTCTGTGACACCTTTAAAGGCTGGAAAGATTAATAAGGCTCTTTACTTCTGAAATGTATGTCTTAGCTACATTTATTACATCTCTGTGCCAAAGCACATAGGGTTATTTACTTCTTCTCTGTAAATTTGGTTAACTTTTCTTCTCTTTGTGGACTTTTTCTATTTTTTGTCCTATCTTATTCTTCCCTGTTATGAAAATAATGCTCACTATTTCTAATTTTGCCATTGCTGTTTTTCACTCATTTGTTCAGTTTATACTTATTAAGCACCAGGCACTATTCCAGGCACTGAAAGAGAGCAGTTAACAAAGAAAAGTCCCTTATATTCTGGTAGGAGGTGAAAGGCAATAAACATAAATCAGCATGGTCTTAAGTATGATGAGGCAAAATAAGGCAGAGCAGAGGGCTTGGATAGTGAGGGAGGGAATCTGTGCTGGCCTGCAGAGCGTGCTTACATGGAAGAATCAAGGACAGCCTCTGTGACTAAGTGATGCCAGGGCAGACACTGAGGTGTGTGAGGGGCAACCACACACATATCTGGAGGAAGAGTGCTCCAACTGAAGGGAAACAGCAAGTGCAACACTCTCAGGTGTCTGGTGTGTTCCAGAAACAGCATTGGAGTGGTGTAAGCTAGAGAAAATGCTAGGAAATAAGGCAGGGAAGCTAGCAGGGCCATGGACAGCTGCATAAAGACTCTAGCTTGTATTCTGACTGAAAGAGGAGGCCACTAGGGAGTTTTGAGCAAGTAAGCGAATAGCTGTGAAGAGAAGAGAAGCAAAAACCAAAGGAGAAAAGGAAAGATATAAGCATCTGAATGCAGAGTTCCAAAGAATAGCAA
>NW_011495050.1:21979232-21979891 GCF_000754665.1 Bison bison bison | reverse complement strand
ATTTAACTTCTATGCAGAATACATCATGAGAAACGCTGGACTGGAAGAAGCACAAGACTGGAATCAAGATTGCCAGAAGAAATATCAATAACCTCAGATATGCAGATGACACCACCCTTATGGCAGAAAGTGAAGAAGAACTAAAGAGCCTCTTGATGAACGTGAAAGTGGAGAATGAAAAAGTTGGCTTAAAGCTCAACATTCAGAAAATGAAGATCATGGCATCCGGTCCCATCACTTCATGGGAAACAGATGGAGAAACAGTGGAAACAGTGTCAGACTTTATTTTTTGGGCTCCAAAATCACTGCAGATGGTGACTGCGGCCATGAAATTAAAAGATGTTAACTCCTTGGAAGGAAAGTCAGGACCAACCTAGATAGCATATTGAAAAGCAGAGACATTACTTTGCCAACAAAGGTTCGTCTAGTCAAGGCTATGGTTTTTCCTGTGGTCATGTATGGATGTGAGAGTTGGACTGAGAAGAAGGCTGAGCGCCGAAGAATTGATGCTTTTGAACTGTGGTGTTGGAGAAGACTCTTGAGAGTCCCTTGGCCTGCAAGGAGATCCAACCAGTCCATTCTGAAGGAGATCAGCCCTGGGATTTCTTTGGAAGGAATGATGCTAAAGCTGCAACTCCAGTACTTTGGCCACCTCATGC
>NW_011495050.1:21945653-21978927 GCF_000754665.1 Bison bison bison | reverse complement strand
GCGTGCTGCGATTCATGGGGTCACAAAGAGTCTGACACGACTGAGCGACTGAACTGAACTGAACTGAACTGAAGCAACATGATTGTGCATTTTCAAAAATCACATTGGCAGACTGGTGAAGAACAAACCATGCTCCTGCTGCTGCTGCTGCTGCTAAGTTGCTTCAGTCGTGTCCAACCCCACAGACGGCAGCCCAACAGGCTCCCCCGTCCCTGGGATTCTCCATGCAAGAATACTGGAGTGGGTTGCCATTTCCTTCTCCAATGCTTGAAAGTGAAAAGTGAAAGTGAAGTCGCTCAGTCGTGTCTGACTCTTAGCGACCCCATGGACTGCAGCCCACCAGGCTCCTCCATCCATGGGATTTTCCAGGCAAGAGTACTGCAGTGCGGTGCCATTGCCTTCTCCAAGAACAAACCATAGATTTTCTTATTTCCCAATTGCTGCAGCATGCACATTAACAAAAACAAACAAAAAAAAATTAAAAGCTTATGATAAAACTTCAGGGCTAGTGTACAAAACCCAAGCATCGACATTTTAGTACAAACTTAAGAGATCAAAGTATCGCTGGACAACCTACCTGCATCTCAGGTAGCTGTGGAATGCAAGATTTGGGTCTTAACGGCAAGAGGGTTGCCATTTGTGGGAAAGGGTCAACATCCTTCCTCGGCTGCTCCTGACGAAGGTGCCAGAATTTCAGCTCGGCACTAGCATGTTTTGTTGAGGATGTGTGAGTAACACAGAATCTTGGTGCCCTAGTTAGAGGGAACACAGATTTAAGATTAATCTAGGCAATAAGCCTCAAAAATCAGAACATATAATATGTGTTCACAATTATCAGTCTTGCCACATCCCTTTTCTAATAATTTCTTCTTCTTTTCCTGCTCCCTATCCTCTCCCCGCAGTGTTATGTGTGTGTACATGTGTGTTATCTATCTATATCTATCCATCTATCTATGTATCTCTCAAAAGAAAAGTGGGCAAAGAAGATACACAGGGAACTTATGAACGCTGAAATCCAAATGACCACTAAATATTGAAAAGTTATCAACATCAACAATAATAAGGGAAATGCAAATTAAAAACACCACACACCAATGACATACCAAATACATAGCCCAAAATTTAAGAATCTCACACTATCAAATGTTATCATGAATTTGTAGTAATAAGTACTCTCATATTCTGTTGGTGGGCATGCAGTTGGTACAACTATTTTGGAAAAGGGGATATGCGTACAGCATTGCTTGTAATTGTAAAAAGAGAAAATGACACAAATTTTTTAAAACAATAAATAATCTGTGGTATGTTGATGCAATGGAATACTGTATACAACAGTGAAAATGGATAAAACTCTCAATACAGTTACAGTCAAATCAGTCGTGTCTGACTCTTTGTGATGCCATAGACTACAGCCCACCAGGCTCCTCTGTCCAAGGAATTTTCTAGGCAAGAATACTGGAGTGGGTAGCCATTTCCTTCTCCAGGGGATCTTCCTGACCCAGGGATCAAATCTAGGTCTCCCACATTGCAGGCAGATTCTTTACGGTCTGAGCCACCATGGAAGCCCATAATGTTGACAGAAGACACAAAAGAAGGCATGCGACATGATTCCGTTTTTATAAAGCTGTAGAACAGGAAGATAAAAATACATGTTCAGGGATTTATTTGCATACATGTTTGGTAAAACTGCAATGAAAAGTAAGGTGGTAATCACAAGTCCAGAAAGTAGCTACCTCCAAGTGGATGGAGGATGGTGCAACCAGCAAGGCACCTTCAGGGCTCTTCGCAATGCTTTATTTCCCAACCAACATGGTGGGAAATATATGAGTGTTTCTTTGTACTTAGGTTTGAATTTTAAAGAATACACAGGATTTAGCTAGATCAAGAAAAAAGGTAAGAAAGGATTCTGAGAAAATGGCAATGTCAGCAATATTGTTTTTCTACATCTCCGAAACCCTTCATAAAAATAAATGACCCAATCAAAAAATGGGCCAAAGAACTAAATAGACATTTCTCCAAAGAAGACATACAGATGGCTAACAAACACATGAAAAGATGCTCAACATCACTCATTATCAGAGAAATGCAAATCAAAACCACTATGAGGTACCATTTCACACCAGTCAGAATGGCTGCGATCCAAAAGTCTACAAGCAATAAATGCTGGAGAGGGTGTGGAGAAAAGGGAGCCCTCTTACACTGTTGGTGGGAATGCAAACTAGTACAGCCACTATGGAGAACAGTGTGGAGATTCCTTAAAAAACTGGAAATAGAACTGCCTTATGATCCAGCAATCCCACTGCTGGGCATACACACTGAGGAAACCAGAAGGGAAAGAGACACGTGTACCCCAATGTTCATTGCAGCACTGTTTATAATAGCCAGGACATGGAAGCAACCTAGATGTCCATCAGCAGATGAATGGATAAGAAAGCTGTGGTACATATACACGATGGAGTATTACTCAGCCATTAAAAAGAATACATTTGAATCAGTTCTAATGAGATGGATGAAACTGGAGCCTATTATACAGAGTGAAGTAAGCCAGAAAGAAAAACACCAATACAGTATACTAATGCATATATATGGAATTTAGAAAGATGGTAACAATAACCCTGTATACGAGACAGCAAAAGAGACACTGATGTATAGAACAGTCTTATGGTCTCTGTGGGAGAGGGAGAGGGTGGGAAGATTTGGGAGAATGGCATTGAAACATGTATACTATCATGTATGAAACAGGTCGCCAGTCCAGGTTCAATGCACGATACTGGATGCTTGGGGCTGGTGCACTGGGACGACCCAGAGGGATGGTATGGGGAGGGAGGAGGGTTCAGGATGGGGAACACATGTATACCTGTGGCAGATTCATTTCGATATTTGGCAAAACCAATAGAATATTGTAAAGTTTAAAAATAAAATAAAATGTAAAGAAAAAAAACCAGCATGACTAGATAGCAAAACCAAAAACTCATGGACAATGTTTAGAATAACACGTGCTAATGTGACAAGGTAGCCCACAAACCCCAAGGTACAGGCAGTGGGTACAAAAGATCAGCCACAAGACCTGCATGACATCGGTGTATAGGCCACAAGAGTAAGGAAGTGCTTGATGGCCTGAGAATGGAGGAGCACCGGAAGAGCCAGGAGGTGCAGCAGGCCTGTTTGAGGTTAGCAGTTGGGATGGAAGGGCTTCTGCTCTCTCCAACCTGAGCTGAGTGCACACACATGTCAATCACATTTCTACTTACCAACGGTGAACAACTGGAAAGTCAAAATAACAAAATGGACGAACTACAATAGGTGCAACAATTTGGATGCATTATGCTTCAGTGGCAGGATGCTGACCAACAGAGGCCAGTCTCAAAAAGTTAATCCTGTATAATTACATGGCACTCTAAAAAAAGACAAAAATATAGCGACAAACAACAGATCAGCGGTTGCCAGGGGTGAAGAGAGGAGGAAGAGTCTGATGACAAAAGGGTGCTCTGAGGGTTTCCTAAGGTGATGTTTGTACACTGACTGTCATGGTGGTTACGTGAATCTATACAGTTTGCTTTTACTGTATGTTAATGTAAAACATAGAAAAGAAGAGGAAAAACAGTCTTTTCAATAAATGAGGATGAGCAACTGGATATCCATAAGCAAGAAACAAAACAAAACTGAACCTTGACCTAAACCTCACACCCTATATAAAAATTAACTCAAAACAGGCCACGGATTTAAATTAAAACATAGAATTGTAAGATTTTTAAAGAACAGCACAGGAGAAAATCCTCCAAATATAGCACTGGGCAAAGAGTTCTCAGGCTTGACACCATAGGCATAATCCATGAAAGTGAAAGTGTTAGTCCCTCAGTCACATCCGACTCCTTGTGACCCCATGGGCTGTAGTCAACCAGGCTCCTCTGTCCATAGAATTCTCTAGGAAGAATGCTGGAGTGGGCAGCCATGCCCTGGCTCCCCTAGTGGCTCTGACAGTAAAGAACCTGCCTGAAATGCGGGAGACCCAGGTTTAATCCAGAGAAGGCAATGGCACCCCACTCCAGTACTTTTGCCTGGAAAATCCCATGGATGGAGGAGCATGGTGGGCTGCAGTCCATGGGGTCGCTAAGAGTTGGACATGACTGAGTGACTTCACTTTCACTTTTCACTTTCATGCATTGGAGAAGGAAATGGCAACTCACTCCAGTGTTCTTGCCTGTAGAATCCCAGGGATGGGGGAGCCTGGTGGGCTGCCATCTATGGGGTCGCACAGAGTCAGACACGACTGAAGCGATTTAGCAGCAGCAGCAGCAGGTTTGATTCCTGGGTTGGGAAGATCCCCTGGAGAAGGGAATGGCAACCCACTCCAGTATTCTTGCCTGGAGAATTCCACGGACAGAGGAACCTGTCAGGCTACGGTCTACGGGGTCATAAAGAGTCATTCAGACAGGACTGAGCCACTAACACTATTGAAACTAAAAACAGATTATATGACCCACTAATCTCATTCCTGGACTTTAATTCCAGAGAAAGGAAGATTTATGTTCATGCAGAAATCTGTACATGAATGTTCACAGCAGCTTTATTAGTAATATCAAAAGACTGAAAACAATCCTAATGTTCCTCAGTGGGAGACTGTATGTGTAACATCCACACAACAGAACACTACTCAGTAATGAAGAACAAAACAGCTTGGATGCATCTCAAAGGAATTATCCTGAATGAAAAAATAATCCCCCCAAATTACATATTACATTATTTCATTTATATAACAGATGAGTAGTTTTCCAGTAATTATGAGAAAGGGGGAAGGTAAGAGGCAGGCATGGTGATAAGAGAGCAATACAAAGGGATGCATGTGGTAGTGTAACTGCTCTGTATCTTGACTATAATGGCAAGTGCATGTGACAAAACTATATTCAGAGAAATAAACTATGAGAAACTGGCAAAATATGAAAAAAGATTGTTGAGCTTTATCAATGTCAATTCCATCACTGCAATATTGTACTACAGTTAAGCAAGATGTTACCACCGGGGCGGAGTGGCGGGGGTGGGGGGGTGAACTGGGTAATAGGTATACAGAAAGTGAAAGTGAAAGTTAAGTAGCGCTCAGTCGTGTCTGACTCTTTGCGACCCCGTGGACTATAGCCCACCAGGCTCCTCCATCCATGGGATTCTCTAGGCAAGAATACTGGAGTGGGTTGCCATTTCCTTCTCCAGGGGATCTTCCCAACCCACGGATCGAACCCGGGTCTCCCACATTGCAGGCAGACACTTTAACCTCTGAGCCATCGGGGAAGCCCAAGGTATACAGAATCTTTGTGTAATTTCTTACAACTTCATATGAATCTATCATTCTCTCAAAACAGTTAAATTAAGAAAAGGAAAGCTTCTACTATATTTGTAATTTTTTTAAGCTGGGTGGTGTGTATTTAGGTGTATATTATAGTATAATTTATACCTTTCTGCCCTTCTTAAATATTTAAGAACAGAAATTTATACAGAGAAAAACAACATTCTCTCTATATATGGGAAAATACAAAGTATACAAGTAATCTGAAATACCTAGATGGGAGATAATCGAGAGACGGAGGCAAGGGACAAATCATGATGACCTTATTTGTTAAAGGAATTTTAACCTTAAGGAATTCGAACCTTACACTGAAAGCTTGGGGGTAACTAGTGAAAGCCTTAAAGCAGGCAAGTGACATCATCAGATCAATCACGGCCACAGTGGACAGCTCACTGATCCTCAGATAGCATACATTTCCTTCACGAGGCCCATTCTCTTCTCCACGCTTACAGAGTCCCTCGAGTCCCAGGTGAAATACTCCCTCTTCTCTGTGTCCTGTGCATCCACCACACTTGCTTTTAGTACACTCGTTTCACATGTAGGTTCCTCCCACTGGACTAGGATCCCTAGACTTGACTATGTTTTACCCTTGTACCCTTAGCACAGCACTTGGCTCATAGGAAGTGTTCATGGAATGTTTATTGAGATGATAAATCTAACTTGAGCTATTGTACATGTGCGCACATGCACACAAACACACACATATCAATTTGAAGAGATACTGAGCATAAGAGGTCAAGTGTAGAAGGATACATTCACAAAGTTAACATGGAGTTAAAATCCATCTTGTAACAGAGAAATATCAATAGCCTCAGATATGCAGATGACACCACTCTTATGGCAGAAAGTGAAGAGGAGCTAAAGAGCCTCTTGATCAAAGTGAAAGAGGAGACTGAAAAAGTTGGCTTACAACTCAACATTCAGAAAACTAAGATCATGGCATCTGGTCACCATTACTTCGTGGCAAATAGACGGGGAAACAATGGAAACAGTGAGAGACTTTATTTTTCGGGTTCCAAAATCACTGCAGATGGTGATTGCTGCCATGAAATTAAAAGACGCTTGCTCCTTGGAAGAAAAGCTATGACCAACATAGACAGCACATTAAAAAGCAGAGACACTACCAACAAAGGTCTGTCTAGTCAAAGCTATGGTTTTTCCAGTAGTCATGTATGGATGTGAGAGTTGGACTATTAAGAAAGCTGAGCACCCAAGAATTGATGCTTTTGAAATATAGTGTTGGAGAAGACTTAACTTTACAATATTGTATTGGTTTTGCCATATATCAAAATGAATCCACCACAGGTATACGTGCTCCCCATCCTGATCCCTTGGACTGCAAGGAGATCCAACCAGTCCATCCTAAAGGAGATCATTCCTGAATATTCATTGGAAGGACTGATGCTGAAGCTGATACTCCAAAACTTTGGCCACCTGATGCAAAGAACCAACTCATTGGAAAAGACCCTGATGCTGGGAAAGATTGAGGGCGGGAAGAGAAGGAGACAACAGAGGATGAGATGGTTGGATGGCATCACCAACTGGATGGACATGAGTTTAAGTAAGCTCCAGGAGTTGGTGATGGACAGGGAAGCCTGGTGTGCTGCAGTTCATGGGTTGCAAAGAGTCGACATAACTGAGCAACTGAAATGAACTGCAAGTCCCTCAAACACCAACATTATCTAAAGGATAGGTACTTTAAAGAAGGCCGAAGATAATATAATAATCTTGTCATTTAAAATTCCCATAAGTCGTATATCCTTAAGACAAAAAGTATAACCTGTAACTAGCTTAATAAATGTGAAAGCAAATAACTTTGATTCTCATTATTTTTCTTACCAATAAAGAAGTAAGGGCTTTAAAACCTCAGTCTGAATTTTTTTTAAGTGTTCTTCATTCCACTGAGATCCATCTAGTAGTTTAAATTTTGATAAGACTTCTGCAGAAAGGTAGTAATCTCCACTGCTCACTAGAAAGCATTTTTTCATCTTCTCAATATGTCTGAAATAAAACACACACAAATAGGCACACACATGCCTGGTGACACAATACTCAACTAACCAAATATTTTGCCTTCCAAAATGTTTCAGGCAAGTAATGAACTCTCTTAGAACCAAAAGTGGGGTCACAAAGAGTAGGATCACGACTGAGCAACTGAACAAAGAACCGAAAGTGAGTTACAGGAGTACCAATGTGAAGGTCAAAATAATTCGCACAGGTATGGGAATGGCAGGGACAGTTGTGGTCAGCTGAACAATGGCCTTGCTAAGATGTCCACACCCTCATCTCCAGAACCTCAGAATGTGATCTTACATGACAGAAGGGACTCTGCAGAGGTGATTAGGCTTCTGAGGAGATTATCCTGGGCTATCTAGCTGGTGCTAATGTAATCATTAACAATCCTTCTAAGAAGGAGGCAGGAGGCTAACAGTCACAGAGAAAAGATGGGAGGACAGAAGCAGAGGTTAGAGAGGAGAAAAGATGTCATGGTGCTGGCTCTGAAGACAGAGGAAGGGGCCCTGAACCAAGGAAAGCAGATGGCCTCAGAAGCGGGAAAAGGCAAGGAAATGGATTCTCCCCAAAGTGCCAGAAGGAATGCAGGCCTGCAGACCCATTTAGACTTCTGACCTTTTAATCGGAAGAAAATTAATTTATGTTGCTTCCAGCCACTGAATCTGTGGCAATTAATGACAGCAACAACAGGAACTAATAAAGTATTAACTCTCAAGAACCTATGTAGGTTGACTGTATATCCTTTCCCTAACATGTCTTAGAAAGTGGTAGCAGCCTTCCATCCCAGGATCAATTAGGTCATGCTTCATAATCAACCATTTGGTAACCCCTGCTCTTATAACTATGTACAAGAACGAGCTTTGTGATCTGAACGCCGCCGAGTAACTGGAATAGTCCAGTCTCCAGTATTTACTCAGTCAAACCTTTAATGGGGATCCCAGTCTACTTCAGAGTTCAGAGCAGATCAGGAGAACACAGACAAGAGAAGGACATAAAGCGGGGTCCTCCAAGGTTCGTAAGACTTACAGTGACCTGACACATATGGAACAGCTAAACAAAGGCCCATGCCCCATCAGACCTAAGAGACTCTCTCGAGAACATCCAGCATCGTATCCAGCAGATATCTCATTCAGATATATCTAAGTGGCATCTGGCTAAAGACCATAGAATTTGTTAACTGAGCAGGCTGCCAGGAACAGCCAGCCCCTTACACTGGCATAAGGTACCTTTTATGTAAATCAATTTTATTATAATAAAATAAATCTTATTATTAATTCTTCTAAAAGTATAAATTACATTTATATATTTATTCCAGGCCTTCTGTCTGTGCTTAGATGACCCAAACTAATATTTTATAATTTGGTTTTAAAACTATTTTAAAAAAAAAGAAATACCTTTGATGTCTTCCAGGATTCTTAAGAACTTTTAACCTCTCAATATCCATCCATAGCCACCAATATTTCTCCCCTAAGGTACCTTTTAAAAATTTCTTAAATCTTTCAAACTCCTTTCTATTACCAATGTCATAAGTTTTGTGAGAAATACACCAATCAGCCCTGCTGTCGAGTCCAACGCTGTCAGGCTTTGAAACTGCTGGTTCTAACACGTCTCCCGACTCTTCCCTTAGCATTTCATTGAACAAAACATTCTTGCCAGAGGTAGGCCCCCCAATGTCATCAAACACCACTTCTGTTACGTTTCTGAAATTTACGTAATCTGGGCTTTCTCTAAGTGTTGCTCCAAGAATTTGATGAATTGCCACCCTCAAAATAAAGGAGACATAAGATCTTAAAAACTCGTCACATGTTGAGAAGTGCAGTGTCAGACTTTCATCAACATTCTGTTGCTTTTCAAGGTATATCCTCAGAAGAGCTTGAGAAGGAGTGTCCTGTAGAGATACAGACCCATCTTCTTCAAATTCGGAGGTTAATCTAGTGGTTTTTAATAGGCCCTTTTTCGTCCTGGGGTGAACTCCATCATCGAAGATAAAACTCTCTGTATTAAATCATAAAAGGCTATTAGATCAGATATGAATGTAAAAGTTTTCTTTTAATTGTTAACTAGATGTTATAAATCACTGCAGATGGTGATTGCAGCCATGAAATTAAAAGACGCTTACTCCTTGGAAGGAAAGTTATGACCAACGTAGACAGCATATTAAAAAGCAGAGACATTACTCTGTCAACAAAGGTCCATCTAGTCAAGGCTATGGTTTTTCCAGTGGTCATGTATGGAGTGAGAGTTGGACTATAAAGAAAGCTGAGCACCAAAGAATTGATGCTTTTGAACTGTGGTGTTGGAGAAGACTCTTGAGAGTCCCTTGGACTGCAAGGAGATCCAACCAGTCCATCCTAAAGGAGATCAGTCCTGGGTGTTCATTGGAAGGACTGATGTGGAAACTGAAATTCCAGTACTTTGGCCACCTGATGCAAAGAGCTGACTCATTTGAAAAGACCCTGATGCTGGGAAAGATTGAGGGCGGGAGGAGAAGGGGATGACAGAGGATGAGATGGTTGGATGGCATCACTGACTCAATGGACATGAGTTTGGGTGGACTCCAGGAGTTGGTGATGGACAGGGAGGCCTGGCGTGCTGCGGTTCACGGGGTAGCAAAGAGTCAGACACGAGTGAGCGACTGAACTGAACTGAGAGAAAAGAAATGCCAACGGGGATTGGCCATATCTTCCCTGGATCTGAAGAGGATGTTAGTGGCAGATGAGCTAAATATTTGCTATCCTCAATAAAGAGGATCTTCAAAAAGACATGACACACTTTTAAAATGTAATATTTTAGGCTGATAATGTCAACATACAAAGGCCAAGTCTATTAAAGAATTAGAATGTGTATACCAAATGATTGTGTGTACTTTAATGTTTCATGGTGCATGGTAAAATAAAATTAGCTACCATAGATGATGAGATGATAGATGAACAGACAAGAATTGGAGTCATATTAGCAATTAAAAAAAAAAAACTGTTTTATGAGAAAAATTCTATTACTACTACACTTACAACCTATCATTAAAATTACAAAATTGCATAAAGTCCTTGTGAAGACTTACAAATACAACTGGACTACATTTACACTTTTTCTAAAGATATAGTCTAGCCCTTATTTTTTTTAAGTCTTTCAGATAGCAGTGAAATATTTGATGTCTGTGCTTCATTTCACATGGCAAATCTACTGCTCGCAAAGCCATGGATCTGGAAAACCCTGATCCATGTGTCCCAACCTCAATTTTCTCAGTAATAGATTTCAAATCTCAATAAACTGAAAATATTTCATAATTTTAATTGAAAATATGTATAATAAATTTCCCTAAAATTGAGATTAGACTTTTGTAGACCTGTGAAAGGATAGTGGGTATACACTCAACCCCACAAACACGGAGGGAGAGTACAAGCCTGGCATTTCCCCTCACTGCCTTCCTGGTATCCTTTCTCTCTCTGTTCACTAACTTCACTCTCCCATTTTCTACTTCACTATTTGGAGGCAACAGTAAGAAATCTATATATTCCATAATTTCCAATTAGAAAGATGATTTCCCTCTTTACCTAGATTTAGGTTCAATTCTAGAGACTCCAGATTTATCACCCTCAGAGGTTTCTGGTACTTATCAAAGGAACTGTGCAATAACTTAGTGAATTGTGGAATTCCCTTCCTGAATCACATTGCTAGATTTTTTTTCCTCTAGCAATATCATATGTTAATTACTACCGTTTCTGGAGGTAAGGGAAGGGAAGGTGAAGTCGCTCAGTCATGTCCGACTCTTTCCAACCCCACGGACTGTAGCTTACCAGGCTCCTCCATCCGTGGGATTTTCCAGGCAAGAATACTGGAGTGGGGTGCCATTTCCTTCTCCAGAGGATCTTCCCAACCCAGGGATCGAACCCAGGTCTCCCGCATTGTAGGCAGACGCTTTACTGTCTGAGCCACCAGGGAAGTCCTTTCTGGACCATTTCTGGAAGGTCCCCTTTATTTATGAAAAGTTTCTGTCACCTACCAAAGTTCATCCACCCACAGTAGAAATTTATCTGCTTTTCAAGGTGAAAAATAGTCTGAACTTAGCCGGATAACTCAAGTTCCATAAATCACCATTTACTTTTGGGAGGAGAGAAAGGTTGTACCCACTTTATTTCAAATTCTTAATAATAAGAATTTGTAAACTGTAATAGGAAATAATGATAAAGCAAATATTTATTGACTGTCTACCAGGTACCAAGCACTAAACATTTTATATATTCAGTACGTACGCATCATTAGTTTAACCTTACAGATGACAAAAGCAAGATTACCAGAAATGGAATAATTTGCAGAAGTCACAAACTAATAAGTATCAGAGTTGGGTTCTAAACCCCTCTTCTTTTCACTATACGAGGTTGTCTCTTAGAAAAGAGTAGAAAGTGGAGCTGCAGGAGATACCAGTTTTTTCCCTATCCACTAAGTGTTGTAAGTTTAGAATAACAACAACAAAAGACGTAAAAAGGAGTTCTGGGGTCATTCTTATCCTTGTCCTTTACTGCTTACCAGAAGCAGATGAAACAACTGGTGATTCGATTTTGTCGTGGAATACACAAGATGGTAGTGAAAAGGTTGGTACTGTTTGCTGACATTGTTTTGCTAAGGCAAACCAATCTTTTGTTTGAGTATAGGAGGCCTAGGAAGAAAGGAGCACATTTGTTTAACCAAGATTAGCAGTATTCTTCCAATCATGAATCTGGATAAATCATTATGATAATACTCAATTTGTATAGTACAATACGTAAAGGAAAAATTATGCTGTGAAAGACAAGAATATTGTACATAGAAAAATTCATTAGCTGAGAATAATGGTAAGGAAATTTCAGATTATTTTCATATTAGATGATCAAAAGAAAAAAAAGGGGCCCAATACCCATCAAATTCTTCACTCCTCCACCGGAAGTACGCAACCCTCCTTCCTGGATTCACTACAAACTCCCGCCATCTAGGTTAACTTGGCAGGCTCCACAGCTCATCAGTCTTTGGATGCATCTTACGCCAGCTGCTCCCATTTACAACTTTCTCAATGATTTCATGCCCCCAGATCCATCTGGTCAGGCTCAGTGTTTTTAACAGCTCCTCCTTAATATGACAAAAACTTACTCTCAGTAGCACTGGAAACCTCTCCATGTTGAACTTCCCCTTTACCTTAGATTCTGTTTTCGCAACTTTGCTTGGATGGGATGCTTCCTGAAGGATGATTTCTGACTCACCTGCCCCTGGATAGAGTCTTCAGTTTTTCCTTTCTTTATGTACTCCTGAGTCAGCTGATCCAATTCCCAACCTGACATGCAGCTTCAAAAGCCCCAGTCCTAAGAAACTCCATCTCAGATGCCCTGGGAAGATTCTTCTTCCCACTTTGTCCTCACCTCCTTTTCTAGGATAATCCAACTTGTTCAACAGAGGCAGAGAAGGGAGTGTCCAGCATTACTCTCACTTTTCCTTTTTTCGAACTAAGTCCTCTTAGCCTAAGGAACACTTACAGAGGAGGCAAGGCTCAAATGGAATTATGGAGAATTAGCGGGGCAAGTCGGGCCACACAACAAGACCAAAGGCGAGAGAGAGAAACACCAGGTGCCGCTGGTGTGGTACTGTCCCTTTTAGAAGTAAGGTAGATGCTGCTGCTAAGTCACTTCAGTCGTGTCCGACTCTGTGCGACCCCAGTAGCTTTGAATCTAATTTCCTTTTGTTTCCTCTTTTTCTTTCTCTAAAACCAAATCATTTACTACTAATTATATTCATTCAAAATATTTATTAAATGACTTCTCTGTTCCAAGTTCTATCCTAAGCACTGAGAGGAGACCAAAATAATTAAGGAACTATCAAGGAATTAAGACCAACATACAAGAGTCATTAAATTAATTATACAAAAAGATAAGAGAGCAGAAGATAGAGGAGAAAGAAGTAGTTAGTTAAATATAAAAACAGTTAACTATTCTACTTTATATTCTTAAAAGATGGGTTAATTGTTTGTGTTTCGATGGTACAACTGAGGACAAAGAAATATTACTAATTATCATAAGGATTAATACCTATCTATAGTCATGGTTTAATGATTTAACAGCCCCAAAAATTGAACACTCAAGCTCAAAGGCTATTAAAAAGAAATATATAATTCAGGTATTACTCAAGTTGACAGAAATGAGTTTTTTTCCATCACAGAAAATAGTAAAAGTAAAGTAGCTTTGATTTTTATTTTCTTATATTTGATTCAATTTACATGTAAGGAATCAGAACTTATTCCCCTAGATTGATTCTTTCCTTTGCATGTTTATGGACCTCTACCATTAGTATGTTTTTGACATCCCTAACATTATTGGAACACATATGTTAGTAGGAAAAATAAATACTGAAAAATAAATACAAGAGAAAAGAAAAATGTGACTTTAGTACATCCCTGAGCATTATTCAGAGGAAATAATGGGACTGGCATACATTTTTTTTTAACATTTTTGCCAAATATTGCTGATAGAACTGTCAAACTGCAAAATTATATAGGAGCTTACACATGAAAAAAAAATGTTCAAAAAGATAGTGTAAGGATATCCATTCCAACAGAGATGTTTTCCTCTTGAATGACATCTTTGATCAATTGGAAGTGCCTGCCTAGGAGGCTGTGTTGAAAAGAACTTAGAGCCAAGTCCTAGCTCAGCAGGAAAACTGCCATGATTGATTAGCAATGTCTGTCATGAATGGAAACTAGGACAAGAGCAACACATGGGTAACATATTTGCAGTTCCTGGTTTTGCAAAGAATTGTATATTGGAAACCTGTTCCCAGAGAGATTTAATAATTAGAAGGTAAAGAGAAGCAGGATAGTGACCCCAAAACATGCCATGACCTGGATTATTGTGAGCCAAAGGAGACCTCGACCCAGTAGACTCAAGAGAAACATTTACCTCTCCTTTAACTACCTAAATTCACCTAAAAGAATTTAGTTACAGGGCCAGGCTCAGAGAGAGCCAGTACCAGAGATGACTTTTATGTGAATGACTACCTACCTCTATGGCAGGCAACATCTAATTAGCAAACATCTGGTCTTCTTATAGTCCTGTGACTTACCCTATTCCCCTCTGAAGCCCCAGGCCCCTATCCCATTCCCAAGCTCAGGATAGCTCAACTGCCCAACTTGTTTCGGGTCTCATATTCTTAAAGGGCTCCTGTACATAACTAAATTACCTTTTGTGTGTTTTTTTGCCTATAACTATCTTATGTCAATATTTTTTAATTAGACCAGCCAAAGAACCTACAAGGGTAGAAGGAAAAGGTTCCCTCCCTGATAAAGCCAAAGATCTAACTACAAGTTTGACTATACTGTGGTTCTCCAAAAGGACATCTGATTCTGGGTTAGATTTCTTCATATGTACTTATACTACCCAACAATCTCCAATTGTGGAGGGCAAATTTATACCTGGTAACAGTTAAACACTAATGCATTTAATTACTAAAAAATAATCTTGACAATATGGAGGAGAAGATCCAATTTATCATTGCTTTGTACAAATATTATAGATTCTAAATAATAAAAAAATTGGAATGAACAATTAAAGCCTTACTTCCCATGTGACAGTGGGCATGCTCTTCAATTTTCCATTTTCCTTTGTACACATGACAATAATAATTCTAATTACATTTCAGGTGAAAGAGTGTAAGGCAAACAAGTCATCATAAATCCAAAAGAATTTCTGCTAAATCTACTTTGGAAGTATTTGAAAACATTTTCTTATTCAAATGAACATCATGTCTCTAAAAAGACAAGTTTCACCAAAGTGCCAAGTCACAAAGAAACACTCAAACTTTTACCTCGCCCAGAGAAATGTAGAACTTCTTCATAATTATAACATCATCTTCTTCAACAGGAGGAGGTGGTGGACTGGGTGGTTTTTTCAGGACCCAGGGTGAAAACTCTGTACCTAATATGATATTCATGCCTGATTCACTCCATCTTACTTGTGAAATCAATTTGGCTAACCTGTATTTCAGAAATCATACAAATTGAAATAAATTTCAAATATGGTAGAATTCAGAATAAAAACTAAAATTTTATGTATTCAAATCAATCTTCCCTCCTAGCTTTGCAGGATGAGTCTCTTAGGAGCTGCTAAAATTAATGGCATATTCATAGGATCACTAATTAATTAATAATTATTCTGTTTTATTGTATTTTAGAAAATAGTTGTTCTAAGAAAGGGTCAAATTTTAGTAAAATTTCAGACTGTTTAGGAACTTAAACTTTAAAAGTCAGGGAACATAAAAGAAAAACTTGGCCCTGTGCTAGAACATTCTGTCTTTTTTATGCCATTTGTATTCATTTTTTATCACCCTGAACACAAACACCTTTACAGAAGTAGAAAAAAATTTAAATATAATGATCAAAGAAGCAGAATTGAAGTACATTTATTAGGTACTGTTTCTATGAAATCTCTTTGGAAATGTTAAGCAATTTTTACCAATGCTCTATATTATACTACATAGTAACCAAAATACAAACTCCAATGGGGTTAAAGTACACAATTTTATTAAGAAAGTAAATAAAAATGATTTTTGGTGAAAAAAATCATTTAAAATATATGTATATTGATGAATTACAATACCTGTATTCAAAGTAACAATCACTTTCCAGAAAAGTTGGAAGTCTTTCTTTTTTGACCCAGTGAATACCTTGTTCACGATTGAGACACTGTTAGAAGACAAGTGAAAAAGAAAGCATCACAGAAAATCACCTGTTAGGACAATGATGGTCTAATCACTAGAGCAATGTTACCTCTAGCTCTTATAGGGAGCCTGTCTCTACCTTCTGTTTGGACAGGACAAAGAACCCCGAGTCTCAAGTTTGAAGCCACTTTGTCTGCTGGTACACTTCATTAATTCTCTCAACAAACCTACATCAGCTATCATCTACATGTTACAGACTAACAAACTGAATCCAGAAAACTTAAGTAACTTACTGAAAGAGGAAAAATGACCAAAAAAAAATTAATCAGTGTCATTATTTTCACAGATATAAAACAGGTTAAAAATAATCACAAACAGGGGACTTCCCTGGTGGTCTAATGGCTATGACCCTGAGCTCCCAATGGAGAATGAGATGGTTGGACGGCATCATCAGCTCAATAGACATGGGTCTGAGCAAACTCTGGGAGATAGTGAAGAACAGGGAAGCCTGGCATGCTCTAGACCATGGGGTGGCAAAGAATCAGACATGACTTAGCAACTGAACAAGTGCCAGAAGTTCAGGACTCTGTAGGAGGCCCCATAGGCATGAAAACCAAGGTTTCCACAGAACATGATTGAGATGGGGATGGAGTCAAGATGGCAGAATAGAAGGATGTGGAGTTCACCTCTCCCCACAAGTACATCAAGAATACATCTACAAATGGAGCAATTCTCAGAGTGCCTGCTGTACACTAGCAGAGGACCTTGGACACCTAAAAGGACAGGAAAAATCTTCACACATCTGGGTAGGACTTAAGAAAGAAAAAGAGAAACAGAATGGTACCTGCACCCCTGGTGGGGAGCTGAAGGATAGAAGAGGCTCCTGCACTCAGGGAAGCCCCCTCACCATTGGGCAGATCAGCTGGGATGGAGGGGGAGCTTCAGGAGCTTGGAGGAAAGCACAGCAACTGGTCTGTGACAGGTAGGACAGATTAAGACCTACATGGATGTTCCATTCTGCAGCCCTGCAGCCCTGCATGCTCCAGCCTGAGTTGTTGTCTGTTGATGCAGAGAGGGGCTGGGTGCTGGAACGTGGGGTTTGGAGAGTAGACACAGTGAGGAGACAGTTGTTGGCTGTGAAGAGACAGCCCGCAAGGATGGGAGTAAGGAGCTCCACAACTGGGAATGTTCATGGAAGAAGCCTGGGCCGCCAAAGAAGCAGGGCACCATTGCTGAGTGACCCACAGGAGGGGGACTGCCGTAATTTCAGTCCCCTTCCCCATGCACCCCTGTCTCCATGGATACTAGGAGGGGCACCTCCCAGAGCAGGCTCACACGCTCTGCCCATCATCACCTCTTCCCCTGCCTACCTGGGCAGGGCACAGGTGCTCTAGGGCAGCCTTCGGAGGAACATGCACAGAGGTGGGGCTGAAACCACAGCTGAGCCCCAGGGGCCATGCAACTAAAACAGAAGAGCTGAAATCTCTCCTCATGGCCACAAGAGCTGCAGATTCACATACACCCTCACTGTCAGTGCTGTGAACTCAGTGCCTGTGGAATGTCCAAATGGATGAGCACTCACACAGCTCAGATGGGTCTAGTTTCAGCCACTGTGGGCTTTGTGGTCACGTTCACACAGAGACTGGGCCAGGTCAGAATCTGAGCTGCCTCCATAGCTAGCTACCACAGATGATCCAGGTACACGACTACCGCAATCCTGGGACCTGACTTTGGTGGATTCACACAGGTGGCCTGGTGAAAACGCAGGAAAAACACCAGGGCCAACTGCTGGCAAACCAACAGGTAAGTCGGGGGGCAGGGCGCTAAGAGCAGTTCCAACAACAGTGTAATTTGTGAGCCAGCACGACAGGTGAAAAGTAACACAATATTCACAGGTGAACAATTGCAGAGGAGGAAAACTCAGAGGCTTCTCTCACAAAGGGAGTGCTCCAATCTCACCTACTATGCACCATAGTAGAAAAACGAAGCCCGAAGTTAGGACAAGGAAGAAAATAATAAATATCAAAGCAGAAATATGTGAAATAGAGACTAAAAAAATCAGTAATGAAGAGCCAGTTCTTTGAAAAGATAAAACTGATAAACCTTTATTCAAACTCATCAATAAATAAGAGGTTCCAAATACAACCAGAAAAGAGAAGTTACAACCAATATCACAGAAATAGAATCATAAGAGACTAGTATGAACAATTATTTGTCAACAACTGGACAATCTAGAAGAGATGGATAAATCCCTAAAAACAAAAAATCTTCTAAGACTCAATCATGAAGAAATAGAAAATCAATTATAGTGATTAAAAAAAAAAAAAAAAACAACTCCTAAAAAACAAAAGTGCAAGATCAGAAGCCTTCACAGGGGAATTCTACCAAACATTTAAAAAAGAGTTAACACCTATCCTTCTCAAACTGTTTCAGAAAATTGAAGAGAAACACTTCCAAACTCACCCTACAAGGCCAGCATTACCCTGATACCAAAACCAAAAAGAAAGAAAGATAGATAATTACAGACCAATATACCTGATAACAAAAGATGCAAACAGATCCAATAAAACATAATGGTTGGCACTTCCATGGTGATACAAGGGATAGAAATCCACCTTCCAGTGCAGTGGATTTAAGTTTGATCCCTGGTCTGAGAGGATTCCGCATTTTGCAGAGCAACTAAGCCTGTGCCCCACAACTACTGAGCCTGCGCTCTAGGGCCCACATGCCACAACTGCTGAACTCACACATTACAACCACCGAAGCCTGCATGCCTAGAGCCTGTGCCCTGCAACAAGAGAAACCACCATATGAGAGTCCACACATCTCAACCAAGAGTAACCCTGCTCCACAGCAAATAGAGGACGACTGCATGCAGCAACAAAGACCCAGTGCAGCCAGAAATAATAAATAAAAGCATAACGGCTGAATTCAACAACACATTAAAAGAATAATAAATCAGATCAAGTGGGATTTATTCCAGAGATGCAAGGATGGTTCAATATTGACAAATCAATGTGATACACCATATTAAAAAATTAATAAAAATCATACGATCATCTCAATAGATACAGAAAAAGCATTTGACAAAATTCAACATCCATTTATGATTAAAAAAATTCTCAACAAAGGGGGCAGAGACGGAACATATGTCAACATAATAAAGGCCAGGTGACAAACCCACAGCTAACATCATAGTCGGTGGTGAAAAACTGAAAAATTTTCCTCTAAGATCAGGAACAAGAGAAGGGTATCCACTCTTAACCACTTTTATTCAACATGATGTTCAAACTCCTAGCCACAGCAATCAGACAAGAAAAAAACAAGACATTCAAACTGGAAAAAAAGAAGTAAAACAGTCACTATTTGCAGATGACATGACACTATATATAGAAGACCCTAAACACTACCAAACCTGGAGTAGGAAATGGCAATCCATTCCAGTATTCTTGCCTGGAAAGTTCCATGGATAGAAGAGCCTGGTAAGCTGCGGTCCATGGGGTCATAAAGAGTCAGACATGACTGAGTACAAAGACTACCAAAAATTATTATAACAAATGAATTTGGTAAAGTTGTAGAATATAAAATTAATATACAGAAATATGTTGCATTTCTATACTCTAATAATGAACCACCAGAAAGAAAAATTAAGAAAACAATCACATTTATGACTGCATCGAAAAGAATAAAATACACAAGAATAAATTTAACTAAGGAGGTGAAAGACCTGTAGCCTGAAAACTATAAGATATTGATGAAAGAAATTAAAGATAAACAAATAAATGGAAAGATACACCGTGCTTGTGGCTGGGAAGAATTATTATTGTTAAAATGTACATTCTACATATTATTCTAAAGATTCAATACAATCCCTAGCAAAACACTCATGGCATTTTCCCCAGAACTAGAATAATCCTACAATTTGTATGCCAATGCAGGAGATGTAAGTTTGATCCCTGGGGAGGGAAGATCCCCTAGAGTAGGAAATGGCAACCAGCTCCAGTATGCTTGCCTGGGAAACTCCACGGACAGAGGAGGCTAGCTAAACACCATGGGGTCGCAGAGAGCCAGACATTACTGTGTGACTGAGCACAGACACACACATACACAAAGAATTTATATAAAACCACAAAAGACCCCAAATATCCAAAGCAATCTTAAGAAAGAACAAAGCAGGAGGTATTATGTTCCCTGATTTCAAACCATACTGCTGCTGCTGCTAAGTCACTTCAGTCGTGTCCAACTCTGTGTAACCCATGGACCGCAGCCCACCAGGCTCCTCCGTCCCTGGGATTCTCCAGGCAAGAACACTGGAGTGGGTTGCCATTTCCCTCTCCAACGCATGACAGTGAAAAGTAAACCTATATTAATTAAAGCAGGATGCTACTGCAAGCCCTGAGGGGCTCTCACTTCTGGCGCCTAGCACCCAGCCGCAAGCTGGCTGGGTGTGACCCTCTCCAGGGACAGTGCCAGATAGGGAGTTTGACTGGGGTGGTACACCTGTCAGACTGTAACACGGCTGTCCTAAGGCGAGCTCAGGGAGGACAGAAACCTCCCATGGAGCAGAAGGGTAAAGCTCGCTTAATCTTGATTTTTAATACGAATACAGACCATGAAAGCAGGGCCTCACGATCCTTTTGACCTTCAGGATTTTAAGCAGGAGGCCTCAGAAAAGTTACCACAGGGATAACTGGTTTGTGGCAGCCAAGCATTCATAGCGAGATCGCTTTTTGATCCTTCAAAGTCAGCTCTTCCTATCATTGTCATTGTACAAAAAAAAAAAAACCGACATATAGAGCAATGGAACAGAACAGGGAGCCCAGAAATAAATCCACAGTTCTATGGTCAATTAATCTATGACAAAAGAGACAAGACTATACAATGTGGGAAAGATAGTCTCTTCAATAAACGGTGCTTAAAAAACTGGACAGCTATAAGCAAAAGAATAAAACTAGACCACTTTCTTACAGCATATACGAAAATAAACTCAAATGGATTAAAGACTTAAATGTAAGACCTGAATCCATAAAACTCCTAAAAGAAAACATAGGCAATATGCTCTCTGAAACTGATCTTAGCAACATTTTTATTTTGGATCTGTCCCCTCAGACAAGGGCAACAGGTAAGCAAATGGAACTACATCAAACTAAAACGTCTTGTACAGCGAAAGAATCCGTCAACAAAACAAAAAGGCAACTTCCTGAATCAAAGAAGCATTTTGCAAATGACACGTCTGATAAGGGTTAATATCCAAAATATATGAAGAACTCATACAACTTAACAGCAAAAAAAAAAAAAAAAATCCAATTTTAAAAATTGGTTAAGGAACTTAAAACACATTTTTCCAGATAAGACATACAGATGGCCAACAGGCACATTAAAAGATGCTTAAGATCACTAATTGTAAGGGAAATGCAAATCAAAACCACAATGAGATATCATCTCACACCTGTCAGAATGGCTATTTTTAAAAAGACAACAAAGTATTGGTGAGGATATGGAGAAGAGGGAACTCTTGTGCACTGTTGGTGGTAATGTAAATTGGTACAACCAGCTATGAAAAATAGCATGGAGTTTCCTCAAAAATTACAGCTAGAACTACTATCTGATCCAGCAATTCCACCTCTGGGTATTTATCTGAAGAAAAGAAAAACTCAAATTAAAAAAGATATAGGTACCCCAAGTTCACTGTATCGTTATTTACAGTAACCAAGATAGGAAAGCAACCTAAATATCCATTGATAGATGAATGGATAGAGAAGATGAGCCATTACTCAGCCACAAATAAGAATGAAATCTTGCCATTTGCAACAATCATGGAGGGACCTAAAGGGTATACTATACCAAGTGAAATTTAAACAGAGAAAGACAAATGTGATATGATTTCACTTACATGTGGAATCTAAAAAACAACAAACTAACAAACATAACACTACAGAAACAGAGTCATAGAGAACAAACCAGTGGTTGCAGAGTGGAGGGGACGGGGGAATGGGCAAGATAGGTGAAGGGAATTAAGCGGTACAATCTTCTAGTTATAAAACAAGTCTCAGGGATGCAATGCACAGCTTAGGGAACATAGCCAATAACACTGTGATAACTCTGTAATAGTGACAGATGGTAAGTCTCATTTCACAATGCGTAAAAATATCCAATCACTGTGCTATACACCTGAAACTAATATAATAATTAAAAATAGAAATCTTAATTCCCAACTGCTCGACAGAACTCACTGAAATAAGTTCACTGTACAGGCGTAACTTACTCCATTGTGCTTTGCTTTATTGTGCCTCACGGATGCTTTGTTCTTCACCAACTGAAGGTGAGGGGCATCCCAGGGGCAAGCAAGTCTAGCTGCACCATTTTTTCCACAGTATTTGCTCACTTTATGTTTCTGTGTCACATTTGGGTAACTACGATCTTTCAGAGTTTTTCATTATTACTACATCTGTTATGGTGATCTGTGATCAGTTATTTTTGATGTTACTACAAAGACTTGTTGAAAGCTCAGATGATGGTTAGTATTTTTTAGCAATGAAGTATTTTTTAATTAAAGTATGTACATTGTTTCCTAAGACACAATGCTATGGTACACTTAATAGGCTACAGTGTGGTGTAAACGTAATTTTTTTATGTACTGGGAAATCAAAATAATCGTGTGATTTGCTTCATCACAATATTCACTTTACTGTAGTGGTCTGGAGCCAACCTGCAATATATCCAAGATATGTCTATATACCCATACTTTCTAGAATACACCTAAACTATAAAGGATATATATATATATATACTGCCCCAAATTAACTGTACTTGCTAAATATTCAAAGTAAATTACATGAACCTTCTCATACTGATAATCAAATATCAAGAAACTGCTAAACTGGTCATTTCATATGAATAAGATGATACTGTTACTGACAAATACTTTGTATGTAAGTACAATAAAATTTAATAAATACAGTTAAACTTTAGAAAGGGACGCCCAAGGAATCTGATGATAATTTCATTTAATGCTTTATTTATCCAGTAAGATGTAACTCAAATATACTTTCTTACCATGATATTGTAGTTGACATTAATGGTCTCATCTTCGTGAGGGGCGTTCACTTGAACAGGTTTAACATCACTCTTTCCTTTCCTTACAACATCATAGATAGGATTTCGAGGTCGCTGGTTTAGTACAATTTTTTTCAACTGCTTTTCCAGAAGTTGTGGAGCATTGTTAACTACTTCAAAAACTCCATAGACCACATTAAATCTAACTGCCTCTGAAAAGGTCTGCAAAATAAATTTGTGGAAATGTCTTAAAAACCAGAAACTCACTGCTCCAAGAAGATGTGATACTTACATGTATGCATATATACTTACACAAAGTTCTGTATTCTTAATAGTTACATCTTTCCTCTTAGGAGCTTGGAAATCTTTTGACTATAGGTAAGGGAACCCACTGAACCCTTCCTTCCAAATGTACTTATGCCATAAGTGTCAGGATATATTATGGCAGAAATTTCCTTTGCATACAACTCTTATCTCTAGAAAAGATTGAGGATAGGAGGAGAAGGGGCAACAGAGGATAAGATGGTTGGATGGCATCATCGACTCAATGGACATGAGTTTCAGGAAACTCCAGGTGATGCTGAAGGACAGGGAAGCCTGGCATGCTGCAGTCCATGGGGTCACATAGAGTCGGACACGACTGAACAACTGAACAACAACTTACCTCTGTGCTTCTTTGGAACTAGAAAAAAATACACCCTCGTCTCTGTGAAGCAATGTTATTCTCTTAGAAGGGGGTGGATTACTAGGGAAGAATGAATCAGAGAAGATACAACACTCCTGTTGTCTCTTTCATTCCCAGGAGCCGTGAAAGCTAAGTCTCCCTCGCCCAAAAGGAGAAAATTAAATACAATGTGTTCTTCATTTAAGACTATTTCAACACCATTCCATTCACTGTGACAAAAAAAGAGAGAGAGAGAGTGAAAGACAACATTTCTGAGCCTTTCTCTGTAATTACTAAATGCTGCCAACTTTTATTTAAAGTCAGTCAGTTACAGTCAGGAGTCTTGAGTTTTAATACCAGCTTGCCAATAAGTAGCTCTGTGACTTGGGGTAAATCACTCCATAGCAAGTATATGGTGGACTGTCTGTGTCTTTTCTCATTTTGCCCTCCAAAGGGACCTCTAGAATCAGGTCTCTTTTTCATAACATTAATTTATTTTAGGACACCTTCAATGAACTGCATACTCATGTAGTAAGTGTACTGAGGAGAGCGTCAATTCTGCCAAGTTTTACTAGGAGATTGCTAGATACACTGTTAGTTAAAATGTAATAAATAGCAGGATGTTATAAAATTGGAGTTACAAATATATGTGTATATGTACAAATACCTATTATGTGTTTATATGTATGTGTGTGCATATATATACACACATACATACATATATATACACACACATATATACATGTAACTTTCCTGGTGGCTCAGAGCTAAAGAATCTGCCTGTAATGTATGAGATGCAGGTTCAATCCCTGGGTCAGGAAGATCCCCTGGAGAAGGAAATGGCAACTCACTCCAGTATTGTTGCCTGGGAAATCCCATGGACAGAAGAGCCTGGCAGGCTACTGCCCATGGGGTCGTGAAAGAGTCAGACACGACTGAGTGACTTAACAACAATATATATGTGTATGTATATGTGCCGTGCTGTATTCTTAGTCAGTCGTGTCCAACTCTTTGCGACCCCATGGACTGTAGCCTGCCAGCTCCTCTGTCCAAGGGGATTCTCCAGACAAGAATATTGGAGTGGGTTGCCGTGCCCTTCTCCAGGGGATCTTCCCAACCCAGGGATAGAACCCAGGCTTACCACACTGCAGGTGGATTCTTAACCACATGAGCCGCCAGGGAAGCCCAAGCATAATGGAGTGGGTAGTCTATCCCTTCTCCAGGGGAACTTCCCAACCCAGGAATCAAACTGGGATCTCCTGCATTGCAGACGGATTCTTTACCAGCTGAGCTACCAGGGAAGCCTGTGTATGTGTATACACAGACATATTTTTTAATGAAGACTCATCCTACAGCCAGATGGCATCTTAGGAAGATCCTGAAGATGCCTCCTCCGATGGACACACTGATTCCACAGCTACACATAGAAAAGGTTCTTTGTAAAGAAGCCTAAAAACAAAATAAAAAAAGCCTAAAAGCTGGCTGAGTGGTGACTACACACTGGGCAAACAAGATGAAAACCACATCAAACAGGTAGCAGAAGCCAGGACACAACTCACCATAAACCCCACCCCTGGAGCAGTCACCCCTGTAACTCAAAATGCAAAGCAGCCCCATGAGGAGCAGAGGGTTCAAACCCCTCACCAGGCACCCCAACTTTTAAGACCTGCATCTGAGAAACGAGGCCAATTTTGAAAATCAAAGAGCTCACATCTCAACTGAAATGTGACACAAGAGAGAGGGGTCCTACAGTCAGTCCATAACATGAAATCATATTTAACTAAAGCTAGCCCTTGAAATCCTTGAAAACTGTCATAAAGTATAGTGTTGTTCTAACTTTCAAGTTAGCACTGGACACGGATTAACAGACTGGTTCCAAATAAGGAAAGGAGTACGTTAAGGCTGTATATTATCTCCCTTAAGCTTATTTAACTTATATGCAGAGTACATCATGAGAAACGCTGGGCTGGAGGAAGCACAAACTGGAATCAAGATTGCTGGGAGAAATACCAATAACCTCAGATATGCAGATGACACCACCCTTATGGCAGAAACTGAAGCAGAACTAAAGAGCGAGCCTCTTGATGAAAATGAAAGAGGAGAGTGAAAAAGTTGGCTTAAAGCTCAACATTCAGAAAACGAAGATCATGGCATCTGGTCCCATCACTTCATGGGAAATAGATGGGGAAACAGTGGAAACAGTGACAGATTTTATTTTGGGGAGCTCCAAAAATCACTGCAGATGGTGACTGCAGCCATGAAATTAAAAGATGCTTACTCCTTGGAAGAAAATTTATGACCACCCTAGACAGCATATTAAAAAGCAGAGATATTACTTTGCCAGCAAAGGTCCGTCTAGTCAAGGCTACGATTTTTCCAGTGGTCATGTATAGATGTGAGTGTTGAACGGTGAAGAAAGCTGAGTGGCAAAGACGACAGAGGATGAGATGGCTGGATGGCATCACTGACTCAATGGACATGAGTCAGACATGAGTCTGAGTAAACTCCGGGAGCTGGTGATGGACAGGGAGGCCTGGTGTGCTGTAGTCCATGGGGTCGCAAAGGGTCGGACACGACTGAGCAACTGAACTGAACTGAACTGAACTTTCAAGAAAGTCATCATTGTGAATTTTTCCTCTGACGTTAAAATGTGTCATTAATTCTTCAGTTAGGGACCAGATAAAGCAGTGGGCTTGTGTTTAAAGCTCACATTATACATGTATGTATGTTTGACACTAGGGTCACCCTCAGTGTGAGACGACAGCTCTGCTAAGAGGCAGGAAGGTCAGAGTCACCGAGGGAATGGTAGAGTCTCCTCCTCCGTCTCAGACCCCCTCAAGGATGTTCACAGACTGGTCTATGTGTGTTTGTAAATGGCTACACAGAGTCACCCTCACTCTTTAAATCACCCTCACTCACTCTGCAGAGCACAAATAATTCATTTTGAGTGACAACGCCTGTGTAAGTTCATTTCAACACATAATTTAACTACAACAGAAGTATTTACAAAGTGGACTGACGGCACAGGGGGATTTGTCAAGAATCTTCAGGAAATTAAGGACATTGACCCTCCTGAGACCCCCAGAGTCCTTGAGGAGAGGCAGCCTGATGCTTTGGTTATCAGAAACCGCCTCAGAGCAGGGCCCAAGGTTGGCCCCAAAAGGACAGTGGGCTGGAGTGCCCACAGCTCAGTGTGGCCTCCTGCACCTTCTTGTCCTTCCCTGGTGGCTCAGACAAGAAAGAATTTGCCTGCAGTGTGGGAGACCTGGGTTGGGAAGATCTCTTGGAGGAGGACATGGCAACCCACTCCAGTATTCTTGCCTGGAGAATCCCATGGACAGAGGAGCCTGGTGGGCTACAGTCCATGGGGTCGCAAAGAAATCAGACACAACTGAGCGACTAAGCACAGCTGCTGCTGCTGCTGCTGCTAAGTCGCTTCAGTCGTGTCTGACTCTGTGTGACCCCATAGACGGCAGCCCATCAGGCTCCCCCGTCCCTGGGATTCTCCAGGCAAGAACACTGGAGTGGGCTGCCATTTCCTTCTCCAATGCATGAAAGTGAAAAGTGAAAGTGAAGCAGCACCACATAAAGAAAGCTGAGTCTGAAAGAATAAACAGGCATTCATATCAGGCAGACAAGGGAGAGGAGGGAACTCAGCAAGAGAAACAGTGAGTGTATCAAGGTATTTGCACACTCAATAGGCGAGGAGTGCCAGACGACAGGGCACCTTTGAGGACCTGCAAGCAGTTTGCCATTGCTGAAGCAGAAGACCCAAGGGGAGAATAACAGGACGGAAACCTGGAGACAAAGGCAGAGGACGAGCTCACCAAGAACTTTCTATTTATGCCATAACTCTCTACATCGTCTCTCGAATCGGTGATTCCTGGAGTGTGTCCCTGGACCAGCAGCAGCATCAGCATCACCTAGGAATCTGTTAGAAATGCAGATTCTAGGGTTCTCACCTCATAATCAGAAATTCTGGGGGTGGATCCCAATATTCTGTGTTTAACCAGCTCACAGATGATTCTGATGCATGCTCAAGTGTGAGAACCATTGCTTTAGAATGATGGGGAGCCACCGGAGAGGTTTTAGCTGGGACGGGGGGCAGGGCACAGGGGGAGACAGAATCCAGGTTAAGCAAACTTCAAAGCCCACGTGCTGGTTGTTGCTTCATGCTGACTTCCATGTGTGCTCACATGCATGGAGGGGCTGGCCATCAAGGATCTACATGTAGGAGAAAGAACCCTGGGCTGTAGTCCCCGAAGTCCTGTTCTCTGCTCAAAAGGAATCTTTCTCACATATCATGTCCTCTGTTGTCACCATTTCTAAGCTTATCTACAAAATTCCTCAAATTAGTTTAGCATGTGACAATAAAAGCCATGCAAAGTGGGGGGGACAGAAATGAACGATGGAGGAAGACTCTCTCCCAGAAAGCTGAGTAGGCTGATTTAGAGAACACTCAGCTTTTAATCATATGATAGGGAAAAATCTTCAGTTTGAGCCTCAAACTCAGTCCTCTGCAAGCTGTTACGGACTGCTCTTTTCCTTACTTAATTTTCTTATTTCAAGAGTATCATTTTCCAAATGTTCTAAAACGAACTGACCTGAAGGTGGTGAAAGCTAACTTTGTAGTACCAGTCATCCATGTGCGAAAAATATTTTCACAGAAAAAGCAAGTGCATGAAAATATTTTTACCACAATAAACTGCTGGTTCCACATTTCTTTGAAAAGAGGAGGGGAGAAAAAAAACCTGTGAATAATTAGTGATGTGCTTAAACTGCCAGCCAAGCACCACTGAAACTTACCGGGTGCCAAATTATTTAGCTGAACAGTATTTAAATTAAAAACTAATGACTAGGTTAATTTAATACATGTTCATCTCTGCTCCAACTCTGTCTCTACTAATTGAGTTCCAAAGCTATATTTAAAACATGCATCTTAGTCAGTGAATGAGAAACATCTGACTGCTTGAATGTAACAAGTCAGTTACCAATAACAAGTTCTTTTAATCTAAGTTTTATTGTCATTTTAGATGTTTAACCATAAACTATTTACTGGACATATTCACCAGTGGGAGGGAACGAATCATGTGCCACATAAAATGCATAGAAAATATCCTTAGTTAATAAAATGAGTTACATTATGTAATTTGAGTGCTTTATGTTTGAGCTACAAGGCTTATCACAACATCCATTGGAACAAATGCTGAACTAAGCAGTACTAGCTAGGGCTCCATCAATACCTTGAAAAATCAGTCTCTGATATTTAAATTTTGGCAGAGGAAGACCCAAGTTATTCATCTCTCCTTCATCGCACTCATTTCTCAAATCCATTGTCTCTTTCTCTCTCTCCTTTTACTCAACCATCTAACATATAGTTCCTTCATAAAGCTGCAAGAAATTATAATAGCTTACAGATTTTAAAGAAGTGTGGAGAATCATTCCAAAAAAAGAAGTTATGGTAAAATTCCAAAGGCACATAGCTAAGCATGGTCTGGCCAACACATGACATACCTATCCTTGCAAGGAGGGTATAGAACAGGCCACCCCTTCAGCTTCTGCAAACCATAAATGTCACAAACATTCTAAACCACCCACAGAGGACCAACCTAAATCTGTATGTGGGCTCATCTACTCAATCCCACAACAGTCACTGAGCTTAAAACACACAAAATAAAACCAAAAGGGGGGAAAAAAGTGTTTTCACACTATAGCATAGAAGAAAATTTAATAAGCAAACACTTGTCCATAAAGAGTTGACAGCAAAAAAAAAAAAAAAAAACCTTCCCAGACACTAAATGAAAACAATATCTGAATGTGATCCTGGCACCAGAACAAACAGAATGAAGTTATGAAAGCTGGGATGTGGAAAGTGCCACACTCGTTTATAATAGAGCAACTGTCCTGGGTTCCCCTCATCAAAAAGTAACATGGAGGCAGGCCACCAGCCATCAATTTCTGGATCTTACAGTGCGTCCCGAGGGTGTCATGGTGTAACGGAAAGGAACGGTGTAGGAGACAGACAGCCTCATTCCAAGGCCCATTTGTGCCACCATCCAATTACGGGACCGTGGGCATTTCACCACAGATGTGGAGAAGGTCTCAGAAATCTAGATGACCTAAGAGCTCTTTTAGATCGAGAATGTTGTTATATGTATCTATACTGTCAGGCTTAGACTGTTGGGTTTTTCTTTTGGGTTGTTTTTTTTTCTTGGATGGTGGAGGTAGTAGAGGAGGGGAAGCAGAAGAAGATTAGAAGGTTTATTTATTTAGTTCAAGGATTTTATGTGGAAGGTGTAAAAATTAAAAAAAAAATCATCCTCAAGAAGTTTTGGGAGATACAGAAGAAAGGGATCTATCCTGGCCCCAGAAAATTGACAGTGTAATTTCTAGGATCAAGAAAAAAACAAAACAAAAAACAGAGTAGAAGAAATTAATCAAATTTTCTTTACCTGAAAAAGTCTAATCTCCCACCCAATACGTATATCCCCTATAAAATATTTCCCCAAATGATTACCTGAATATCTTAATCACAGAGAGTTTAGTCCTTCACTAGCCAGCCCACTCTATGGTTAGAAAACCATCTTTAAACATCTTTCTTCTAGTCAGTGAAAATCAATTTCCTCATAAATGCTGGCCCTGGTTCTGCCCTGAAGCGTCACAGAAACTCTTAACCCTTCTTTCTCAGTCACTTATTTCTCAGTCACTTATTTCTCAGTTACTTTCTCACTCAAATATTTAGAAAGAGCTGCTTCATTACAACATTTCTACTCGTTCCCAAACCAGGTCCAATACTCACTCATCTTTCACCCCTCACTCATTTGACGTAGTTTCCATAGCATTCATTGACCGAGTCTTCCCGAGTCTGGTTTGGCAGAGCAACTCAACATGTGGCACCAAGAATACAACACAATATTCCACATTCGGTCTGACAATTCAATCCGATGCAACAAAAAAACACAAACATTATTGAGTGCCTTCTAGGCTCCAGACTGGTATTGTTCTCCATCCTAACTCTATTTCTATTAATGCACCCTAAAAACACATTAGCTTTGCTTATTTTAGCCCATATTCCAGACTACCATGACAAAAATGAGACTAGACTCTGTTATCCAAACTGTCAGTCTACTCCTCTCCTGCCATTTCTACAGTCACTGCAGTGCAGGAGGACAAGTTTCTGAGCCATGTGGACCTGTGTTGACCCTGTCACTCACCAGCTGAGTAAGCTGGAAAAACACCAGTTCACTTGCAGTGTTTCATCCAGGTCTCTGATAAATAATAATTTTTAAAAGTCAAAGCCAATGACAGATTTGTGTGGAACAGATTATTCTCTAGAATGACAATAATCCGTCAAGCCAACTAAAGCGTGACTGTCCCTCATGTCGCAGGAACGGAAGATGAGATAGGCTGATTAGTGAAGGAAAAGGAGAGAGAAGCACTAAATCTGTGCCAGCTACTTAAGACATATTACCTCATTTCGTAACAGTCTTGCAAGACGGTTCTACTGTTTCCATAAAGAAAGGTATTGAGGAACTTAGTAATTAAGGAATATACCTGCGATAACATGGGCAATGAGTGAAGAAGCTGAGGTCACACAGTCCTGTCTCTCTGCTCTTCCAGCCATTACACTGGGAGATGAGCACAGGAACAGTGCATGGGGCCAAGGTGGGCGAGGTCGGCTAGGGACGGGAGGACAGAGCAGACAGGATGACACTAGTATGAAGCTAGAGGTAAAGCTAGAAAGGCTATACTGAGGCCAAATTGCAAAGGGTCCATATTAAGGAGTTTGGACTTCCAAGTTGGGCTATTAAGAGTCAACCCCTACTAGCTGTGATTAGCGAAATACCTGAGAATGAATTTCACAGATGATGATAGGGCTCTGAAGACAAATACAGCAGCATAAGTGGAGCATGTATTGTTTAGACACGGTTGGGAGGGAAGGCTTTCTGGACAGAGTGATTTAAATCAGAGAGAAAGTGATACAAATATCTCGGGGGAGAGCCCTCCAGGCTGAGAGGCCCTGAGTACAGTAAGCACACTCACATTTGAGAAACGTAAAAGGCCAAGTTTTCCAGCTAGCCTGGAAAAGGATTAACAAGCAAAAGAGGCATAGGAAATAAAGCCCAAGAGATGGCAAGAGCCGGATTATACAGGATTCTGTATTTTATTCTTAGTGTAACGAGGAGCCACTAGACAAAGTTTTGAGCAGGAAGTAAGATGGCTCAATTTATTATCATTATTGTCATTCACTGAAATCATAATACATTAAATTTACAGTTCCCTAAAGTACCGATTCATAACTATCCAAAAGAGAGAGGGGGAAAATAAAAAAGGCAGAGAGCGTGAGATTAGTTTGGCTCACTAATTCTCAGTAAGCCCATGCTGGCTTCTAATTCTTAGTTAAGTGCTCATAAACCAAACATTACTAATCTGTTCTAGAATCTTGCCAGTAACTTGGTCTGAGAATCCATTATTCCTTCTCCTCCCTGCCCCTAGATGCTTTTTGAAAACCTGTGATATTTCCCCTTCTCCCATCTTGCGGCATGAAGCGTGAGTAGTTAATAGGTAGACCTATAGTACCAAATATAAATGCAAAGGGATGAGATACAGAGAGGGAGTGAGACAGAGAGACAGTGAGTATAAAATAAAAGCAGAGGATTTGGAGAGACAGAAAAGAAGGAGAAGTGGCCCAGGTGGGCTGCATGGGATACAGCCTATGCAGGGGCGACCATGAAGGGATCAAACTGCCTGAGGGATGAAAAACATTATTGCATAGAGTTCAAAAGAAACCACACGAAGTCATTTTCAACTAAAGCCTTGAAACAAGTGTACACGAAAAGGTTATGTCTGTTCTAACTGGATGGAAGGATTTGGGCTGAACTCTTCTTACATTTGAAGTTAATTTCCTATACTATTGTTATATTTCTTCTATAATTTAAGATAGATCTTTTTTTAATAAAGAAGAGAATTAGGTGGGGGGGGGTATTTTCTAGGCCAAGTAAAAGTCTATATAATCATAAATCTCGAGACAATGAAATGTACATTTTCACAAACTGAAATCAGACCCAACAGAAAGACTTTTCTTTCTAAAACTTCATTAAAATGTATTTTTTTGTTTTTTTTTGGAGGAAGAATGGAGAATGCAGAGCCTAGAGGAAAAACTGCATAATCCAGAAGAATAAAATTCTCACAATAATTTTGTGGCTCTGCTGGGTATTTTATAACACACAATTGGACGATGAAAGGTGAAGAGTCAGACCACAGAGGAAGCTGTTGGAGCGTCCTGTAACACGGCTCAAGCCTGTTGCCGGAAAGGGAGAGCATGGCTTAGTGTCTCAACCTGACCCCCATGATGGTTTCAGAGACCCAGCATGCCCCATGGAAGAGAAAACACAAATTCTTTTTGAAAAAAAGGAAACAAAACAAATAAACGTGTGAGCACAGTACATACATATGCACAAAAATTAATCTAGGCAAAAAAAAAAAAAATACATCTAGTACTTTCCCTTCAAAATACATTTTCTGTA
>NW_011495050.1:21926239-21945553 GCF_000754665.1 Bison bison bison | reverse complement strand
AGTTAGGCTTTAAGACATTGCTCATTTTAGGGCCCAATCCCTTTAAAATTACCTGAGACTTTTTTATATTTCACATTTTCCCTAGTAAGTATTTGAATGAAACAGTTTCCATTAAGAATAATACAAATCTTTTTTTTTAATTTTATTTTATTTAACTTTACAATATTGTATTGGTTTTGCCATATATCAAAATGAATCTGCCACAGGTATACACGTGTTCCCCCATCCTAAACCCTCCTCCCTCCTCCCTCCCCTACCCTCCCTCTGGGTCATCCCAGTGCACCAGCCCCAAGCATCCGGTATTGTGCATTGAACCTGGACTGGCAACTCGTTTCATACATGATATTATACATATTTCAATGCCATTCTCCCAAATCATCCCACTCTCTCCCTCTCCCACAGAGTCCAAAAGACTGTTCTATACATCAGTGTCTCTTTTGTTGTCTCGTATACAGGGTTATTGTTACCATCTTTCTAAATTCCATATATATGTGTTAGTATACTGTATTGGTGTTTTTCTTTCTGGCTTACTTCACTCTGTATAATAGGCTCCAGTTTCATCCACCTCATTAGAACTGATTCAAATGTATTCTCTTTAATGGCTGAGTAATATCTTTCCTTCATCTGACATTGCTGATGAACTCTGTTTCTACACAACAGTACCAGTGTTTTTATGCCTGCCCATTTCCCTTTTCCTAAACCGCTCAGTACTTACTGTCACTGCTAAGACCAAAAATCTCTTATCTAGTATCTACCTATGATACAGCACCAGCAGTGTCCCACATCTTATTTACTATTGATATAAAATGCTAGTTGCCTTAAACATAAATTTCACTTTAATATCTGTCCAAGAGGATACCAATAATTGCAGAGGCAAGAAATTTAGTTTCTTAAATGTTTTTACATTCTCTCCTCATTGCCTCTGTTCAAAGACTAAAATAATACCCAAATACAACTGTACAAGATTTTGTACAGAATGCTTTTGAAGAAATGCCAACTTTCCTTTTTTCTTTTATTTACTTTTATTGTAATATAACTGATCCAGCTTTCTTCAATAATAATAATTCCTAAATATGTTTCAAACCCAAATGATTAACTCCATAAAAAGACACAACTTTATCTTGTAAGAAAGATATGGTCTTTTCTATCAAAGGAGAAGTTGTAAGAAATAAAGAAGCAATTTAGAATAGTTGAACAGAAAGGTATATAGCTGCCTTGTGAATAAGATTTCCTAAAATGGTGGCTTATTACCAAACCTTTGTTCTTTACACCTTCTGATTCTCTTTCCTCATAAGGGTATTTTGGTGGGCTTTATCCTGGACATGTTCAAAAAACTAAAAGTGTGGGGAATATAGTTACCAATTGTCCAATAAAAACTTAGGCGACATCCGAGAAAGACTGTAACTCTGTGATCCTCAAACTATGAGGAGCCAGGGGAGGGAACCTGCATCTTTGGGCTAAAAACCCAGCAAACTTCCCACTTGATGTGCTTACTCCAAGACCTCTGTCTGTAAGGCACCCTTCTGGACAAGTAAAGACTACCTTGCTGAGCCATTTTCAACTGTCTGTTTCATTCCTGAAGCTGACACTGTTTGAGAGCATTTCCAACAATCTAAATGCTTTAATTAGTATTTTAAAAAAATATTATCCCTGATAAATCTGTCTCACAAGATAACCCAGTGTGTACAATATTTTGCTGTGATAATATATTCCACAGAACATAATAATACACTCACTGGAAGGCTTAGGAATTCATTAAAGTAGTCCACAAGGAAATCATCTGTCGCCAAAGAATCTTCCTGCAAAAATATAAAAGCATAATATTAATAAGCTTATGGCAAAATGGTTTAAAACATGCAAATATTATTCTCTAATTCTAATCTAATCTATCAATAGATTATAATATAGGGCTTTCAATCTGTTTCAGTTAGTCAACAGTGAGCCCTCCCTATAAACAGAACACAGTGTTACAATCTCTGGAAGGAAGAAATACAAAAGCAACCTCTTAAAAGGCCTTGCTGCTATACTTGGCTGGAAAACAGAACACATGAGAAATATAGGATGACACATAAACAAACACCAACAAGTATAAAATAGTACACATAGTAAATTTCCCATGGATTTATCAAAAAATATTTATTTTACAAAAATAAAGGCAGAATCAATAAAGATAGAATCAGTGTTTGGGGTTAAGATTAAATTCAGAATGAAAAACTCAATAAATTGCCTGTATACCTGTGGCGGATTCATTTCGATGTTTGGCAAAACTAATACAATATTGTAAAGTTTAAAAATAAAATTAAACTAAAAACAAAAAAAAGAAAGTAATAAACTAAGTGAAAAAAAATAACCCACTGACTCCTTAGAATGAGAGCTTTAATAATCTGGGTCACGCTTCACTTTTGCATGAAGCAGCTTTGACAATGCATGTTTTCTAAGCATAAAGATTGTATACACTTTTTTCCATGACTATCTCATCCACCAACACAGTTGCTTTTATAGTTGGCAAAATTGGAAAGCCACTGCCAATAACAAAGTCTCTCTTCCAAATAAAGCACCTTATTTTATTACCAATTGTTTCCATTGTGTCAAAAGCAGATCATCACGTACCCTGTTGTATACTATGTGTGTTTTTATTATTCATAATTATATTTCAGTTTCCCAAATCTAACATGAAAGTTGACACTATGACACAACGCTATTATTTCCATATGGATGATTATTTTCCTCTTATACTGGCCAATTTTAAAAAACTGGTTGAAGTATAGTGTGAAAGTATAAGCAAGATATTACACTATATTAACACCTACTTCAGAGGTAGATTTTCAGGCTAATTTAAGTAATTGCAGTATCAGAATAGAACTATAAACAATCACCTATATGATTTATCTCAAAGAACTTAATAAATTCTGAACTGGCTAAGACAAAAACTAAGGATTTAGTTTACTAAAAGTCTCAGTTGATTTAAACAACAAACTCAGAATCTCACAAATCTACTACCCTCACAGCAGTACTTTAGTAATACATGCTCAAACAAAATTCTCACTGGCAAAGGTCAAAGCAGAGCAAGGCAGATAACACTGGTGGAGGCTAAAAGGGTAACATATGCAGAGTACATCATGCAAAATGCCAGGCTGGCTGAAGCACAAGCTGGAATCAAGATCGCCAGGAGAAATATCAATAACCTCAGCTATGCAGGTAACACCACACTTACGGCAGAAAGTGAGAGGAAATAGAGGCTCTTAATGAAAGTGAGAGAGGAGAGTGAAAAAGCTGGCTTAAAACGCAACATTCAGAAAACTAAGATCATGGCATCTGGTCCCACCACTTCATGGCAAATAGATGGGGAAACAATGGAAACAGTGATAGACTTTATTTTCCTGGGCTCCAAAAATCACTGCAGATGGTGACTGCAGCCATGAAATTAAAAGATGCTTGTTCCTTGGAAGAAAAGCTATGACCAACCTAGACAGCATATTAAAAAGCAGAGACATTATTTTGCCAACAAAGGTCTGCCTAGTCAAGGCTATGGTTTCTCCAGTAGTCATGTATGGATGTGAGAGTTGGACCATAAAAAATGCTGATCACCGAAGAATTGATGCTTTTGAACTGTGGTGCTGGAGAAGACTCTTGAGAGTCCCTTGGACTGCAAGGAGATCTAACCAGTCAATCCTAAAGGAAATCAGTCCTGAATATTCATTGGAATGACTGATGCTGAAGCTGAAACTCCAATACTTTGGCCACCTGATGTAAAGAAGTGGCTCACTGGAAAAGACCCTGGTGCTGGGAAAGATTGAAGGCAGGAGGAGAAGGGGACAACAGAGGATGAGATGGTTGGAGATAGCATCACCAACACGATGGACATGAGTTTGAGTAGTCTCCGGGAGTTGGTGATGGTAAGGGAAGCCTGGCATGTTGCAGTCCATGGGATCGCAAAGAGTCGGACACAACTGAGTGACTGAACTGTTACTGCTACTGCTAAGTCGCTTCAGTTGAGATGGCAGCCTACGCGGCTCCTCTGTCCCTGGAATTCTCCAGGCAAGAACACTAGAGTGGGTTGCCATTTCCTTCTCTAATGCATGAGAGTAAAAAGTGAAAGTGAAGTCGCTCAGTCGTGTCCAACTCTTCATGACCCCATGGACTGCAGCCCACCAGGCTCCTCCATCCATGGGATTTTCCAGGCAAGAGTACTGGAGTGTGGTGCCAAAAAAAGGGTAATTATCTTTTGACTTTAACCTTTCAGAGTTACTTCAACTTTCTGGACTTCATTTAGCAAACTAATAAACAATTCAATAAGTATTTTTAGGATTTCCTGGGTAAATTTCCTAGGTAGAGGCATTATGCTACAAGGGTGGCCAAGTTTTACACTACTGGGCTCATGATCAAAAATCCACAGGTGAGAAGGGTGAGAATTTTAAATTAGTTAACTGTAACGGAGTATGGTTCCTATTTTGCTAAACTAGCCATTTTGTTTTTAACTTTTAGTTGTAAAACAAACAGTGTATTTCATAAATACCCATGGACCTAAATATCACCTAGTCAGTTAAATAACCAGAAATTTCTAGAGAATCCTCAAATTCATATAGTCATTTCCAGATGCCTCACAACTCTAAGAGACTCTTAACTCAATGCTTTCCAAACCACCTGTGATGAAACACCTGTTTTGTTTTTTCCCCCTAATCAATTTCAGACAGATTTTTTTTTGGTAAAATACAGTAAGAATGAATTATTAGAAAGCAAAATAAAAATATACATAATACAGGCCCAACTATTTAATTATCGGGCTTCCTAGGTGGCACGGTGGTAAAGAATCTGCCTGCCAATGCTGAAGATGCAAAATATGCAGGTTCACTCCCTGGGTTGAGAAGATCCCCTGGAGGAGGAAATGGCAACCCACTCCAGTATTCTTGCCTAGAAAATTCCATGGACAGAGGGGCCTGGCAGGCTACATTCCATGGGGTCACAAAGAGTCGGACATGACTGAGTACATATGCACATTTTATTATTAAAGTCAATACTCTCGGGACTTCCCTGGTGGTCCAGGAGTTAAGAATCCGCCTTGCAGTGCAGGGGATGCAGGTTTGATCGCTGGTTGGAGAACTAAGATCTCACACGCTGCAGAGCAACTAAGCCTGCACAGGGAAACGTCAGCCCACACGCCACAACTCGAGAGTCCACGAGTCGTAACAGAAGATCCTGCGTGACACGTCAAAGCTCCTGTGAGCCACAACTAAGACCCAAGGCAGTCAAGTAAGTGAATAAATAGATAGGTTAAAGTAAATAAAAACTAAAATCGATACTCAATCAGATTGCCATAAGGCTTCCAAAGGTTTTCTCTCAGTTTCTGAACTCAGCTCTGAGTGGACAGACGGGAGTTCTCTGGCAGCACCAGGCGGCACACCCGACTCCAGCAGCACAGCCCTGACCCTTGGGGGGCAGTGCGCTCTCTGTCCCTCAGGTCCCCTTGAGGGACCCCAGGAAAGGGCATTTCCTGGGCATTCAGTCACATCCTCCATTGCACTTAACAACCATGGACACTTAATGTATGATTCAAATACATCAAAATCTGTATTTCTTTTCTGAAGCTGTATCTTAATTTCTACCAATATTAAACATAAATGTTTCTGCTGGTATCAGGGCAGTTAGCTCCAAAAGGGAAATAAGTGTGGCCTTCAAGTGCCATTCACTCTGTCCTCGCATCACACTTGAATGGAAAGGTCTGCGGGTCTCTCAATAAATGAACGTATTTTCCCATTGCAGTTCTTAGTTCAATGTGTTCAAGTATCTTGTCACATCAGTGACAAAGTCCTGTGAACCTATGAGGATATGATAAACCTTTTACTCTCCAAACCCTTTAGTTTAAAAAAAAATTGTTTTAAGGCCTTGATTTGGAGAAGCAACTCAGTTACTCTCAACAAATTTCCACAGTCCAGTCACTTGGCTGTAGTAAAATGAACTAAGTCTCCATTATCCAGGTTTAACATCTTCCAAATAACCAATAAACTGGCGATGGTTAGTGGTACAATCAAGAAGAAAACTGAGTTACAATCAATTCCTCCATTACATCATTCCATGAACCTGACTACAAAATTTGCAACACAGATTCTCTGCTGAATGATGCAATGGAAGGCAGAAACATTTTTTCAGAGTTGAATGCACCCTTGAAACCTGTTTTTTCATGTATTACAGGTGTGCCATCTGTGAAAGTGAAGTCAGCTTTTCCATTTTTAGTCCAAATTGCTCAAAACTTCTTCCTGAAAGAGGGTTACACAAAATAGTTTATATGTGTATGCTAATAGGTAAAATTTTTTATTGATTAAAAAATCATTTTGCTGGACCCTCAAATGACATAAACTACAACTTCTTCACAACTCTAAAAGATGCAAGATATACAAAGAAGGTCTTCTAATGAAGGGAAAACCAGATAAATACAAACAAAAAAATGTAGTCCAAAAAAGAATATAGTACCTGCCATAAGAAAATTACCACATAAAATGTTTCCTCCAAAAGGAGGGAAAGATGTTATTTGGTAGGGGGAATCAAAAAAGACTCAAGAGGGGAAAATGGCATTTGAATTATATTTCAAATAACTTCAACGTCTGTATCTAGAAAGATAACACAAGAGAGGCAATAACGCAGAGAAAAGACAGACATGCATGAGGAAAGCAATGGTGGAAAGCAACAGTTTGTAAAGGCAATCAGTTAGCTAACGGCACAAACAGAAAAATAACCCAAGCTTCCAACTTCCCTTTAAGCCATCCACACACTAGCCAAAGCCATTCATCTAATTTCTAAGGCAGAATCCTAAACTGACACAGTTCAGACTGGGAATGCGATCAGCCATCAGGAGATAGGCATAAACCATATTTCCAGAATTATACTTATCAGGAGGATCCTATTTTGCTTCTTCTTCCTAAAATACATATAGATTCTTCCTTTCCTCCTTTCTAAACAAGCCAATCACTAGACTAGAGCCTGCAACCCAGTATGGCCATGACGCGCCACGGTGTGCAGACAATGGAATTCATGGTCAAGTGAGAGTAGACCTCTTCAGATCGCAGGACAACCAGGGACAGTCAGGGATGGTGGTGCTCCTGGGATGGTGATCTCTGGCTATGAGCAATCTTGTTTGGGACTCCTCATCCAAGTTGCTTCCCTGGAGACGGTGATTTACAAGCCATATCCCACACCCAGACAATGAGTGTAGCCAAAGAGTTGCTCAAGCTGGTGGACATGGATTTGTTAGCCAGCTGTAGCACACACCACTGCTCTATGAAGCTGCTGGAGGAGTTTCTGTTTGAGATGTCCAAAAAGACAGTTCACAGCCAAAGGTGCTGACAGCTTGAAGGAAAGAGGGAGGGGAGATCTTTGGAAGGAAAATGGCCCCAAGTCTTTGCCTTCACATACAACAGATACTTCTGTCTGCTGGCAACTGATGTATCCTTGTAGTAGTATACAAGGCAATCACCTGAAAAATATATGCATATACTGCTGTAGAGTTTCATCATTATTTTGAAATAATTGAAACTTTATTGACTTCTAAATTTGTTTATCCTAAGAATTTTTAACATTATATTTGTTATGAAAAGAGGGGGTTCTATTAAGTTTAAATTTCATTTTCAACTTCTGCAGTCTTGAATGGCTGTTTAAAAAGTCTAAAAAATTTTACTACCTATTGGGAGATAGTTTCTCACCAATTGAGACTATACAAGAATAGTAAAAGATCGAACGTTAAAAGTCTTGATTAGAAATCACATATAGTTATTTCAAGCATAAGACCTAATATTAAAAAGTTACATACATTCAAAAAGGAAATTAACAATTCCATTTATAATAGTAGGGAAAATAATGACAACCAAGAAGGCAAAGACTTGTACACTGAACTAAAAAACTGCCGAAAGAAATTAGAGAAGATATAAATAAAAGGAAATACATGCCATGTTCAAGGATTGAAAGACCATATTGCTAAGATGACAATATTACCCAAAGCAATCTACAAATTTAAATACATTCTCCATCAAAATCCCAATGTCTTTTTTTTGCAGAAATGAAAAACTCATCCTAAAATTCACAAGGAATTTCAAGGGACCTGGAATAGCCAAAATAATATTGAAAAAGAACAAAAACTGAAGAATCCATATATCCTAATTTCAAAACTTATGACAAAATTACAATAATGAAAACAAAGCGGTGCTGGCATAAAGACCGACATACAGATAACCTTCAGAACGTGAGAAGATATTTGCAAAGCATATATCTGATAAGCATTTACCATTCAAAATATATATAAAGAATTCTAAAAACTCAGAAAGAAAAATATAAACAACCCCAAGTTTTTTAAACAGGCAAAAAACTTTAACATTTCTCCAGAGAAGATATACAAATGGTCAATAAGCACATGAAAAGATACTCAACATCAGCAGCAACAAGATATCACTTCACATCTACTAGGATGGCTACAATTTTAAAAAAAAATGAAAAATAACAAGTGCTGGTGAGAATGCAGAGAAATTGGAATCTTTGTACACTGCTGGTAGCAATGTGAAATGGTACAGCCACCATTCCTCAAAAAGTTAAACATATATAATTACCATTACAATCCAGCAATCATTTCTGGGTATATACCCAAAAGAACAGAAAGCAGGACTCAAACAGGTATTTGTTGTACACCTGTGTGCATAGTACCATTATTTACAGCTGCCAAAAGATGGAGACAAGTCAAATGCCTATTGATATATGAAAGGATAAACAAAATACGGTATGTACATATAATGGAATATTATTCAGCCTTGAAAAGGAATGAAATTCTGATACATGAAACAACATGAATGATCCCTGAAAACGTCATGCTAAATGAAATAAGCCAAACACAAAAGGGCAAATACTGCATTATTCCACTTATATGAGTTACCTAGAATAGTCAAGGGCTTCCCAGGTGGCCCTAGTGGTAAAGAATCTGCCTGCTAATGTGGGAGGACATGAGATGTGGGTTCAATCCCTGGGTTGGGAAGATCCCCTAGAAGTGGACCTGGCAACTCACTCCAGTACTGTAGCCTGGAGAATCCCATGGACAGAGGAGCCTGATGGGCTACAGCCCATAGTGTCACAGTCAGACATGACCGAAGCAACTTAGCCTGCACACACAGAATAGTCAAATTTATAAAGACAGGATGTAGAACAACGGTAACTGAAGGCTGGAAGAGGGGTAACAGGAAGTCACTATTTAATGGGTTCAGTTCAGGTCAGTTCAGTCGCTGAGTCATGTCCAACTCTTTGTGATCCCATGAACTGAAGCACGCCAGGCTTCCCTGTCCATCACCAGCTCCGGGACCCTGCTCAAACTCATGTTCATTGGGTCAGTGATGCCATCCAACCATCTCATCCTCTGTCATCCCCTTCTCCTCCTGCCTTCAATCTTTCCCAGCATCAAGGTCTTTCCAAATGAGTCACTTCTTCACATCAGGTGGCCAAAGTACTGGAGTGTCAGCTTCAGCATCAGTAATTCCAATGAATATTCTGGACTGATTTCCTTTAGGATGGACTGGTTTCATCTCATTGCTGTCCAAGGGACTCTCAAGAGTCTTCTCCAACACCGCAGTTCACAAGCATCAATTCTTCAGCACTCAGCTTTCTTTATAGTCCAACTCTCACATCCATACATGACTGCTCGAAAAAACCAAAGCTTTGACTTAGATGGACCTTTGTTGGCAAAGTAATGTCTCTGCTTTTTAATACGTGTCTAGGTTGGTCACAGCTTTCTTCCAAGGAGCAAACATTTTTTTATTTCATGGCTGCAGTCACCATCTGCAGTGATTTTGGAGCGCAAAAATATAAAGTCTCTCACTGTTTCCACTGTTTCCCCATCTATTTGCCATAAAGTGATGGGACCACATGCCATGATCTTAGTTTTCTGAATGTTGAGTTTTAAGCCAATTATTTCACTCTCCTCTTTCACTTTCATCAAGAGGCTCTTTAGCTCCTCTTTGCCTTCTGCCACAAGGATAGTGTCATCTGCATATCTAATGTTATTGCTTTTTCTCCCAGCAATCTTGATTCCAGCTTATGCTTCATCCAGCCCAGCATTTCACATGATGTACTCTGCATATAAGTTAAATAAGAAGGGTGACAACATACAGCCTGGATGCACTCCTTTCCAGCTTTGGAACCAGTCTGTTGTTCCATGTCCAGTCCTAACTGTTGCTTTTTGACCTGCATACAGATTTCTCAGGAGGCAGGTCAGATGGTCTGGTATTCCCACCTCTTTAAGAATTTTCCACAGTTTGTTGTGATCCACACAGTCAAAGGCTTTGGCATAGTCAATAAAGCAGAAGTAGATGTTTTTCTGGAACTCTCTTGCTTTTTCAATGATCCAATAGATATTGGCAATTTGATCTCTGGTTCCTCTGCCTTTTCAATTTGGGATGATGAAAAAGTTCTGGAGATGGATAGTGGTGATGGATGCACAAGGTGAATGTGGCTTATTGCCACTGAAATCATACACTTAAATACGGTTAAAATGGTAAGTTTATGTGCATTTTCCACAATAAAAAAGTTAGAAAGTGAAAGTGTTAGTCGCTCAGTTGTTTCCAACTCTTTGTGACCCCATGGACTGTAGCCCGCCAGGCTCCTCTATCCATGGAATTTTCCAAGCAATAATACCAGAGTGGGTAGCCACTCCTTTCTCCAGGGGATCTTCCCAACCCAAGGATTGAACCCAGATCTCCTGCATTGGCAGGCAAATTCATTAACCATCTGAGCCACCAGAGAAGCCAAAGTTAAATATATGCCAGAATCATGCAACAACATGAGAGAATCTCAAAATCATCATGCTGAGCAAACACAGTTTTACACAAGAGAAAACCAACTGTATGATTCCATTTACATGAATTTAAATCTATAATCTATGTTACTAATCCATGGTGAAAACTAGGACAATAGTCTTTGGGGAATGTAGGAAAAATCATCTGGAAAGAGACTTGAAACGGCTTTTTAAGATTATGGAAATGTTCTATATTTGATTGAGGTTTAGATTACACAAGTGTATACACATTAAAATTTTTCAAATGGGATTCAAGTTTTCCGTTTCACCGTGCATAAATTTTACACACAAAAGAACCATAAACTAATATTGAACACTAATTTTAGGGGTGATACATATCTCATCAATGTCTACAGCTTATACTCTGAAATGTATAAAAATAAAATGGATTGATGGATGAATGGTGAGATGGACAGAAGAACAAGAAACATAAAAAAGCAAACGGAGCAAAATACTAATGACTGTGAAATCTTGGTGATGGGTATATATGTGTTTACCACACAGTTTTTTTTTCCCCTCTTGGCCACACAGTATGTGGAATCTCAGCTCCCTGACCAGGGATCGAACTCACATCCCCTGCCATCAGAAGCATGGAGTCTTAACCACTGGACTGCCAGGGAAGTCCCACCCACACAGTTCTTTTAACTTTCCTATGTGTTTAAATGTATGCATTAAAAAATGCTTTGATGGAGGGACTTATGTATAAGGAAATGATATCATGTTTCTCTCCATCTGTGGAGCTTTCCTAGCCTCCTGCGTACTAAAGGACAGATCACAAATCACTATCATCACATCTAGAATAAACCCCTGGTCATCTGATGATCTTTTGACTACTATCCTGAGATCTCATGCACTACCAGTCAGACCCCTCCAGGACCTCTGCTTCACCCTCCTGTCCAGAATGTGCTAAACCTCATCTTCCTACCTCTCCTTACCCCATTACAGTATGGATCAGTCTTCCTAGCAACACCACAATCAATACAAGAGTTCCACTTGTCTTCCAATCTCCCATCTTTTTCTAACACAAAAAAGGGTTTTGGATGAATGCAATTTGGTTCCTGCCCAGCTGTTCAGCCTCATCTCATATTACCATGCTCTAGGCATTGCACTGTTTTTTATATAGTTCTGCACCTTTGTGCATCGGAGAAGGCAATGGCACCCACTCCAGTACTCTTGCCTGGAAAATCCCATGGACGGAGGAGCCTGGTGGGCTGCAGTCCATGGGGTCGCGAAGCGTCGGACACGACTGAGCGACTTCACTTTCACTTTTTACTTTCACGCATTGGACAAGGAAACGCAACCCACTCCAGTGTTCTTGCCTGGAGAATCCCAGGGATGGGGGAGGCAGGTGGGCTGCCATCTATGGGGTCACAGAGTCAGACATGACTGAAGCGACGCAGCAGCAGCAGCAGCAGCACCTTCGTGCATGCTGATTATTCGACTGTGAAAATCTTTTCTCCTCTTATCTATCTACCCACCCCTTTTCTTCTCCAAAAGTTACAGCTTTGTTTCCCCGATCATAGCTTTCAATACTTCAGACTCTAATTTTCTGTTTAGTCTCACACTCTGGGCTGTAAACTTCTGGAAAAAAAGACTGCTTCTTATTCATTTAAAAAATTCCCAATGCTAAAAGAATCTGAAAAATAACACACGCACACACTCACACATCTATAAACATATATATACTGAGGCCCACGTGGCTCAGTGGTAAAGAATCCACCTGCCAATGCAGGAGAATGAATTTGATCTCTGGGTTGGGAAGATTTCCTAGAGGAGAAAATGACAACCCACTCCAGTACTCTTGCTTGAAAAATCCCATGAACAGAGGAGCCAGGCGGGCTACAGTCCATGAGGCTGCAAAGAGTCGGACACAACTGAGCAGCTGAGCATGCAGGCATACATATGTATAATCTGAATCATTTTGCTGTACTCCTAAAACTGACATAATATTTTGAATCAACCATACTTCAATTAAAAAACTTCCCAGTGCTTTATATAATAGATACTTACATTATTGTTAAGTAAATGTTGAATGATTATACCAAAGACATGAAACCTAAAGAGAAAAGACTAATAACCTAAGACTCTAATAAAACAACACTAGGGAGAGCCCCTGGAGAAGGAAACAGCAACCCACTTCAGTCTTCTTGCCTGGAAAATCCCATGGACAGAGGAGCCTGATGGGCTACATTCCATGGGATCACAAGAGTCAGACATGACTTAGTGACTAAACCACCACCTCCAATAAAATAAAAAGGAAACGTTGCCAAAAAAGGAAAACAGAAAAAGAGAACACAAGGGGAAACAAATGCCACAAAGTGGCTTGTTGAAAGTATATATTACACAGATCAAAGGCATTTCAGGAACGTAAGAGCTGAAAGTCCATTTATCAGATCCCCACTGGACTGCAAAACTGCATATGGTATTATTACTGTAGTGTATGAAGCAGGAAGCAAGTAAGAGTGGCTCGGGCAATGAAGAGCAAAAGTACGAATCTCCTTTCATTATGAAGAGTTATCATCACATATTACAATCAGCATCTACTGAGCAGTACTTTCCATTTGGTTTCTATTCTCACTCTCTTTCCTGGAGGAAACTCTGAAAGGCCCGGGGAAGATACAGGAAGCTGTCAATTCCCTTTTTATCCAATCACACAGTGCTCCATGCCGGGCGGGACGAAGCACAAGCTGGAATCAAGATTACTGGGAGAAAAATCAATAACCTCAGATACGCAGATGACCCCATGCTTATGGCAGAAAGCGAAGAGGAACTAAAAAGCCTCTTGATGAAAGTAAAGAGGAGAGTGAAAAAGTTGGCTTAAAACTCAACATTCAGAAAACTAAGATCATGGCATTCAGTCCCATTGCTTCATGGCAAATAGATGGGGAAACAATGGAATCAGTGATAGACTTTATTTTGGGGGGCTCCAAAATCACTGCTGGAGAAGGAAATGGCAACCCACTCCAGTATCTTGCCTGGAGAATCCCAGGGACTGAGGAGCCTGGTGGGCTGCCGTCTATGGGGTCACACAGAGTTGGACACGACTGAAGCGACTTAGCAGCAGCAGCAAAATCACTGCAGATGGTGACTGCGGCCATGAAATTCAAAGATGCTTGCTCCTTGGAAGAAAAGCTATGACCAACCTAGACAGCATATTAAAAAGCAGAGACATTACTTTGCCAACAAAGGTCCATCTAGTCAAGGCTATGGTTTTTCCAGTAGTCATGTATGGATGTGAGAGTTGGACCATAAAGAAAGCTGAGTGCCAAAGAATCAATATTTTTGAACTGTGGTGTTGGAGAAGACTCTTGAGAGTCCCTTGGACAGCAATGAGATGAAACCAGTCCATCCTAAAGGAAATCAGTCCTGAATATTCATTGGAATGACTGATGCTAAAGCTGAAACTCCAATACTTTGGCCACCTGACGCAAAGAGGCAGCTCATTGGAAAAGACCCTGATGCTGGGAAAGATTGAAGGTGGGAGGAGAAGGGGATGACAGAGGATGAGAGGGTTGGATGGCATCACCCACTTGATCGACAGGAGGTTGAACAAGCTCCAGGAGTTGGTTGAGCAAGCTCCAGGAGTTGGTGATGGACAGGGAGGCCTGGTGTGCTGCAGTCCATGGGGTCGCAGAGTTGGACACGACTAAGCAACTGAACTGAACTGTCTAAAAAGCCAAGTAGGACTTTTTCAGTGAATTCATTGGCTTGGGTTCAGTTGATTCATTTGGCCAAACACCTTATGGCTTTCCTCCTGTACTAAAGTCCTGGATACAACATGATACCCTAATGTAAAAAAGTGTATTTTATACTCTTTATCATCTTTCCTCCCATGCTACACCTTATGACTGAGTGGCTAAGTACAGTATACACCTTACCTATGATTAAAAGTTTCTTTTAATGCACTTTTTGTTCAAAATGCACACAAACATAAACTGCTTATCGTTGTATTGTTTCCTATTAAAGGTCACCTCTCCAACTAGAAGGCATACAACTTTGGGGAACAGTGATGGACAGTGTGTGTCCCCAGGAGTGCTTAATACAATGATAAGTGCGATTACTTGCTTAACAATATACTTGTTGACTAATGTATTGATGGAACTTCTAAAGCAGTTTCTGTGGTTTCAAAAAGCATTAGAGAATTTGGTTCCAACCCGAGAACTGGACTCCGCAGAGACGGAAGAATTCCAAACAGCCTAACACTCTCCAAAGGACCTCCAGGACCGTCTGGGTTTCCAAATGACTTGTTGGAGACACTTCTGGTACCTCGCTTGGCACCCTGCATCCACCTGCTCCTGTCCTCCACCTCCGTGGACTGCCAACAGCGTGCCACCCAAGTGTGCTCTCACACTCCCCCAACCCACTGATGTGCAATCAACTCTATTCACAATCTGAAAGGTAAACACCATGTGGTCATTAATATTCATATAATTAGACACTCTTGCTCACAAGGACTGGAGCACATGCGTCTTTTTTGCATATTACCTGAGAATAATGAGAATATCCTCGGGCTTGGGACATGCTCTGTGTTTATAATAAACTCATTCACTCTATACAAATAACAGAAAATGAATTTGAACAGCCTAAAATTAGCTGAAAATCAATACTACTTTTAACAACCAAAATATAAAAAATACCACATGAAACTAGTGTCTCTTAATTTTATTCACTGTATGGAATGTGCAGGTGACTGAATCACAGTATGAGCTCTATAGGAGCTCACAAATTTGTTAAGAAATTGCAAAATTTACAAAGTTAAAATATATGCAAAGCGATGTCTGACAAGAAAAAAAAATTGTTCTAAATGTTATTCTCTCCACTGAAGACAGAGGCCTCATGTAAAGGTTAAAATATTTTGCAGACATACTTAACAGCATCATCGACTGAGAAAACGCAATAAGAATAAAGTTCCTGTAAATAGGGACCTCTTTATTTTAGTATAGGACTCTGCTGCCAATAATGGAAAACCAAAATAATACTATTTAAATAACATAGAGGTTTACGTCTCTCGTGTAATTAATTATAAGCAGTGCAGAACCAGCACAGTGGCGTCCCAACCTATCAGGAGCCCAGGTCTCTTGGGTCTTGTGGCTCTGCCATTCTCACCATGCCACTTCTGCCTCATGATCTAAGATGATTGCTTCAGCTCCAGGATCACACCCTCCTTCCAGCCAGCAAGAAAGAGAACAAAGGGCATGTTCTCTCCCTTTACATTTATCTGAGTGTCAGAGTCAGAATGACCCAGGTTCTAGCTGTGGTCTGACCAGTTTTACCAGCTGTGTGACCCAGGGGGTGGTTATTCCATCTCTGTAAACATCAGCTTTCCAGAAGCAGGACACAGTGCTTCTGCTTAAACTTCATTAATCAAAACTTGGTTATAAAACTTGGTTCTGGCAAAGGAAGCCAGAAAACGTTGCTAATTATTTTGGAGAGTAACATGTCTTGTAGGTACCGTGGAAAATGGTGGAATGGGAAACCAGAGATCTCAGTCACACAATTCCTTTCTAAAAATATTAATGAGAAAAAATACTCTTACACTTTGGGGAAAGAGAGAGAAATACTATGTGCAAGACATACGGATTCTTTCATCTATAGATAATGCTTGGTGAGCCGATGAATTTGAGGATCTGGCTACAAACTGGACATGACTGAAAGCTGCACAGGGCTCAGAGGCAATCTGGATGATTTTAGGCTGGCAAGATTTCATGGAGATGAGCTGGACCTGGAAGAATGCCCAAGATTGTGAAATGGATGGGGGAGAGCAACTGAGACAAAACTCAACAGTAAAGCCAAGGAGGCAAGCAGCACAGTTTGGCTGGAGCAGAGGGCATGTGGAAGCATTTTATAAACCAAAGACACTTTGAACATTGTCTTCATCACATAGACAGTATTGGGAGATAAGGTTAAAGAAGGTTGAAAAGTTGCAGAAAAGATTCTGCATGCTAAAGGGAGGCTTCTGACATTCCAACTCTGCCAGTTACTACAAGTGTGGACCCAAGCCAAGTCAGTGAGCCTCTGTGAACACCGACATCCTCATCTGTGAGAGGTGAGTGTTAGTCACTACCGAACAAGGTTGTTCTGAGGTTTAAATACCACCATGCAGTCAGCATTCAGTAAACAGTAGGTTAAAAAGAAAGCTCTGAGCAATTGAGTAACATAGCAATTTCTTATAGAGTTAATAGCAATTTGATAGCCAAGGTAGCACAGATGCGAGAAGGAAAAAGCCTAAAGGTAGAGCAAAGTCATAGCAAGAAATTCAGGTTGCGCACAGGAGTTGGCTCTTTGTGCCTCAGGCAAAGAAAAACTGCAGTTGGCAGAGGGAACACTGGAGGCAGTGATATCAGCTAGGATTACTGCCAAAGTCTGTGCTCAGGGATGAGGGCCTGAATAAGACAGTAGCTGTGAGGATGGAGAAAAAGATTTGGCTATGAAAGGAATTTGGGAAATGACTACAGGTGGGAGGTGAAGAAAAGGGAAGAAAGGTTCTGACGTGAGTGTTTGAATGGCCAGTGGCACCATTACCTGAAATAAGAAGAGGAAAAAAGACAGAATAGGTGGTGATTAGTTCACTTCACACTACGGAAGTGATGCAGGGACATCTAGATGATGAAGTCACCCAGTAACCCAGTAGACATAGAGTTCTGACATCATAAGAGGAGTGTAGACGAGAGGTGTGTAGGTTTAGGAGTCCTGTGAAATAAGGGTGGTGGAAGCCATAGGAGAAGAGGAGTTCTCCCAGAGAATCCTGAAGAAGGTCTATACTTTGATGGGTAAGAAAAAAGAGAAGCCAGGAAGGGAGGACATGAGAGATGGGAGAACTGGGAGACAGTGGAATTAAAAAAAAAAAAATCAAGAGAAAGAGGAATGGCTAACAGAATTTTCAAGATGGCCTCATTAAACTGCCATAAGCTGGGGAAAGACGTGGAGAGGTCAGCAGGCAATTCAAATGTTGAGGGTAATGCCTGTGAGAGACTTTGTGCTGGAGTTGTATGGGAAAAGGTTATTTCAAAAAAATGCTTACCTCTTGCCTGCGTGAAGAATAGTTCAGGAAGCAGCTTAAAGAAATCTGTTACTACCCAGAGTGATGCCAAGGCAACAGGAAAATTGTTGGAGTTTCTGGCACACTATTTGTGCCTCCCTCAGTGATGGACCAAAGATCTGGAAAGTGCTAGCAGACGCAAGGTAGCAGAGAGCCTCTACTCTCAGCCCCTACTAGACTATGAACTTTCTGAGACTTATCCTTAGCATCTAGCACCACACTTCAATATAGAGGCACTCATGTTTGCTGAGTAAAAAGCCAAAAGCAAATAAGAGAAGTGACCAACAAGAGAATAAAGTGCTGTAGGACATAAGCAAATAATGTAGAGAAGTCGTTAGAACTCTTGGAATCAAGCCTCTGTATGTAGAGAAGTCCTTAGAACTCTTGGAATCAAGCCTCTGTATGAATGAGGCTTTGCTGCCTCCTATCTTAATGCATTACCTGGGACAAGTTCCTTAAATACACAGAGGGAATCACAGTAGAACCCGCTAGTCTAGAAACAGCACTCACCTAAATGACAACAGATATAACGTACTTGGCCAAGTAGTTATTACCCCTCAACTCTCCAGAAGTCTGAGCTGAGACTATCTGGTACATTTTCAAAAGAACTATAACTGTAAATAGACCTTGTGTTAGTCAATGCCACCTACTAAGGTTTACTGTAACCAGGAACTGCTCAGCCCCAACACCATAAAACCATGGAGATGAATCTACTCTCGTGGAGTCATCAACAAACTTAGCAAAGTTGAATGAGGCCATTTATATAAAAGAACTTTTAACAATGAACAGCATCCACCATGAAAACTCAGTTGGTCCCGTCTTAAAATGTACCTGTTGAAAAATAAATTATTGAATCCAGCACCATTGTTATGAAACCAAAGCTTATATTATAACTCATTTGGCAAAAAGAAAGGAAAAGAAACATCATTTCTAAAAAGTGATCTATGATTTGCTATTTTTAAAAAGCCAAAAAAGAAGTAGCCCTCCAAATTCTACTTACAAATCCTTCTTCTGTAATAGTTGGTGGCTCTGAAACAAAATAAAATATTACATTATCTCACTCAAATCTGATTTCCTTTTAAAGTAAATGAAATAATTTGAGGCAGTACTCAGCCCTGCATTATACGTGGGCAAGCTCAGTAAAACTCTTGGCCCTCTGTTCGCTCTCTGCACATGGATTGAATTTGAAGTTGGAATTCAAGGTGGAAGTGGGGAGAAAAGGCCTCTGGAATCCAGCTTGGTCACTAATCGACTGCGACCCCCAGAGTCAACCTTAATAGATGGAGGCCTCCATGACTCCCGCTGCAAAACGGAGAATTAAGCAAGATAAAATAAGACGGTGCCAACGAGGCACTGGAAAACGGGGGTGGCGGGTTAAATTCCTTACAAAATGCGGTGAGAGGGCTCTAGGGTCTGTGCTACCAAGGTTAGGAAGAGGGGTCGCCCGGGGGGCAAA
>NW_011495050.1:21910538-21925887 GCF_000754665.1 Bison bison bison | reverse complement strand
CGCCGCCAACGGCTTACGGGACGACGCGCGCCCCGACCCCGCCACCCCGGGGCCCTGGAGACGCGTCGCCCTGCGAACTCAAACTTGCCGGGGCCTCGTTACTATGGCGACCGCGGCTCAAGCTGGTTCTCCCCGCTCGGTCTACAGTAAGACAAGACCCGCTTCGAGCGGGTGCCGGACGTGGAGGCCATACGGGCCGGTCCTGAAAAGAGGAGGAAGACGAGCTGTCTTGGTACTAAAGGAGCTCTTGAGCGCATTCACAGTTATATGAATGCCTATGTAAAAAGTTAAGTGTTCCCGTACTTTTAGGAACCAGATCTCCCCCCAGGTTTTTGCTCCAATCGGTTAGGGCAGCCCAGTTCTCAAGATAGCTATTAAGATAAATTTTTACAATTACCAGAGGAGACATGAAAAGGAGACAGTAAACTGAGGGTGCCCAGACTGTGTGTGCCCGGAAAAGTTATGACAGAAGAGTTTAAGAGTGAAATTTGCAAAAAAGAACAGTATTTATAATTAGGGGGAAATGAGCATTTTTCACAATGTCGTGGCTCAAAGTTCCTTCCCAGACCTCTCCCCCTGGATGTGCCCAAATCAAAATGTCCAAAAGGAAATTCACATTATCCCCCACTTCTTGTTTTCAAATTCCATCTTCCTCCATAAATTCTATATTCAGTAAGTGGTACCTTCATCCACTAAGTGACTCAAAGCCAGAAACACCACATTCACTCAGGCACTGGGTCCTGCCAAGTCTACCTTAAAGTGTTTCAGGAATCTGGAATGTTTTCTGTCTTGTAACAACCAGAGTCCTAGCACAGCCTGCCATTCGGACTGTTGTGAAAACTTCCTAACTTGTTTCTCAGTCATTGCTTCCAGCGAAGTTCCTCTTAAATCCATTCTCTGAGATGAAAGCAAAATTGTCCAAATGCAAATTTGACCTCCTTGAATCCTGTGGCTCCATTTTTGCCTCCTAGGGCCTGCAGGCACCCCACTCCAGTACTTTTACCTAGAAAATCCCATGGACTGAGGAGCCTGGTAGGCTGCAGTCCATGGGGTCGATAGAGTCAGACACGACTGAGCGACTTCACTTTCACTTTTCACTTTCATGCATTGGAGAAGGAAATGGCAACCCACTCCAGTGTTCTTGCCCGGAGAATCCCAGGGACAGGGAAGCCTGGTTGGCTGCCGTCTATGGGGTCACACAGAGGCGGACAAGACTGAAGCGACTTAGCAGCAGCAGCAGCAGCAGGACCTGCAGGTATGTGAGTGCTTAAGCAAACAAGAGTGAGAATGGGTGCTAGTCCTGCAAGAAACTATAACACCTGCTTAGTTCTATTTATTGCCTTTTCAATAGGACAAGGAAAGGACCAAAAAAAAAAAAAAAGCAATAAATCACTAACTTGGCCAAACAAAATCAGCAGGCTAGATGAAGTCAAGGGAGTAAAGGAGAATGGAAAGGGGACATGTGAGGGACAAATCACCAAGGGCTTTCTTAGCCCTCGTAAGAACTCTAGCGTTCATTCTGAGTGAAATTCCAACTATAGGAGTTTTGAATAAAGAAGTACACAATTTTACTTTTATTTGAAAATGATCATTCTGAGTGCCGTGCAGAGAATGCAGATGGGCCAAGCAGTAGCAGGCAAGAGCAGGTGGCTCAGAGCAGGACCACAGCAGTAACAGGTTTGAGATGGACTCAGATTCGGCATATATTTTAACAGTAGGGCTAAGAGGATTCCCTGACAAAGTGGATGTGGGAATGAAAGTAGCTGAGAATAACTTGAAGGTTTTTGCCATGAGCAGCCGAGAGGATGGAGCTGCTGTGCGTGGACGACAGGTGGTAGAGAGATTAAGAAGCCTATTAACCATCCAAGAAAGATTTTGAGTTTGCAGTTGATATAGAAGCCTGGAATTTGGGAGATATAAGTTGAAAAGTTGACATACAAACAGGCTTGTCAGGCATTTGCTTGCACTGATTGTTTTGTCACCAGGGAAGTCCTTCTCCTTTATCAGGCTCAATTTTCTCATTCTTTAATACCTTCTTGTGAGTTCCTTTCATTGGCCTCTCCTCTCCTGTATATGTAGTACAGAGTCATGTCTTAAACTCTGAGAAGGCAATGGCAACCCACTCCAGTACTCTTGCCTGGAAAATCCCATGGAGGGAGGAGTCTGGTATGCTGTAGTCCATGAGGTCGCTAAGAGTCAGACACGACTGAGCGACTTCACTTTCACTTTTCACTTTCATGCATTGGAGAAGGAAATGGCATCCCACTCCAGTGTTCATGCCTGGAGAATCCCAGGGACAGAGGAGCCTGGTGGGCTGCCATCTATGGGGTCGCACAGCGACTTAGCAGCAGCAGCAGCATGCCTTAAAGGGACACAGGCTACTCTCAGTGCCACTCACCAGACAGTGAACTCCTGGGGATGAAGGCGATTCGTGTCCTTTTAACAACCTCCCCACCCAGCACCCACTACTGAGTGCCGCTGTGCTCGGTACATATTTGTTGAAATAGCTTCTCTTTATTGCAGTTATTCTTCACTGTGCCCTACTCATAGACAAGATTTGTTAATTCCTGTTTTAGACAGCTATACTGATGAGAAGCCAATAATTTGTTTTAATATTAAGTGTGACTAACACAGTGCACACACTGTGAGCCTTTAACAATAACCATAAGAGATTGATATTATCCTCAACAATTTAAGAAACTGGGACTTAGACATAAAATTTGCTCAAAGACAAAGCTTCAAAGTGTTGAATCCACCAGCTGATCCACGTCTGTCTAATTCAAAGCCTCTACCAGATTTTGCAGCCTCTCTAAAAATAATCGTCAGAGATTTTAAAAACAGCATAAGAATCATAAAAATAGTGACTTGAACCCAAATGCTTAGGTTATAAGCTATTTTAACATTTTGATGATTTTTTCTGATAACAATTTTGAGATGTAATTCACAAATAATATTCACCTATTAAACTGTATGATTCAGTGGTTTTTAGGACATTTAGTTGTGCAACTGAAGAGGGAATTCATAGGGCCTGGACTCCATCTTAGGCCTGTTCATGCTGAACATGCTTGGCCACCTCTCCAATGGACTCTGAACTCTGTGTTTAGTGCCTATGGAAACAACAACAGAAGGATAAGACCCCCTCTAGACAGGCCATAAATTTTTCTGTACCTACTGGAGTATAACCTCAGGCTTATTGATTATTGGCCAATTGTTTAACTGTTTGAGCACATAACACGTGAATGATGGGGTTATCGGGATTGTATTTACCCTTCCTTGGTTTATGTAAGTCTCAAGGAATTTGGGGTGGTGGGTTCAGACACGTACACATGGGGTATAAAAGATTCTCACAAATGCTGGTCGGGGTCCTTGGCTAAGAGGAGACTCTGCCTTGGGCCCGCCAGTGTAATAAACTGCACTTCACTATCTGCGTTGTCCTTCTGAGTGAGTTTCCCAGAAAGCGTGGCTACAACACAACCATCACCACAATCAATTTTAGAACATTTTCATCACCTCATATCCTTTACCTCATACCCCTATTATCCCATCCCCACCCAAACCCTATGTACCCACTACCTTCTGTCTCTATGTATTAATAATTGTATCTTCTGGACATTTCATATAAATGGAATCACAGAACACACCACATGCTGGTCTTTTATGACTGGTTTCTTTCACTTAGCATAATCATGTTTCTAAGATACATCGATGTTGTGGCATGAACCAGTTCATTCCTTTGTGTTGCTGAATAATATTCAGTTGTATGGATATACTGCAATTTGTCCATTCCATCAGTTGATAGACATTTGGACTGTTTGCTTTTTAGCGATTATAAATAATGCTGCTATGCGCATTTGTGTACAAGTTTTTGTGTGGACATATGTCTTCATTTCTCTTGGATATATACCTAGGAGTGGAATTGCTGGTAATGTGGTAATTCTGTTTATTTGGCAACTCTAATTTTTAAGGAACTACAAGTCTTCCAAACTTACTGTACCATCTTATATTACCACCAGCAGTGGAGACTTCTGATTTACCACATCTTAGCACTAACATTGTTATCATCTGTCTTTTTGAGTCTAGCCATCCTACTGGGTGGGCTTCCCTGGTGGCTCAGTAGTAAAGAATCTGCCTGCCAATGCAGGAGACATAGGCTCGATCCCTGGATCAGGAAGATCTCCTGGAGAAGGAAATGCCATTCTTAGGCTACAATCCATGGGGTCCCGAGAGAATCAGACACAGTTTGGCAACTAAATAACAATCCTACTGGGTTTGAGGTGGTATCTCATTGTGGTTTTGATTTGTATTTCTCTGATTATTATATTTTACCTACTCTTAACACATTTTATTATGTTTCTGCCCTCCCCCCTCAACTAGCTAGATTTTCCAAAAAGGGCTTTTTCAATGACTGCTGCTGCTGCTAAGTCGCTTCAGTCGTGTCCGACTCTGTGCGACCCCAAAGACGGCAGCCCACCAGGCTCCCCGGTCCCTGGGATTCTCCAGGCAAGAACACTGGAGTGGGTTGCCATTTCCTTCTCCAATGCATGAAAGTGAAAAGTGAAAGTGAAGTCGCTCAGTTGTGTCCAACTCTTAGCGACCTCATGGACTGCAGCCTACCAGGCTCCTCCATCCACGGGATTTTCCAGGCAAGAGTACTGGAGTGGGGTGCCATTGCCGTCTATATGATTGTTGAAATCCAAGGCAGTTCAAAATCACAAGTTTATAATAAGAACTGTATCTACATAAATGGATTGTTTTTATTCTCTTCTGATTCTGAACATATACTAAGAGAATTAGAAGGGTGCATTTGAGATAAATTTACTAAAACAGACTCTGTAGTACACCTAAAGGCAGTTTGGGGAAACCTCGGAGAGCATCTCAGATAGTCTCCCTGCAAAACAGCTAAAACTGTGATTCAACTGTGGAACAGGACAGAAGTGATATCATGTTAAAGTGCTGTAGACCAAAAAAAGTAAAAATGATGAGCTTTCCAAATATGAAGCCCAAACCAAATGTCATGAGGGCTGATCTGAACTGCAAGGATTCATTTGCTCAGAGTGAGAAATGACAGGGATTTACCCAGTGATTCTCACATGTACTGCTGGAGATCCTGAGTATATGTGTGTGTGTACACATCTCCTTGACAACCAACAGCAGATTTTTCAGGTATCCTACCTGTTTGGTGCCTGTTTACATGTATTGATCCTACCTTGGGTTTGGTGTGGTAGGGTCAAACTTAAGCCTAGTTCCAGATCTTTCTAAATGTGAACAGGAATAGCATCAAAGAATGAAATTCATATTATTATTGTGATTTTAATTTTTGATAGTAATGGAATATTTCATAGAGAGTCTGAATGTACAAATGGACCATGGCCAGATCATATATGACAACAGAACTCTTAAAACCTCTGAAGTAACCAGCCTGGGAAGCAAAGCTGCAACTTCTGCAGTAGTAGGTCCCACATGGTCAGGACTTCATGGGTAATGGCCAATTTCTCTTATTTTTACCCCCCACTTCCAACTCAGAACCAACCAGGGAAAACCAAATATGCTTCCCTAACTAGTAACATCGTGTGCCTGCTGGATCCTAGATAGCCCGATTCCAGCTCCCCCTGCCAACAAGCTCCAATCAGAGCGTACCTGAAGTCTCCCCTTCTCTCACTCTGCTGCTTTCCTGCTCCCTTGCCTGCCTTTGAGCCACTGCCGTGTGCAAGTGATGGTGGCTGACTCCTTGGCTGCAACAAGCTCTGAATGAACAGCCTTTGTTTGTTCTCATTTGGGTTGTTTTCATGTATTTCCACATAGTGAAACTATATCCTTAATTTTTACATGAATCATTTTTATTCCTAAATAAATGAATCAGAATGACAGGATAATGCAAGTAGAATTGTTTTTCCTAGGAGCTGGATGGCAACTCAACACCCAATGATATGTGACACCAGCTCCAATCCCGGAAGTAACTGCGGTTGTGGCAAAGAGATCAGAAACACAGGTTATAAAATTTACATAGTCTCTTTCCATTCTCTTTTTGATAATCACTGATTCTTTCCCTTTTGTGAAATTACATATCTTGTCTGTATTGCATAACAACCCACTCCATATCACATTTAACTAGAAAACAGCACTCTTTTTTTCTATTTCTTCACTTAACAGGTCATAATTTTTTGAAGAAGGAACATATTTAGTTTAATACAGTCATTAGGCAATTTCTTAACTTATCCAAGATAACTACCATCTGGACCTGCTGGTTTAGATTTATTCTAATTGTCAATATATTCCATTACATGACTTTGTTTCTTTCACAAACTGATGAGATAATTCAATTTTTTAACCCTCTCCTAAAGTTTGAAAACTCTAATATTGCTCTAGGATTTTGTAATTTTTACAGATAAAGAATACATTACTTTTACTTTTTCTCCTCCTTTTTTTCTCCCCTACTCTACTTTTCTTTAAAAATGAATTTGTTTAAGCTCCAAGGGATTTTTTGACCTCTGTGAGCCTCTCCTGTAGGCCCAGAACCTAGAACAAAGCCTGCCATGATACAGTAAATGCTCAATAAATATGTGTTAGATTAGCAAATTACATTTAATGAAGAAGTAAAGATTATATTATTGGAAGTTATAAAAAATGAGATACCACCACATCTCATCAAAAGGTCAAAATCCAAACACAGACAACACCAAATGCTGGAGAGGATGTGGAGCAACAGGAACTAACCACAAAATTGCTGGTGAGGTAGCAAAATGTTATAGCCACTTTGGGAGACTGTTTGGTGGTTTCTTATAACACTAAACATACTCTTACCATATGACCCAACAACTGTGCTCCCTGGTATTACCCAAAGGAGGTGAAAACTTGTATCCACACAAAAACCTTCACATGGATGTTTATAGCAGCATTATTCATAACTGGAAAAACTTGGAACCAACTAAGATGCCCTTCAGTAGCTAAACAGATGAATTCTGGTGCATCCAGACAGTGGATTATTATTGAGTGTTAAAAAGAAATGCAAATTGCAAAAAACTGCAAAGAATCAGACACAACTGAGCGACTAACACTACTACTAAAAAGAAATGAGCTATCAAGCCACAAAGACATGTTACTAAGTAAAAAGCCAATATGAAAAAGGTTACAGACTATATGATTGCAATCATAGGATGTTCTAGAAAAGTCAAAACTATGTAGACAGTAAAAAGATCAGTGGCTGCTAGAGATCAGTGGCAAGAGAGATGAATAGGCAGAGCACAGAGGACCTTTAGGGCAGTGACAATACTCTGCATGATATAATGGTGGATACAAGTCATTATGGAGAAGGCAATGGCACCCCACTCCAGCACTCTTGCCTGGAAAATCCCATGGACGGAGGAGCCTGTTGGGCTGCAGTCCATGGGGTCGCTAAGAGTCAGACACGACTGAGCAACTTCACTTTCACTTTTCACTTTCATGCATTGGAGAAGGAAATGGCAACCCACTCCAGTATTCTTGCCTGGAGAATCCCAGGGACAGAAAAGCCTAGTGGGCTGCCATCTATGGAGTCGCACAGAGTCGGACACAACTTAAACGACTTAGCAGCAGCAGCACAAGTCATTATACATTTGTCCAAATGCACAGAATATACAATACCAACAGAGAACCCTAAGATACACTATCAACTTTGGGTGATCATAAAGTGTATATGTAGGTTCATCAGTTACAACAAATGAACCACGCTGGTGGGGATATGGATAAATGGGGTGGCTATGAAGGTGTAGGGACAGGGAGTCTATGGGAAATCTCTGTACTTCCTCTTAATTTTGCTGTAAACCTAAAACTGCTCTTAAAAAAAGTTTGTTAAAAACAGTTGTAAAGAACTTTGGTCAAAATAAAAGATCTCTTCATTTTTCTTTAATTGAAGTATACTTAATTGACAATATCAATACTATACTTGGCTTCCTGGGTGGCTCAGATGGTAAAGAATCCTCCTGCAATGTGGGAGACCTGGGTTCTATGCCTGGGTCGAGAAAACCCCTGGAGGGCATGGCAACCCACTCCAGTATTCTTGCCTGGAGAATCCCCATGGACAGAGGAGCCTGGCAGGCTACAGTCCATGCGGTCACACAGAGTTGGACACGACTGAGCAACTAAGCACAAGCACAGTTAATTTACAATATCATATAAGTTTCAGGTACACAGCAAAGTGATTCAGTCATACATATATATGTGTATGTGCACAGCTGCTGCAAATGGCATTATTGCCTTCTTTTTTATGGCTGCGTAATATTCCATTTGGAGAAGGCAATGGCAACCCACTCCAGTATTCTTGCCAAGAGAATCCCATGGACAGAGGAGTCTGGCAGACTACAGTCCATAAGGTTGCAGGAGTTGGACATGACTTAGTGATTAAACCACCAATATTTCATTATACAGTGTGTGTGTGTGTGTGTGTGTGTGTGTACATATATTACTTCGTACTGCCGACAAAGGTCCATCTAGTCAAATGGATGGTTTTTCCAGTAGTCGTGTATGGATGTGAGAGTTGGACCATAAAAAAAACTGAGCACTGAAGAATTGATGCTTTTGAACTGTGGTGTTGGAGAAGACTCTTGAGAGTCCCTTGGACTTCAAGGAGATCCAACCAGTCCATCCTAAAGGAAATCAACCCGAATATGCATTGGAAGGACTGATGCTGAAGCTGAACTTGCAATACTTCGGCCACTTGATGAGAAGAGCCGACTCATTAGAAAAGACCCTGATGCTGGGAAAGATTGAAGACAGGAGGAGAAGGGGACAACAGAGGACAAGATGGTTGGCTGGCATCACTGACTCAATGACATGAGTTTGACCAAACTCTGGGAGATAGTGAAGGACAGGGAAGCCTGGAGTGCTGCAGTCCATGGGGTCACAGAGTGGAGACAACTGAGCGACAACAACTATAAACGCGCGCACATGCCACACCTTTCCACATTCTTCTCTCGATGATGCCTTGGCTTCCATAATGATGTTTTCTTCCATGCCTTGGCTATTGTAAATAGTGCCACTATGAACACCGGGGTGCCTTATTTTTCAAATTAGAGCTTCCATCTTTTTAGGATATGTGCTCAGGAATGGGATTACTGGCAGATCTTAATTTTTAATCTGCCAATCAGGTATTGGGCTTCCCTGGTGGCTCAGTGGTAAAGAATCGCCTTCCAATGCAGGAGACCCGTTTTCAATCCCTGGGTCAGGAAGACCCCTGGAGAAGGAAATGGCAAACCACTCCAGTATTCTTGCCTGGGAAATTCCATGAACAGAGGAGCCTGGTGGGCTGCAGTCCATGGGGTCGTGAAAGAGTTGACACACTTGGCGACTAAATAACAAAACAATCAGTGATCAGGGAAAATAAAAAGTCCATTAGCTTGAATTTCATATCTCCTTACCTTAAGCAAAAACCAACAGCAAGAGATTCTCTAATAATCAGGGAGCAGGAGAACCAAAGTTTTGCTGCCATGGGAGAGAGCTACTATTCAGGTTAGTATGAGCAGGCAGAAAGCCTGCAGTCAAACAGCCACCATTTTAGCCTCAGCCCTAAATTCACTAGTGGGGATGAACACAATTTTAAACTCCTCTAAGCCTTAGCTGAAAGAGGGGGGAAAAGAGAAAGTGTAATCGTACCACTCTCATAGCTTTGCTCTTAATATAATGAGATAATGTCCGTAAGATACATGGTTCACTTCCTGGCCAAATTAAAAATTAGCCACCAACAATAAAGACCTATAAATATTTTAAATTGACGTCACTGTCTCAGGAGTCCAGAGCCCATTTAGTCAACATTTACTGTGTCTCTGATTATACTAGAAGACACTAGAGCACTAGAGAGCACTAAGAAAGAACAGCCCCTGCCCTTGGGATATTTACCCTCCTCAGGAAACAATTCAAAAGCACTTACAAAGTAACTTGAAAATGAGTGCAGATTATCCTCTGTATCAGCACAGAAAGAGAGAGGAAGCAGTGGACATTTTCCTGGCAGCTGAGAATAAGGGAAAGGAGGCCTCTCATGAGGGCAGCCTTGACAGCACCTTATTTTCAACAGTGACATGGAATGCCCTCTCTCTGCGCCCCAGGGCAGCCCGTGTATATACCTAACACAGGGTGGGCACGGGAGAGGTGGAGGGAAGCCTTCTGGCAAACAGTGATCTTCTATTCAGTGCTTCGGTACTAGACTGAGTACTGGGGTCTCAGACACAGGTCAGAGGACTTCACTGTCTAACGAGGAAAGCATAGACCTTCTGATAAATGCTGTGAGAACACAAATGGTCTCTGGAGACTGACATAACCAGCCTGGGGGTCGGGGAAGGTGATCAGCTCTGGTGTCCACTGACCAGAGGTTTAAAAAGCAAATAGGAGTAAGGTGGAGGGGAAGGGAGAGAACGACAATTGGAAGGAGAAAGCAATGCAGGCAAACTCTCAGTGATGGGAGGGTCGGAGCAAAGGGAGCATTCATCCTCCATTCGGGCAGTGACTCGATTTTAGCTCTTTCAAAAGCAAACAACTATATTTGAAGTTCCCTAGGATATCAGCTGAAAAATAAAGAAAACTGAGTTGGACAACATTTATCTCATATTATGAATTGCTCAATTATTAATTCAGCAATTAAGATTTTAAACAAATGAAAGACTGAGATTTCTACTTCAATAAGATCAGATTTCTACTCAAACCAGATTATAACTGTTTTGTTCTTAACCCATGACTGTATTATTATGAGTTATTTTAAATATTTAAGGTTATTCAGCTTTTTTCAGGTGACTCCCAAACTTATTCAAGTCATTAATATTTACCAAAATGCATGAAAACATCCAAGAGATAAAATAACATTCAGTTATCAGCTTAACCAGTTCTGGGGTTTTAATGTACAGCATGGTGATTGTAGCTAATCATACTGTATTATGTACTTGAAGATGCTAAGAGAGTAAATCAAATGTTCCCACCATACACACAAGAAGAAACAGTAATTAGGTGATGGGATGGAAATTGTAGCTAATACGAGAATGGAAATCATGTTGCAATAATATATGTGCATCAAGTCAACATGTACACAGTAAACTTACACAGTCTTTTATCAGTTCTACCTCAGTAAAGCTAGGGGAAAAATGAAATACTTTTCCTTTAATACAAGTACTAAGTTTTGAACACGTATTTCCCTCTTTTGAATACCAACACACACAAAAATTAAGTACCTTTGCCACCCTAGCACATAAAAATTTGAATGTTGTTTACTTTCTGCATGTAGTTCTATGCCACTTAAAGTGATGCATATTTCACCTCTAAAGGCCAAAATCCTCTGCCCTGAAACTCCTAACATATATGTATGTATATACACATGCTGCTACTGCTGCTAAGTCACTTCAGTCGTGTCCGACTCTGTGTGACCCCACGGATGGCAGCCCACCAGGCTCCCCTGTCCCTGGGATTCTCCAGGCAAGAACACTGGAGTATGCATATCTTAATTTTCATTCAAAACAGTATGTTTTATATCATATTATTATATCATATGATAATCATTATTTATTCAGCAATTAATACTTGCTGCACCATCTATCATGCACAAGACGTCCTGCTCTAAGAGAGAGGTGGATAAAACAATTCTGCTCTTAAGGAACTTGCTAACAGCAGAAGAATTTGTATTGATACAAATAAGACATGCCAGAATTACCACAAGAAAGGTATAAATGAACAGCAGATTCAAAGAGGTGAGAATTTCATCTTGTTGGAGAGATCTGAAAATGATTCATAGAAGGAAACTAAGGGTTAGCTGGATTTGATGGGATTTAGTGTGGCAAGGGAGAGAGGAAGTGGGAGAAAGCACTGGGGAAGTTTAGAAAACAGTGAGGAGTCTGGTTTGGCTGGAACAAAGTGTGCAGAGTAGAATGGTGGGAGAGATTGCTAGAAAGTTAGGACCATTAGGAGATCCTAAATTCTGCTACATCTTTAATAGGAAGCAACATAATTGGAGCCACATTTTAGTACAAATAACCTGGCAATGGACACTGAGGACGGAGTCAGATGGGGAGAAAGTAGAAGCAGAGAGACCCGTGAGGAGGCACTGAGTAGAATCTAGGCAGGATGGGATTAGGGCCTGAACCAGCACCTCCTTTCTGCAGAAATGAGAATTCCAAAAGGAAAAAATCGGCAGCACGCCACCACCATTCATAATTAGCACTCACCTCCGTGTTTCTACTGCTCCTTCCATTCTCCTGGCCCCACAGTCTGTGATGAGGGAGCCAGGATGGCAAGCCACTGGGCAAGGGGGAGAAAGATGGCCCAGCTACAGACCCAACTGCCAACAAGGTATTCTGTTGAAAGTCATTCCGGAAAAGAGTACACTCTTGCAAGCCAGCTAAAATATTTTAATTATCAACTCTTAGTAATAACCACTACCAACATTTATTCTATATACATTTTAAAAGTTAAGTCAAGGAATATTTCCCATATCTGGCAATGTCACATCACATCGATTTCAAGTATATAAAAGCTAAATTTACTTTCTTGAAGCAACGCCAAAATCACTATAAGTGAGTCTTTGGCGCCCTCTTTTGGAATGTTTAGTGTGAACTTTGAAATATTTACTCTCCTCCACAGCACAGGGCTTCCCTTAGGGTTCAGCTGGTAAAGAATCCACCCGCAATGCCGGGGAAACCTGAGTTCGATCCCTGGGTTGGGAAGATCCCCTGAAGACGGCAATGGCTACCCACTCCAGTATTCTGGCCTGGAGAATTCCATGGATTGTATAGTCCATGGGGTCACAAAGAGTAGGACATGACTGAGTGACTTTGACTTCCACAGCACAACATACATAGAAACAATAATGGGTATTTCCATCTTTAATATATTACATTATTTTTAAGAGATGCAATTTAAAATAAATCCACATGAATAACTTAATGCAAACCAGGAACATAAGAGATCAGATGTAAAAAATGTTCAGTAAATTTTTGCGTCGTAAGTTTATGATGGTTTTGCTTTGTGTCATAAATTAAGCAAAGATAAGAAGTCAAAAAACTTAGCTTTGTATGGTGCTACGTACATATAAAAAAATGTTCTCAATAATACGTCTACCCTTAAATTATTACTAAGAATTCTTTAAGACTTTATTAAGTCTTTAAATAGCTGGAATAAATTTTAACACATATTATTTTGCTCATAGAAATGCCAGAATAAAATGATCAGATAGCTCTTAATTGTCACTTTCCTTTATATGACTTATGGCAAGTTTATCACCATTTTTTCCAAATTAGAGTGTCAGGAAATCTCTATCCTTCCTGGAATCAAGTTGAGGTCAAATAGAATATTACTGCCCATTATCGAGCAATGCTCGCTAGGAGGGGCACACCTTAGGGGGAAGAGAGAGATTGCTATCCTAAATCAGTAGAAGGTAAAATATTTACTGGTTGTTCCCAGAATTAATACTAATTTTTTTCCTAATGTCTTCATTAAGAAGTGAAACAAAATAGAAGAATATACAGTGCCAAATTTAATCACCCCTCAATAAATGATTGGTGAGCTTTTTTCTTTCTCCCACCTAGTAGTCAGGACCTGTAAGAATGTAGTCATTACTAGAATGTGGTAATACTTATTTTTGTCTTCATGCAAAGAAGATGCAAAGGCCTTGGGTTGGAAGCAGTGGCCTTTCTTTGGAACTGAACTCTCAAGATCATTGTATTCATGCAATTCATTTAGCTTGTCAAATGAGATAATTGTTTAAGCCACTGATGCACTAAGGAGCTACTCTATTCAGGCAAAATTATTCTAAATTAGAAATTTTTTTCCTGGTATACCAATAGGTTTTTCTTAAATGGCAAAACAATCTTCCATTTAAGACATGGTAATCATATGCATCTTGAATTTATCAGCAAGAGTTGTGCAAACAGTTTTGTCATATACAAGCGGCTGACTACCTCTGCTAGACCCCACACTTGCTATCTGTGCAATCTTAGATTATTTAACCTGATTCCTGGTTTCCTGATATAAAACAGGAATGATAATAACTGCATTAAAGAGTCACTTAGAGTCCCTCTGAGTCATGTAAAGGACTAAGGACAGTGCCTGTACATAGCAAATGCTCAATTAACGCTTTGCTGAAAAATTTTTTCAGCCAGACATTTTTCACAAGCAGGCTAGAGGTCGACTTCACAGTTTAATTCAGCATAGTGCTAATAATATCAAGATCATATGCTGTATAGCCAGCCATAACTACCCAAATGTGTAGTTACACTGATTGGTATCATAAATTAAGAGTAATTTCACAATACATCATTTCATTTAATTTCCCTTATTTAAAGAAACATACTTGGAATCAGTAAGTGACTTGTGCAAGGGCACAGTTAGTAAAGTTCAGGATACCAACCCTGGCTTTTTGATTTGTGGCCTAGTGTTCCTTCCAGAAAACCAAGATCATGGCATCTGGTTCCATCACTTCATGGCAAATAGTGGAAACAGTGACAGACTATTTTTTTGGGCTCCAAAATCACTGCAGATGGTGACTGCAGCCATGAAATTAAAACATGCTTACTCCTAGGAAGAAAAGTTATGACCAACCTAGACAGCATATTAAAAAGCAGACACATTGCTTTGCCAACAAAGGTCCATCTACTGAAAGCTTTGGTTTATGTATGGCTGTGAGAGTTGGACTATAAAGAAAGCTGAGTGCTGAAGAATTGATACTTTTGAACTGTGGTGTTGGAGAATTGAGAGTCCCTTGGACTGCAAGGAGATGAAACCAGTCCATCCTAAAGAAAGTCAGTCCTGAATATTCATTGGAAGGACTGATGCTGAAGCTGAAACTCTAATACTTTGGCCACCTGTTGCAATGAACTGACTCATTTGAAAAGACTCTGATGCTGGGAAAGATTGAAGGCAGGAGGAGAAGGGGATGATGGAGGATGAGATGGTTGGATGGCATCACCAACTCAATGGACACGAATTTAAGTAAACTCTGGGAGTTGGTGATGGACAGGGAGGCCTGGAATGCTTCAGTCCATGAGGTCACAAAGAGTCATGCACGACTGAGCAACTCAACTGAACTGAACTGTTTCTTCCATTACACCCTAACTAGTTATAAGAAAATCAGCTAAGAGAATGAGTAGGCCAAAAAGTTTATTGATTACATATTTTAAGGCAGTTTAAGAAATCATTTATTATTAAGAAATTATTCTTATTATTACTATTTATTAAGAGACTATTTTAAAGCAATTTAAGAAATTTAAGAAATCTGACTGCAGCTCAGATCATGAACTCCTTATTGCAAAATTCAGACTTAAATTGAAGAAAGTAGGGGAAACCACTAGACCATTCAGGTATGACCTAAATCAAATCCTTTATGATTATAGAGTGGAAATCA
>NW_011495050.1:21909607-21910438 GCF_000754665.1 Bison bison bison | reverse complement strand
AATCCCAAAGAAAGGCAACGCCAAAGAATGCTCAAACTACTGCACAATTGCACTCATCTCACACGCTAGCAAAGTAATGCTCAAAATTCTCTAAGCTAGGCTTCAACAATATGTGAACCGTGAACTTCCAGATGTTCAAGCTGGATTTAGAAAAGGCAGAGGAACCTGAGATCAAATTGCCAACATCTGCTGGATCAAAGAAAAAGCAAGGGAATTCCAGAAAAACATCTACTTCTGCTTCACTGACTACACTCAAGCCTTTTGACTGTGTGGATAACAACAAACTGTGGAAAATTCTTAATGAGATGGGAATACCAGACTACCTTACCTGCCTCCTGAGAAATCTGTATGCAGGTCAAGAAGCAACAGTTAGAACTGGACATGGAACAACAGACTGGTCCCAATAATGGGAAAGGAGTGCGTCAAGGCTGTATATTGTCACCCTGCTTATTTAACTTCTATGCAGAGTACATCATGCGAAACGCTGGGCTGGAAGAAGCACAAGCTGGAATCAAGATTTCTGGGAGAAATATCAATAACCTCAGACATGCAGATGACACCACCCTTATGGCAGAAAGTGAAGAAGAACTAAAGAGCCTCTTGATGAAAGTGAAAGAGGAGACTGAAAAAGCCAGCTGAAAACTCAACATTCAAAAAATGAAGATCATGGCATCTGGTCCCATCACCTTATGGCAAATAGGTGGAGAAACAATGGAAACAGTGACAAACTTTATCTTCTTGGGCTCCAAAATCACTGCAGATGATGACTGCAGCCATGAAATTAAAAGACACTTTCTCCTTGGAAGAAAAGCTATGACCAACCTAGAGAGC
>NW_011495050.1:21908651-21909507 GCF_000754665.1 Bison bison bison | reverse complement strand
TATTGCAAAATTCAGACTTAAATTGAAGAAAGTAGGGGAAACCACTAGACCATTCAGGTATGACCTAAATCAAATCCTTTATGATTATAGAGTGGAAATCACAAATAGATTCAAGGGATTAGATCTGACAGATAGAGTGCCTAAAGAACTTTGGCGGAGGTTCGTAACATTGTACAGGAGGCGGTGATCAAAACCATCCATAAGAAGAAGTGCCAAAAGGCAAAATGGTTGACTGAGGAGGCCTTACAAATAGCTAAGAAAAGAAGAGAAGCAAATGGCAAAGGAGAAAAGGAAAGATATACCCCCTTTGAATTCAGAATTCCAAAGAATAGCAAGGAGAGATTATTAATAAAGTCTTCCTAAGTGAACAATGCAAAGAAATAGAGGAAAACAATAGAATGGGAAAGACTAGAGATCTCTTTAAGAAAATTAGAAATTCCAAGGGAACATTTCAGGCAAAAATGGGCACAAAAAAGGACAGAAATGGTATGGATCTAGCAGAAGCAGAGGATATTAAGAAGAGGTGGCAAGAATACACTGAAGAACTATACAAAAAAAATCTTAATGACCCAGATAACCATGATAGTGTGATCACTCACCTAGAGCCAGACATGATGGAGTGCAAAATCAAGCAGGCCTTTGGAAGCATCACTACGAACAAAGCTAGTGGAGGTGATGGAATTCCAGCTGAGCTATTTCAAATTCTAAAACATGATGCTGTGAAAGTGCTGCACCCAATATGTCAGCAAATTTGAAAAACTCAACAGTGACCACAGGACTGGGAAACGTCAGTTTTCATTCCAATCCCAAAGAAAGGCAACGCCAAAGAATGCTCAAACTACTGCACAATTGCACT
>NW_011495050.1:21893922-21908551 GCF_000754665.1 Bison bison bison | reverse complement strand
TTTATCTTCTTGGGCTCCAAAATCACTGCAGATGATGACTGCAGCCATGAAATTAAAAGACACTTTCTCCTTGGAAGAAAAGCTATGACCAACCTAGAGAGCATATTAAAAAGCAGAGATGTTACTTTACCGACAAAGGTCCATCTAGTCAAAGCTATGCTTTTTCCAGTAGTCATGTATGGTTGTGAGAGTTGGACTATAAAGAAAGCTGAGCACTGATGAATTGATGCTTTTGAACTGTGGTGTTGGAGAAGATTCTTGAGAATCCCTTGGACTGCAAGGAGATCTAATCAGTCCATCTTAAAGGAAATCAGTCCTGAATATTCATTGGAAGGACTGATGCTGAAGCTGAATCTCCAATACTTTGGTCACCTGATGCAAAGAACTGACTCACTGAAAAAGACCGTGATGCTGGGCAAGATAGAAGGCAAGAGGAGAAAGGGGATGACAGAGGATGAGATGGTTGGATGGCATCACCGACTCAATGAACATGAGTTTGAGTAAGCTCCGGGAATTAGTGATGGACAGGGAAGCCTGGTGTGCTGCAGTCCAAGCGGGTCACAGAGTCGGACACAACTGAACAACTGAACTGAACTGAAGAAATCATTTAGATTCTACATTTTTGTATAATCAAGCATTAAAAATTAACAAATTATTAGGACGGCATTATAATGGTTTACCTGGATATAAAGTAACACTGGTAGCACTAAAAACAAATCTACTCATCCAATGAGTATTTACTGAGCCTCTGCTACTTGCCTGGCACCAGGCTAGGTACTCAGATACAATGGTATTTAAATCAAATATGACAGAGTCCAGGCCTTCACAGAACTTAGTCTCACAGTGAGAGAAAATTAAAGACATAAATAAAAGCACAGGATGCTGCTGGAGCTGTTGCCAGCCAGTTGCAATAATACATCAATAATTTACAATAATTAGGATAATGATTATTTTCTGGATATCTGGAGACTTTGTTTAATAAAGTTATTCATGAGTACCACGTGATCCTCTTCCAGTTAACCTACCAACGCCTTGACCTCACTGTAACTGTAAAACCTACCAATAAGAAGCTTGGAATTAGCTTCATTCATTAACTTTTGAATTCCTACTCTGATCTTTTGTCTTCACAAAGTTTTATTTTTATTATAAATTCATTTAAATGCATAGCATTAAGCCCTTACACTCTTTCACTCATATCAATTTAAATACTCATCCCAATTTAAAGCCAGAAATTTTTTTTTTAATTAAACTTCCATTGTTTAACAGTTCCTTAAGTAGGGAATAACACATGGAGATTATTTATCTCTAAAACTAAACATGGTAAAATCTATTTTTTCACCACCAGAGTGAAATAAAATATTATATTCTAGTGAACTGAGTAACCACAAAATGCCAAATGTGACATACTGAGAGGGCAGTGTGATTTCGGAACATGGAACAATAAGAAAGTGCCTCTGCATGGATTAGAGGGAGGATTCCAGGTTCCTACGCTGCAGTGCTGACCATTTCATATGTAACTAGGTAAAAGACGGAGGAGGCGATGGCACCCACTCCCGCACTCTCGCCTGGAAAAGCCCACGGCAGAGGAGCCTGGTGGGCTGCAGTCCACGGGGTCGCAAAGAGTCGGACATGACTGAGTGACTTCCCTTTCACTTTTCACTTTCCTGCATTGGAGAAGGAAATGGCAACCCACTCCAGTGCTCTTGCCTGGAGAATCCCAGGGACAGGGGAGCCTGGTGGGCTGCCGTCTCTTGGGCCGCACAGTCAGACACGACTGAAGTGACTTAGCAACTTAGCAAAGGTAAAAGAAACTTGTGTGTGACTTATGGGGATTTATTAACTCACTAATAAGACTCTCACTGGAATAACCACATATATCTAATAATTTACTTTTTACATCTTCTTAGTTATCAATATTAAGTAAATTTTATTTAACCAGAAGTCTGCCCAAATATGACACTTGCTAAATTAAGAGAAAGATTGAGATTATAGAGTAAACTCAACAGAATTTCTGAAAACATTTTATTTCATTTTCAGTCAAATATTCAAAGATTTTGAAATCTATAAGGCCATCTGTCTCAAGTTCAAAAATTTTAATATTATCTGGAAAACTACTTTTGAAAAGTGATTAGTGAAGAACATTTCAACACATAGTGATGAAATGCAGTTTTTAAATTTTACATGAAACAGTTAAATACATATAACACTGAAAATTCTTTATTTAAAAACACTAAGTTATTAAAATGAGTAAAAACGACATAGTAAAATTAGATTTTTCCAAAACTCACTACTTCAAAGAAAACATACAATGACATGGATCATAATATATACAAAACAGGAAATAAATCATCATCTGTCATTGATGGGGAGATGTGCATGCTTTCAAAATACTCATAATTTTAAGTCACACAAAATGTTGCTCAGAGGGAATGCTTCTTTTATATTTAAAGTCTCTTTAGAGGCGTTTTAAATTCCGCTTACTCTGGGCACTTCCTGGAAGAACATCTTTTCTATTTCTTGGCTTTGCTGCTCCTCTACTACATTCTTCAGACCCATGATAAGCACACAAACACAGCGCACAAAAGTCAAAGCCACAGGCTGTGCGGCTGCACAGCCCCCTTTTCTTATAAGGCTGGTACTTAGCAGGGGACTGGCACCTTGGGCAAGGTTTTAATGCTTCATCAATAAAAAGTGTTTTGGCAACCTGCAGTAAAAGCACACACACTAAATCTTCCATTTTCGCATAGAGGACAGCTTTATTTCAAACTCTGTAAATATTTACTCCTAATAACTTATGATAAATACTCACCTTGACATATTCTTCCTGTTTACTACTTAAGTGAGTAACAGAAGAGCTTGCTATAGGTGTCAAAACTTCTCCCCAAGGAGAAAATGTTGAAGCTTGTTCTTTCTGAAAACCTGGTGTCCTAGCCTGTGCTTGCACAGACCTTAAAGCTGATCGGTTTAACAGATGGAGCCGAGTGGCGGCATCCTCAACATTTAATATAGCCCCCTGCGGTAAAAGACAAGAGGGGTCAACACTGTCATATCAAAAGTTCCAGGACAGCTTTCAGATGCACATGTAACATGTTTGGAAGTGGTTTCTGCACCATTGGAATTTTCTCCCTAAACCATTCCTTTTTAGAGAAAAAAAAAAAAATTCTCTTACCTAGCATTTAAAAGTCAAAGAAAAATACAAAGTTGAAACAATAAATGCTAGCTTTAAGTCTGCATCATTGGTTATTTTTCTGTTTAAGGCATCAGTTTGCAAATTTTTCCTGGAAAGGACCAGATAGTTGCAAGCTAGTCAACTGTCATTTTAGCAAACACAGCTACAGAGATATGTAAATGATGGGGCAGGGCTGTTCCAATAAAACTTATTATAAAAACACAGGTGATAGACAGGATTTGCCCACAAATCAGAGTTTATCAAGTCCCCTTTTAAGCCAAGGTGAAAGAGGAGGTAAATTTTTTCAAAATTTGCTATGGGATATCATGGAATTCTGTGAAGATTTCTTACTTCAGCCACATGTCAGAAAATTAATGGGCCTGGTTAGACCATGAAACCCAATTTGTTTGGCTGGCTTTTACAAATACCAAATACTCGTAAAACTTGATTCATTTTTACACTTGAGTTTAAACAGCTTTGATATTTTTAAAGGAGAAAAAAATATCTCTTATTTGAACTGGATTTCCACATCACTCAAATAGTTGCTGCTAAGTTTCGTCAGTCATGTCCAACTCTGTGTGACCCCATAGACGGCAGCCACCAGGCTCCCCCGTCCCTGGGATTCTCCAGGCAAGAACACTGGAGTGGATTGCCATTTCCTTCTCCAACTCAAATAGTTAGCCAAGAAATATTTTCAGTGGATAATCCTTATAGCCTTCTATTTTGTTAAGGTCGGAAATGAGAAAAAACATTGTAGGTTTTTTTTTAAACAAACTGGCATCCTTAACTAATTACTAAAATGAAATGTACTATAGGTGAATTTCCTGAGTGTCCAACTATTATTGTGTTTTCTCTCCCTTGACAGCCTCTCTTTGCAGAATTGTTTCCTAAAGGGGGAAGAGGTAGAACACGAGAAATGGTAGAAGGATAAGGATAGGAATGAAGCTAGCTGGCCATGAAAAATTATGCAGTTGACAGCTTAACAACATAGGCATATGTGTAATCGATGACTACTGGTTTTTAGAAATTAGGATGAATACAGTTGAACTTACTCAAGGATTCAATATGTTACATTCTATAAATGATTTGCCGCCTAGGCTAGAAGCATATGACACAAGAGTACTCTAAAAGAAAACACCCATTGGATTTCCATGCAGTTGGCAAACACAGTGATGATGCATGCACCAAAAAATGAATAGAGATATATTGTTAAAGCAAATTTCAGCCATAGAAGAACATTCACTCATTTAACAAAGATTTCACCTAATAGGTGCCAAGTGAATAAAACAGTCTAACCCCTATCCTCCCAGAGCTTAAAATGTGGGCTACTATCTCTGAACAGTGTAAGGTCTAGTAGTCAACGAAGGCAAATATTCGTTGAGTATCAACATTTTTCAAAATACAGGCACTATCACCATACCAGAATTTATTTAAATGTGAGAGGGGAGGCTCTTATTGTTGTTCATTTCCATGATTATAAGTAAAGACTACAGTAAATTAAGACATTTGATGGAAATAGTGTAATATTCCAATTTTATGGTCATTCTCACTGCTGCAAGGCAAACAGATAAAATGAGATCCTATTACACGTAACTGGTGCGTGTGCCTTTTATTTTTCACACGTAAGGATCTTTCAGTGACACTATACACATGTGAAGAAAACCATCAAACAACTTTGTTTATAATTTTTCTGTTTTGGTTAATGATATACATTAGGATAGTGCAGGTAGAAAGCAGCCAGTTCATTCAGGAACAAGAGGGCAAAGGGCATCTGGAATGATGTCTCTGAAGAAAAGAAGGAACAGGTAGAATACCTGGTTTATTTAGACTTACACAGAGGAGAATTCCAGTTCTGGTGGATGGTGAGTCAGGCATCTGTATAGAGAAACACTAAAAAGAAAGAACGAGTAAGAGAGAGAAAAGGAGAAGGAGAGAGAAAGGGAAAGAGAGGAAAAAGAAAGAAACTGGGCAATTATTAACTTATTAACTGTGAGGGGAAAAGTTATATAAGAAAAAAGGTGTACTAGGTATAATCATACTGTACTATACATTACGGCTGTCAAAAAGCCATAATAATCTCAATGCAGTCTTAATAATGTCAGCACCTAATCCTGATTCACTAATGATGATGTAATTACATTCATAAACTAGGAGAAAAGACTTCAGAGGAAGAGCTGGGTAGACAGGTAGTAGTGAGAGGTTAGAGAACTAACCTAGTTCCTCTACAGAAAAAACCAAACAAGCAATAGCAGTGAAGACACGCCACTCAGAAATATGCAGGTGAATATCAAAAGGAAAGGAACAACTAGAGAGCTGAAACTGATTGCCTTGATGAGGCAAGAATCAAGAGCAGGAAGGGCAGGAAAACACGTGTTTTGTTATAAGCTTCAAAGTCCAATTTGATGTTTTAAACCACGTACTTGTTTTTAGTTTTTAAAAAATTTAAAGTAAATCAAAATAAGGGGGAAAACTCAAGTAAGGAAAAAAATAGAGTTCTTTAGGAAACCAAGTCTTTTTAAAAAGTAGGATATAAGGTAGAATACTTTATCTAGAATTACCCAAAGGCTTGCCAATGTTTCTTTTACATAGGATGTAAGGAATGCATGGAGCTAAAAGCTTAATATGAACAGGTACTTGCTTAAAAATTTGTTTTTTGGTCTGTCCTTAGCAGTAGGGTGCCACTCTAAAAAGATATGTTAAGAAGGCAATTAATATCTTCAATATTATAAGCTCCCAGAGCCAGCAGCTGCAGCAGTAAGCAGCTTGTGAAGGATTATCATAGATGAGAAGATAAAACTCGTTTTCAAATAAAATAAAACTCAATACTTTAGTTAACAGCAGTCCCTAATATTTCCTTGGAATGAGAAAACCCTCAATCTGTATCTGGGTGTTCATATTTGTTTATACTATGATTCATTTCCCTGGAGGCTCAGGTGGTCAAGAATCCGCCTGCACTGTGGGAGACCTGGGTTCCCTCCCTGGGTTCAGAAGATCCCCTGGAGGAGGGCATGGCAACCCACTCCAGTATTCTTGCCTGAAGAATCCCCATGGACAGAGGAGCCTGGCAGGCTACAGTCTGTGGGGTCGCAAAGAGTCAGGCACGACTGAGCGACTAAGCACAACACAACATGCTTCATTTCAATTATATTTAGCCAAATTATAAGTTTACTTGTGTTATTATATACTTTTTACTAGAAGAAGAATAAGGAAGTTGATTCTGAGTTTCTCTTGGCATTTATGCCTAAGTAAGGTCTAAAAGTTGAATACATAGTAAATATGGGTACTAGAGTCATCAGATATCTATTACACAAAGTAGTGTCCCCATGAAGAATTAATCGGCTTCTATAAAAATTTGCTTGTAACTTCAGGGCTGGACCTCAAATCTTTAAGAAAGTGCAGGTTCATGATGCTTTACAAGTACTAAGCTGCCATGCTCACTCACCTCCAGGCCTTCATGTATGCTATTCCCTCTGCTGAAACAACTTTCCTGTCTAACTCATTATTCAAGTCTCAGCTGAGATGCATTTTTTCCTTCTCTTGATCCCCAAGTATCAAACACTTCTTTTAAATGTCCTAATAGAGATAACTCTGAGCTTCCTCTAACACACCTGTATTGTAATCACTTGTTTATATTAGGTGTACGAGCTCCAAGAGAGCAGGGATCATGTCAAAAATGTTCACCACTGTAATGTGAGCAACTGGCATATACTATCTACTCAAGATTCTCCTTGAGTAGAGTATACTACATCAAGACTGGATGATTTAGTCACTAAGTCATGTCCAACTCTTGCAACCCCATAGACTGGAGCCCTCCAGGCTCCTCTGTCCCTGGGATTTCCCAGGCAAGGATACTCAAGTGGGTTGCCATTTCCATCTCCAGGGGAGCTTCCCAATCCTGGGGTCAAACAGGCGTCTCCTGCGTTGGCAAGCGGTCTTCTGCATTGCAAGCAGATTCTTTACGGCTGAGCCACTAGGGAAGCACATAAAAGACTGAATAGATAATGCTATGCTGCTGCTGCTGCTAAGTCACTTCAGTTGTGTCCGACTCTGTGCGACCCAATGGACAGCAGCCCACCAGGCTCCCCCGTCCCTGGGATTCTCCAGGCAAGAACACTGGAGTGGGTTGCCATTTCCTTCTCCAATGCATCAAAGGGAAAACTGAAAGTGAAGTCACTCAGTCGTATCCGACTCTTAGCGACCCCACGGACTGCAGCCTACCAGGCTCCTCTGTCCATGGTATTTTCCAGGCAAGAGTACTGGAGTGGGGTGCCATTGCCTTCTCCAGATAATGCTATAACAATATCTAATTATGAACAGGATTTGGCATATCCTATTAAAATGGTATCAAATACTGATAACAGCATATATACTTAAACAACAAAACCCAGCAAGATGTTCTTCATTTCAGTTAGTCCACTCCATTTATGGGCTTGGTAGAGATGGAGTTTGGGGGCAGGAGGGAATGAGCTTATGAATGTGGGAGTTCCCTGGCGGCCTAGTAGTTAGGATTTTGGGCTTTCACTGCCATTCAGTCCCTGGTGGGGGAACTGAGATTCTGCAAGAGTGTGGTGTGGCCAAAGGATTAAAAAAGGACTTACGAGTGAATGTTGATAAAGAGAAAGATTAAAGAATAGCAGGAAAACCAAATTAGGTTGTCCAGACATATGTGATTATCAGATACTCATACAAATATGTTTTAGAATAGCATTATATACATTACCTCAGAATTTGTTTTCAGTTGTGTGATATGTAATTTCCTCCTTCGATTTGCTTTTTTATCTTGAACAATAATTTCGCGCCAATTTCTGCTCACTTTCCAAACACTGTAACAAAAAGATCAGTCCTTATATTGCATATATGCCACAGAATTAGCTTTTTTTACGTATGGCAATAAGAGAAACCTGTTTTTAAAGATTTTGGATAGCTAATTTAAAGCTAAAATTTCACATTAAAAATATGACTTGATTTGCATAGCTGTGAAAGAAGACCTATTAAAATACGTCAGCATATTGATAGGTTACTATCTTATAAATGGTTAAGGAAATAAAACAAAGTTTCATATAAACCCAAGTGAGTCCACTGGGAGACTGATTAAGAGGATTTAACTTACATGTTACACTAATATTAAAACTTGGAACATGACATGCCACAAATGATTATCAGCTACAGTGCAACAGATTATATAAATTTCTCCTATTATTGTATTTAACAAATATCTGTCATTAAAACAATCAATCCTGTATTGGAACTACTAAATGCCAGATACAGCTGAGCCCTGAACAACATCAGTATTCCTGCATGGAAAATCCCATGGACAGAGGAGTGTGTGGGCTACAGTTCATTGCGTTGCAAAGAGTCAGACACGACTGAGTGACTAAGCACATACCTGAACAACATGACTTTGAACTCTGTGGGTCCACTTACATGTGGATTTTTTTCCACAGTAAATACTACACAGCCCCTGGTCAGTTGAATCCAGGGATGCCGAACCATGGATGTGGAGAGCTGACTATAAGTTATACAAAGATTTTAGGCTGCACACCAGAGGGTCAGCACCCCTATTTTCTGGTTGTCCAAGGGTCAGCTATAATAAATATTATTATGAGCAGCACTACAAAGTTTTTATTTTGTAAACCAAAGTTTATGAGAACAAAGCAGCTAAAGAAAAAAACATAATTTATGTCCAGTGAGTGCTTATTTATCAATAAAAGTGAATGAGGTTAGGAGAAGGTTATGGAGGGCCCCAGGTTACACCTGAGTTGTCAACACTACTACCCTTCCAGCTACCTCAGTTGCCATTGCCTCTCGCAAAGAGTTGGACACGACTGAGCAACTGAACTGAACTGAACCGAAGCTGACACAGATGCCTTGAATCAGATGGAGAGGAACTGGCAGAAAGTCACTCATTAATGGAGAAGAAATAAGCCATCAATACATAGTTGGGTGTTTGCCTCAGCTATTTCAACTGAGTCCAGTCTCTCACATTTCCAAGAATAAGCACTGACAAGTTACACATGCACTCTGCAGTGCAAATACTAGAAATTTTGAGGGATGAGCAGGGAAGGCAATTATTGCAATGTGAACTTTCACTTACATTGCAATATGACTGAATACCATTTGTCCCACAAGCGAGCACCTAAAAGGGTCAGCCAAGTTTTAACTAGTCTGTATCCAAATATTCCATCGTGTAAAAACAAAACCCCTATATCATAGCCATATCCCTGATTTTTTAAACAAATAATTTATCTCATTTGAACATTTTTTAAGGCATAGACATATAGGTCATTAATCTTTCTTATTATCCTATTTGGGTTACACCAAAGACATTCCTGATCAAATTCTATTTCACTATTCTGAAAGGACTGAAACCTTAACAAGAGTTTGTGGGGAAATACGCGCTTAGAAATCAGAGGGCTCAGTTATAGATCTGCATCCATTCCTATCTCGAGTGACTGTTGGCAGGTCGCTTAACTTCTCTAGAGCTCAGTTTTCTCATCTGTAAATACGTGATAGGACTAGACATTTCAGAAGACTTCTAGCAATGAAATTCTACAATTCTGTACAATAACCGACACTTAGTTTATGACGGCGGAGCCTGGTGGGCTGCCGTGTATGAGGTCGCACAGAGTCGGACACGTCTGAAGCAACTTAGCAGCAGCAGCAGTTTATGGGGGAAAGGTGAAGAAGGGTTTCAATAGAAGTAGGAGTCAGAAAAGAATAAGGATTCGATGAAACAAACTCTTGACATATACCTATGGAAAAAGAGACTAACTCTCTCACTTGTCCTGCCTCAACCATGACCTTGCAGAAATCCTGTTCCACATGGCTTCTCTCCTTCCTGGTCCTGGCATACCAATGGGGCTTGTCTTCTGATAGTCCTGCACTTTGCAAAACTGCCAGTATAAACAAAGTCTCAATTTAGTCTTGTAACTAGTTCCTATCCTCAATACTTCTATATATGTGACTCAGTTTCTGTTTACTTATGAAGCAGCATTCAAGATACTGAAATTTCTGACACTGAAGAATTTCACTTAACCATTTTGATAAAATATAAAGTAACCAAGGCAGAGATAATAAAACAAAATTTTAAAAAGCTATTCAACTAACAGAAAAGTTTTCCACCTTAAAAAAAAGAAAGTGATAAAAAGGCAGTTTTATTTCAGGGGGAAAAAAAAATCTTACCTACACAGGCTTTCCGCAGTCAAGGAATCTAAAACCATAGCAAGAACATGCTTTAGATTTCTGTACTTTAATTCTGTTAAGATGTCCAGTTTTTCTATACCCATTTTCTTGCCAATCAGTCCTGCAAGTACACGCTGTAGTACAGCTATTTTCCCCCCGTCCCTTTCTTCTAACAATTCATGTGCACCATTTTGCTGGAATCTTTTCCTTTTGCTTTTCATAAAAAGCTCATGAACTAATTGCAAGGCTGGGGTCTTTGATAAATTCTTAAAGCTTAAATCCTCACTCTTATTGTCACTGCTCGGCTGGCTTGCTGAAACGTCTGAAGTGGTCGCTGGTGTTGATTCAGAGCTAGAGAGGTAGGTCTGGTTTTCTTCTTCTGTCTCAGATTGTGAGCCTTGCTCCCGAAGGGTGGACAGTCTTCTCAATCTTCCAAGACGCCTTGACTTTTTTATGGTGTCCCTGACTTTGAGAGTTCCCTTATGTTTCTGAAGTAGTTCTTGGAAAGAGCCCTCTTGCTCAGATAGGGAATCTTCTGATTTATCCAAGCAAAGTGAGTTGAAACCACTGTCTTCAGGGGTCGAAATATTGCGTCTCACTCCAGCTGAAGGAGAGAATCTTCGACTTGCATTAAATTTAACACTTGGTACAAGATTACTGATTGGAGTCACAAATATGTCCTCATCTGTTCTACAGCTTGTTCCACCAACAGAAGAGCCCAGAAGTTCAGGATATGTATTCTCATTATTAATACATAGACTGCTGTCACTAAAGTCATGTGTGATAGAGTCTTTAAAATTACTGCCCTGAATCGGAGATATACATTCAACTTCAAATAGGCCACAGTCATCTTTGGAATCATCCACTGTGGAAGTCTTCTGTTGAGAAAAATCAAGTCTCAATTTTTGACTGCTGGAAGTTACTTCTCCTGTTCTCAAAGTGCTAGTAACTGAAGAACTAAAATTACCTTGCCTTGGAAAACCTGAAGCACTGCTTGGAATATTTTTTTCTAAATTGGGAACTTGGCTTGTACAACTTTCTAGGGAACTGCTGTGTGATTCAACGTCCCTGTCTAGAAGAGAGAAAGATATGTCCAATCTTCTGCGCAGCAAATGTTTTTTTCTACTGACTTTAGGAGTTTCGCAAAGTTCTGGGGTTTTATCATTTTCCTTCCTGAGGAAGACAAATCTCTTTCTTTGAATGGGAGACTCTAAACTATAGGTTAAGGCCAAACTTGAAGTTTCAGGATATTCGTGGATCAGTGTTGAGCCTCTTTCTTTCTTTCCAAATAATTCTTTATCTGTATTATCAAAGCTGCACGATTTTAACAGCTCACTGTAGCCACTATCTTGAAAAGAAGATGTGGAACAAAGGTCTCCAAAGCTGGAGGACTTGACTCTGACAATAGGAGAGTCCACCTCATTTCCTGCTCCAGTGCCGGCTTCACCTGAATGCCTTTCTGACATCTTCAAAATCTCTGTTTCTACAAAGTGAAAACAAATTTTATTCTTCCTTTGAAATTAATAGCCTGGCAGCTAATACCAAAATACTTGTTATGAGCACAGATGATTATGGAAAATTGTACGGCAATAAAAAAAGTTACTTTAAACAAACAAATCTCCTCTGCAATATACTCATGTATATCTTACTTACGACAGTGTTTCAACATCATAAAGACCAAAATTTCCGGGATATAAATATTCACAGATTACCTGACTAAGCATAGTCTAGGCACTGTGCACAGATATTTTCATTAACTACACTTGAGGAAAAAAACCTCAGGGCATAATTTTTAGATGATTGTATTACCTTATAATTTTTACAGCGCTAAAGTACATTATTGTAGTTCTAACATTCTAGCTTATTTGTGCTGGCCTATATTTAGTCAAGTGGATATTTCCTTCCAGATTTCTGCAATGTAAATAAAGATGCTTAAAAAAAAACGATATGCTGATTTTGACCACTGGTCAAGTGAGTCAGCCACTAGGATAAACAGCAATTCAGCAAAGCAACTCTAGGATAATGTTAGTCATACTTGTAACATGGGCTTGTCTCAGAAACCTGGTCTTTCTGACCATTCACAAGGTCTGAATTCCAAGGCTTTCACCTTTGCAAAGGCTCTTTGGCTCACTGATAAATTAGTAACATATTCTTGAGCTAACCAAAATGAACCAAAGCCCCACAGGCCATCTCAAACCTGGCAGGTTATACTCATTCGTGTCTCATCTGGTAAATATTTTCTACACGGGAACCCACTCTTTATAATATTCTTAAATTGAAAATAAAGAATTTAAGTACATTACTTAGAGAAGAAATGTGATTCAGTATTATATTTGCAAGGAAGGACACTAGGAAACATTTCACTTTTTTTAAGGAAATACTTGACTCTCTAACCTTTTCAACCGCATCACTGCGTTCCTTTTTAGGAACTTGAATTAAATCTTAAACTTTTTAGAAACTTGAATTAAATCTTAAAGTATAAGAAAGTTATTTCTCCAGATTATTCAAAGGACACTAAGAAAACTGTCATTCTTTTAAAGTTTTCTCCAGACCGAAAACATGATTCTTCTCTAAAAGATCCTGGGAAGATATATTGTTAGTTGAGTATACTGGTAAAGTTATTTATGCCTAAGTTCTATCAGTTAAACATGTAAGTGAATATGTTTTTTTAAAAAATTGCTATTCTAACCAAAAAACCAAATTGTTTATTTGTGGTGCAATGATCATTATTACTGGGCAAAGTAAGTGTTTTTCAACTTTTAAAACCTATGTTCTATTTTGGTAAATCTCACACATGTTCTCTTCTGATTTAGATTCCCTCAGATTGTGACAATCACTGATCTCTTCTGTACCTGCTTACCAGCCAAGATGATCAAATTTTGCTTTCTGTATTTCATATTTTAAAACAATTTTTGTTTTCAAATTACACCTCCACACACGAATGTTTCCTACTCTCCGAAAATCACTTTATTAAGTAATAGTTTTCTCTCATGTCATTTGGTAAAGTTAGGTCCGAGCCTTTTTAAAACGTTTAAAAATTAAAACAAATGTAACTATTCTTCTACTTCACCACTAGGTGTCTCACCATGCTCGAATTTGGGAACCTGAGAGGCAAGTTGATGGAAACAAAAGCAGGGATGCAAATAAAATCCTCTCCCCGCTACAAACCACAGACCACTTGCTTTAAACATACAAAAAACTTCCGATTTTCCTTTTGTTCATCTACCCATTTGAAATTGCTTCCACCGTGCTTTCTCTGGTGTCATCATTTTTTTTTCATCTTTCATCATTTTCAACCCAAGACACTGGTCTCAAAATGTGGTTTTTCAAACTTCAAAAGTATTTATGCAAAATCGTGGAATGCCGGTTGACTTGCTCAGTTTCACTGATCCAACAGTTCACTGACGAAACAAACAAGCCTCTTCAATATTCATTTTTTTAAAATCAAGCTCCTGATAAGGATTAAGAACACACATCTCTATAGTGCTCTTTGAAAAAGAAAAACAAAACAAACACTGGTTAACTCAATGAAGTACTTAAAGTTATTAAAACCGAATTTCCTTCATTTGTTAAAGTACAACATCTTACCATCAGTAAATCTCGAGTTCTTAGACGCCAACGTTACGTAGGCTTCCGATAAAGGAAATTTCTCACTTTGCCTTTAAAATTCACGCCGAAGTAATACCACTTAAAGAGACAACTAAATAATTTTAAACAATTAATGGAAACGTGCAGTAGCAGCACGATGCCGGCTAAGATTTGAAGGATACCTCAAGTACGTGCTATCGGGATTATTTTCTAACGCTTTAAAAGACCTAAATCACTTTGAATTCCCCCCAGCTTTCCAGACAACAGAAACTGTCATATCTCTGTGTGCTCCAGCTAGTCTCGGGACGGAGGAAAACGGCCCCAATTCGGCTCTCTGACCACGCAGGGTCAGCTGCTGCGCGGTCGTCTCCTGCACGAGGTGCCCTCGGCGGGTGGCTGGTTAACGGTCTCCCCGGGGGCGTCAACCAGGCCGCTCGTCGGTCCGCGGACCCTCCCCAGGCCGGGCTGGCTGAGGGAGGCCGGGCCGGCCCCAGGACCCCAGGAAGCCGCCGACGGGCCGAGGACGGGCGGGCGTCGCCTGGAACCAGAGCGAGAGGAAGGCGAACCGTGTCGGGGCGCCTCTGTCGTCGCGGGCCCTGGGAAGCTGAGCGGGCGCCGGGCTGGGGACGCCCAGAGGCCGGCCGCCCTCACGCACCTGGCGTCCCCGCTCCCGCCCACCTGGGGGCCCCG
>NW_011495050.1:21892985-21893594 GCF_000754665.1 Bison bison bison | reverse complement strand
CCCGCCGGCCGCCGCCCCGCGACCCCGCAGACCCCCGGCCCCGCCTGCGCCCGGGAGCTCCGTCTCTGCTTTCCCGGCGCCCTCACCGCACCGAGGCACCCGTGTGCGTGCTCAACCGCTTCAGTTGTGTCAGACTCACTGTGACCCCGCGGACTGTAGCCCGCCAGGCTCCTCCGTACATGGGATTCTCCAGACAAGAACACTGGAGTGGTTTCCCATTTCCTCCTCCAGGGGATCTTCCCGACCCAGGGATCGAACCTGCGTCTCCTAAGTCTCCTACATTGGCAGGCGGGTTCTTTACCACTGAGTGAGTGAGTCCGACTCTTTGCAACCCCATGGACTTTACATACCATGGAATTCTCCAGGCTGGAATACTGGAATGGGTAGCCTTTCCCTCTCCAGGGGATCTTCCCAAGCCAGGGATCGAAGCCAGGGATCGAAGCCAGGGATCGAACCCAGGTCTCCCGCATTGCGGGCGGATTCTTTACCACCTGAGCCACAAGGGAAGCCCTCTTTACCACTAGCTCCACCTGGAAAGCCCCTCTGAGGCACCTAAGGGCTTTCCAATTTGATAGGCTCTTTCTCACGCCCCTCAACCTCCCGCCCCTC
>NW_011495050.1:21887252-21892885 GCF_000754665.1 Bison bison bison | reverse complement strand
ACCCCCACCACCCCCATCTCCGTTTTAACTTCGGGCAACACTGTATAGAAAGGTCCTATACAGGTCCTAGGCGCCATGCGTGCTAGGTTGCTTTAGTTGTGCCCGACTCTTTGCGACCCTACGGACTGACTAGCCCGCCGGGCTCCTCTGTCCATGGGGATTCCCCACCCAGGGATCGAACTGGCATCTCATGTCTCCTGCACTGGCAGGCGGATTCTTTACCGCTAGCGCTGTCTGGGAAATCAAATAGGTCCTACTGTGGGATGCTATTAAAAATAATGTAGGAGAACGTTCACTTAAAGATGTTTCCGGAGATGAAGTGTGAAAAGCAGGTTACAAACCGAATGCCATCCTTTAGAAGTACAGCTATACACAGGATAAGATCTGAAAGATATGACTAACTTGGTTACAGCATCTGTAAACTAGATTATGCTTTTTTTTTTTTTTTTTTCCAAGACATCTAAAAAGGGATATTTTATGTGCCAGGCTCCATCCTCTGCTCTTGGCAGTTTCTTCCTAATCTCTCTCTCTCTCTTTTCTGTCTTCTTTTCCTCTGTTTATTCCCTAAATGGGGCATCCTACACAACATTTTTCTTACTTTACCATTCTGTGCTTACGTAATTCGGATTAGGAGTTAAAAGCATTACTTTAAAGTCAGTTACAGCCACTGCTACCACTCTCCAGATGGACAGAACTTCTCCACCTGGATGCCCCTTAGATATTCTAAATGCCATATATCAAAAAATCAGACTCACTAACAATTATTAAGCTTTGACTATGTGCCAAATGAGGAGAAGGCAATGGCACCCCACTCCAGTACTCTTGCCTGGAAAATCCCATGGACAGAGGAGCCTGGTAGGCTACAGTCCATGGGGTCGCTGAGTCAGACATGACTGAGCGACTTCACTTTCACTCTTCACTTTCATGCATTGGAGAAGGAAATGGCAACCCACTCCAGTGTTCTTGCCTGGAGAATCCCAGGGACAGAGGAGCCTATTGGGCTGCCGTCTATGGGGTCACACAGAGTCAGACACAACTAAAGCGACTTAGCAGCAGCAGCAGCAGCATGTGCCAAATGAGGGCTTCCCTCACAGCTCAGTTGGTAAAGAATCCGTCTGCAATGCAGGAGACCCCTGTTCAATTCCTGGGTTGGGAAGATCCACTGGAGAAGGGATAGGCTACCCACTCCAGTATTCTTGAGCTTCCCTCCTGGCTCAGCTGGTAAATAATCCGCCTGCAATGTGGGAGATCAATGTGGGAGATCTGGGTTCAATCTCTGGGCTGGGAAGATCCCCTGGAGAAGGGAAAGGCTACCTACTCCAGTATTCTGGCCTGGAGAATTCCATGGACTGTTTAGTCCATGGGTTCACAAAGAGTCAGACACGACTGAGTGACTTTGACTTTCACTTTCTTTCAATGTGCCAATTACTGGGGTGCTGCTGCTGCTGCTAAGTCGCTTCAGTCATGTCCGACTCTCTGCAACCCCATAGATGGCAGCCCACCAGGCTCCTCTGTCCCTGGGATTCTCCAGGCAAGAATACTGGAGTGGGTTGCCATTTCCTTCTCCAAATTACTGGCCTAGGTACTGGGAAAACAAAGATGGAAAGACGCAGTTACTGCTAGCTGGTATAAGTGCTATAGTAGAGGAATGGCACTAACACAAAAAGAGATCAACTAACGCTATAGAAGAAGAGCAGGCAGAGCTAACTATACAAAGACTGTGATATGCTTTTATGTATTTATCTTTTGGCTTCACCCGCTCAGCATGGGGGATCTTATTTCTGAAACCAGAGATCAAACCCGTGCCCTTTGAAATGGAAGCACAGAGTCTTAAACACTCTGATAGATGAGGTGGAATTTGAAGGACGAGTGACATCTTTAAAGACAGCAGATGATTCTAAACTCAAAACAAAATGTGCAAGAGCAGGAGAATTGAAACAGTAGGGCACATTACAGAAACTGTAAATAACTTGTTATAGCTGAAAACTGACTCGTTCCAGGAAAGGGCAAAGAAAATTCTTGACAAGGGGAAGAAGCCAAGCCATGGAGAGTTTTGGATGCATGTTAAGAGTCTGAAGTTTATCCTCTCAGCAATGCAGAGCATTTTAGAAGGACCACTCTGGTGGCAGAGTGGAGGACAGAAAGAAGAGAGGCGAGAGTGGCATAGGAAGCGACTGTATTACTCTGGAACATAGTAGGGGTGGAGAAGAACCTAGACCCGATTCAGTCAGCAGAACCAGCTTCCTGGAGCAGGGGAATGAGGAGCAGAGTACAAGTTTGGGAGAAAATAAGATGAATTTAGTTCAAGGTTGTTAAGTTTGAGGTACCAGTAGGACTTACGGTAAGGAACTGGTAAATTACAGTGGCTTAAATCTGGGCTATATGAGTAAAGCTAGAAGGTGCCATCTCTAGAAGGTGCCATTGTCAAGATGGCACCTTCCTGAAGCCTCAGTCACACATTCAGGTAGAGGGAGTAGTGTCCTTTCTAGGTCCTCAAACAAGTCTCTTACAATCCAGTCTCTATTTTGCCACTCCCCGCCCAGCACTTGCTATCCTTCTCTGCTGAATTTTCTCCATATCATGTATTACCTCCTATAATATCATATTATTGGAACTTCCCTGGGATGGTCCCATGGTTAAGAATCTACCTGTCAATGCAGGGGACCCAGGTTTGATCCCTGGTCCAAGAAGATCCCAAATGCCACAGGGCAACTAAGCTCAGGCACCACAACTACTGAGCATGCATGCAGCAACTACTGAAGGCTGTGTACCCTAGAGCCTGTGCTCCACAAGAGAAACCACCGCACGAGAAACCCACATGCCCCAAAAGAGTAGCCCCACTTGCTACAACTAGGAAAAGACCTCGCAAAGCAATGAAGACCCAGAGCAGTCAAAAAGAAAGAAATACCTTATTCGTTACCTATTTTAAGGTCTGCGTCCCCCTCCACTGTAATGTAAACAGGGAAGGGAATTAGTTCTATGGTTAAAATCCACACACCCCCAAACACCATTTAAACATTGCCCTTTTCTCTTTCTGTAGTTAATTTTTCTTTTGTTCCAACTGAAGAATAAAAGAGTACACCATAACTCCTTTAGATACTCAAGGACTATTTTTTATACCACTTCTCACCCAAAAAAAGGGGGGCAAAAGACACCTGGTTACATGTTAGCTTGCCCTGCTAATGCTATGCTAAGTCACTTCAGTCGTGTCCAACTCTGTACAACCCCATAGATGGCAGCCCACCAGGCTCCCCTGTCCCTGGGATTCTCCAGGCAAGAACACTGGAGTGGGCTGCCATTTCCTTCTCCAATGCATGAAAGTGAAAAGCCCTAGCTTTACTCATATAGCCCAAATTTAAGCCACTGAGCTATATTTTCCTATTATTTACCCATCACAGTCTTTGGTCTCTTCCCTTCCCTTTCTGGATTGGGTGTAATCTCATTACTGACCTCAGAACTCTAAAACCCAAATGTTTTCCACTGATCTAATGCTTCTTTTGGGAACTATCCAGGAATACATAATGAAAGGTTTTCCATCACCATGATATTCAAGCTATGCAGTATACTTAAATGAATATGATCAAGGAAAAGGAAAACAGATATTCAGGGGAGGAAAATAGCAACATGCATCTCCATAACCGCACTATAAAGATTTAAAAGCACTAGTATTCAAGATCACAAGACAAATATGTTCATTCAGTTCAGTTCAGTTGCTCAGTCATGTCCGACTCTTTGCAACATCATGAACTGCAGCACGCCAGGTCTCCCTGTCCATCACCAACTCCCGGAGTTTCCCCAAACTCACGTCCATTGAGTCGGTGATGCCGTGTAACTGGCTCATCCTCTGTTGTCCCATTCTCCTCCTGCCTTCAATCTTTCCCAACATCAGGGTTTTTTCAAATGAGTCAGCTCTTCGCATCAGGTGGCCACAATACTGGAGTTTCAGCTTTAACATCAGTCCTTCCAATGAACACCCAGGACCGATTTCCCTTTTGATGGACTGTCTGCATCTTCTTGCAGTCCAAGGGACTCTCAAGAGTCTTCTCCAACACCATAGTTCAAAAGCATCAATTCTGTGCTCAGCCCTCTTTATAGTCCAACTCTCACATCATACATGACCACTGGAAAAACCATAGCCTTGACTAGACAGACCTTTGTTAACAAAGTAACGTCTCTGCTTTTTAATATGCTGTCTAGGTTGGTCATAACTTTCCTTCCAAGGAGTAAGGATCTTTTACTTTCATGGCTGCATTCACCATCTGCAGTGATTTTGTAGCCCAGAAAAATAAAGTCAGCCACTGTTTCCACTGTTTCCCCATCTATTTGCCATGAAGTGATGGGACCGGATGCCATGATCTTAGTTTTCTGAATGTCGAGCTTTAAGCCAACTTCTTCACTCTCCTCTTTCACTTTCATCAAGAGGCTCTTTAGTTCTTCTTCACTTTCTGCCATAAGGGTGGTATCATCTGCATATCTGAGGTTATTGATTTTTCTCCCAGCGATCTGATTCCAGCTTGTGTTTCTTCCAGTCCAGCGTTTCTCATGATGTACTCTGCACATAAGTTAAATAAGCAGGGTGACAATATACAGCCTTGACATACTCCTTTTCCTATTTGGAACCAATGGTTGTTCCATGTCCAATTCTAACTGTTGCTTCCTGACCTGCATACAGATTTCTCAAGAGGCAGGTCAGGTGGTCTGGTATTCCCATCTCTTTCAGAATTTTCCACACTTTATTGTGATCCACACAGTCAAAGGCTTTGGCATAGTCAATAAAGCAGAAATAGATGTTTTCCTGGAACTCTCTTGCTTTTTTTGACTATCCAGTGGATGTTGGAAATTCGATCTCTGATTCCTCTGTCCTTTCTAAAACCAGCTTGAACATCTGGAAGTTCACAATTCACATACTGCTGAAGCCTGGCTTGGAGAATTTTGAGCATTACTTTACTAGCATGTGAGATGAGTGCAATTGTGCGGTCGTTTGAGCAGTCTTTGGCATTGCCTTTCTTTGGGATTGAAATGAAAACTGACCTTTTCCAGTCCTGTGGCCACTGCTGAGTTTTCCAAATTTGCTGGCATATTGAGTGCAGCACTTTCACTAATATGTTCATTAGGATAGGGCAATGCAGTGATGTCTGGCACACAGTACAGGCTCAAGGAAAGTTAGCTGTAACAGCATCTACTGACCATGGTTCAGAATGATCCTAAAATTACTGATTCTTGCAGATAGGAAAGATAATGTTGGTCTGGGAACTAGCCTTGACATGAATTCTTTATCCTACCCCTCTGTAGGGTCCCAGGAATCATTTCTATTCTGCATGTGTTGATCCATTTTTGAGGCTCCCTTATCTTAATACCTCAAGCTGCAGAATCAGAATCCAAGTCAGTTTGCAATGACTAAAATTACACTTTTCCAGGCAGTCCAGTTATTAAGAATTGGTGCTTCTAATGCAGCAGACACATTTTGGATCCCTGGTTAGGGAACTAAGACCCTACATGCTGTGTGATGTGGGCCATGCCTCTCAAAAAACAATTAAAAAAAAAAGGCACAAAGATACACTTTCTGGATCACTCCATAACCTTTCTCTTATGATGACAATAGTTTTACCTAATATTTCTTCAGTCAGTTCAGT
>NW_011495050.1:21876800-21887152 GCF_000754665.1 Bison bison bison | reverse complement strand
TCCCGGAGCTTGCTCAAACTCGTGTCCATTGAGTTGGTGACACCATACAACCATCTCATCCTCTGTCATCCCCTTCTCCTCCCACCTACAATCTTTCCCAGCATCAGGGTCTTTTCAAACGAGTCAGTTCTTTGCATCAGGTGGTGAAAGTATTGGAGCTTCAACTTCAGCATCAGTCCTTCCAATGAACATTCAGGACTGATTTCCTTTAGGATGGACTGGTTGGATCTCCTTGCTGTCCAAGGGACTCTCAAGAGTCTTCTCCAACCCCACAGTTCAAAAGCATCAATTCTTCAGCACTGTATTGAGTTACCTCTTCCCTTTGGCTAAGAGGGGAGGTACTTTGTGAGACAGCTGCTGATAAAAAATATTTATGTTCTATCTTAGCCTGTCTGTGGAGGAAGAAATTGTATAGTTTCATCTTGCCTATTTACCTTATATGTAGAGTACATCAGGTGAAATGCTGATGCACAAGCTGGAATCTAGATTGCAGGGAGAAGTATCAATAACCCCAGCTATGCAAATGACGCCACCTTTATGGCAGAAAGCAAAGAGGAACTGAAGATTCTCTTGATGAAAGTGAAAAAGGAGAGTGAAAAAACTGGCTTAAAACTCAACATTCAAGAAACTAAGATTATGGCATCTGGTCCTGTCACTTCATGGCAAATAGATGGGGAAACAATGGAAACAGTGACAAACTTTTATTTCTTGGGCTCCAAAATCACTGCAGATGGTGAATGCAGCCATGAAATTAAGAGACTTGCTCCTTGGAAGAAAAGCTGTGACTAACCTAGACAGTGTATTAAAAAGCAGAGACATTACTTTGCCAACAAAGGTTCGTCTAGTCAAGGCTATGGCTTTTCCAGTGGTCATGTATGGATGTGAGAGTTGGACTATAAAGAAAGCTGAGCACCGAAGAATTGATGCTTTTGAACTGTGGTGTCGGAGAAGCCTCTTGAGAATCCTTTGGACTGAAAGGAGATCAAACCAGTCCATCCTAAAGTAAATCAGTCTGAATATTCATTGGAGGACTGATACCCTGATGCTGGGAAACACTGAAGGCAGGAGGAGAAGGGGATGACAGAGGATGAGATGGTTGGATGGCATTACCAACTCAATAACATGACTTTGAGCAAGCTCTAGGAGTTGGTGAAGGCCAGGGAAGCCTGGTGTACTGCAGTTCATGGGGTCGCAAAGAGTTGGACGTGACTGAGCGACTGAACTGAACAATGAAGAAGCAGGATACTCCACTGTGTTTCCTGGATATTTAAAAATTGGCTTCTAGAAAAATCCAGAAAGTCAAGTCCCAAGTTGGTCTGTGGAGGTGCAACCAATTAACTCCTTCTGGAAATGAAAGGTCAGGCTCAATGTTCCCAGGTTGCTGGATGGGAGAGAAAAAAGCAATAGAGCCTGCTTAATAAGAAACCAATAAAGGCTTCCCCTCATAGCTCAGTTGGTAAAGAATCCACCTGCAATGCAGGAGACCCTGGTTCATTTCCTGGGTCGGGAAGATCCACTGGAGAAGGGATAGGGTACCCACTCCAGTATTCTTGGGCTTCCCCTGTGGCTCAGCTGGTAATATGGGAGACTTGGGTTCGATCCTTGGGTTGGGAAGATCCTGTGGAGAAGGGAAACACTACCCACTACAGTATTCTGGCCTGGAGAATTCCATATATATAGTATAGTACAGTCCCTGGCATTGTAGAGTCAGACAGGACTGAGTGACTTTCACTTTCAGTAAGAAACCAACGTAGTAGATGTTGGGGAGAAAGAAATCTGCTTTTCAGATTAATTACAATAGTTATTAACAACTGTTTATTTTCTAAATTTTAATAACTTCATTTTCTTCTTCCCCTTTCTGATATACTTGCTGTTGAGAGCGCTAATTCTTAGGTAGGTTGATTCAGGAGGAGGAGGAGGGGGGGAAGGAGGAGAGGGGGAAGGAGGAGAGGGGGAAGGAGGAGAGGGGGAAGGAGGAGAGGGAAGAGAAAGGGGTCTGGGGCTGTCAAGGAAAAGGACAAACGTTTCTTTCCTACATTCCTTCAACATAGTCACATAAAATGTTTTTTTCTTTAAGCCCAGAGCTAATAATTACACAACTAACGACTCATCTTGCTCAAGGTATGTTTTTCCTTAAACTCTTTACCATGATTATAAAACAACAATGTATCCTGTTGGAGGACATGTTCCTCCTTAAGAACCTTCTGACTATCCTGTCATCTTAAAATGTATGTTGTGGGAATGGGTCTGGTAAGATCTTTCTAGTGAAAGTGAAAGTTGCTCAGTTCTGTCAGGACTCTTTGCTACCCCATGGCCTGAATTCTCCAGGCCAGAATACTGGAATGTGTAGCTTTCCCTTCTCCAGGGGATCTTTCCAACACAGGGATCAAACTCAGGTCTCCCACATTGCAGGAGGATTCTTTACTGTCTGAGCCACAAAGGAAGCCCATTATTTTAAAAATGTTATTTTTAAATGTTATCCCATTATTTTAAAATTTAAGTTGTCGGAATGGATCTGGTAAGACCTTTACAGCCTTGAGACATTCTTTTGATTCACTGTAACAACCAACTGAAAAAGTATATAGCTCCCTTGCTAAGACTAGCGAGGGGGGCACTCTCCATCCCCTCTTCTGATATCTACGTTAGAAGCTTTCTGTCCTTTTTCACTGTAATGAAACCTGCCACACAAAGTTCTGAACGTCCGAAGCCTAGTTCCTGATGCCCATGCTAAATCTTCTTCGAAGACCACAAATCCGACATGGTTCACCGTAAGCTATTACTGTGAAAGACGCAAACGTTGTGAACCCAACTGTTTACTTTCATTAAATTTTTGACCTTTGAAAGAACACGGCCTCACTGGTCAAGTCTTCTTGTTCTTCTAAGGAGGAATGAATACAGGGGACAAAAGGAGGGTCAGTGCACAGCTGCTGCTGCTGCTGCTAAGTCGCTTCAGTCGTGTCCGACTCTGTGCGACCCCATAGACGGAAGCCCACTAGGCTCCCCGGTCCCTGGGATTCTCCAGGCAAGAACACTGGAGTGGGTTGCCATTTCCTTCTCCAATGCACGAAAGTGAAAAGTGAAAGTGAAGTCGCTCAGTCGTGTCCGACTCTTAGCGACCCCATGGACTGCAGCCTACCGGGCTCCTCCGTCCATGGGATTTTCCAGGCAAGAGTACTGGAGTGGGGTGCCATTGCCTTCTCCGACTGGAGTGACTACCACTACCTAAATCCCTTAGCTTTAAGTGGGAGTAACTGACGTAGCCGCCCACAAGTAAAATGTATGAGTCAGAGAGAGAAAGAGCGCCTAGGAGAGAATGGGTCGAAAAGCAAAAACGAAATTATATGAAAGATAGCGACCGAGCGGGTGCTCCACTGCCCCGGCACAAATAGCAAACTATTCGAAACACGTAGTCTGTAAAGGGCTTTTGCACGTGGATATCCGCGGTGGAGCCGATTCTTCTACGTTCCTCGGAGTAACGGTCAGCCTAGTATTCCACGAGCACTTCACTGGGGTTTCTCTTCTAACCCTCTGCCCGCCTAGAAAAATGTTCCTTTCTGCAGACTTCATTTGCCAGATAAACAAACCTCCTAGGACATGAAAGGCTGCTAACGTGCTTTGCTTCCCTGACAAGCGAAAACAGCTAGGAGCGAAACAAGCACTTTAGACTAGACTCGAAAACACCAAAAGACCCATTTCCTCCGCCTCCACTCAATCCAGGTTCCTCAGCCACACCCGGAACGGAAGGGGCGGAGACTCCGACACGTCAGAAGCGAGCGCCGGAAGTTGCCCGCGGCTCAGAGGCGAGTCGAAATCTGTTTGGAGAGGCCTAGAGATTTTTCCGTGTTACGTGAGTAGGGAATTGGAGGTTTGGGATTTGAAGGTAGGAATTTGGGCCCAAACTGAAAAGACAATAAGGTCTAAAGAGGTCTAGTTTAAGGGTTAGAGTCAGGAGAGGCTGGGGATAGAGTCGATACTTTTAGTCCTTTGCCGGTTTAGCTTTTGGGTTGTTTCCCTGTTTAACTGTTGACTAGCTTTGGGGAGTTATTCTTCTCTTATCTTCGGTTCTCGTGTTCTACTGTTGAGAGAAGTTTTGTGGTTTGTTTTTTTTTTTTTTCTTTTACAATCTCCTGCTAAAGTTTGGAAAAATATAACGTGTTAAATGAAGACGCGGGCTTTGCAATCAGATCTAAATCTCTCTGACTCTGCAGCTGAGTGTGTTAGTCGCTCAGTCGTGTCCCACTCTTCGCGACCCCATGGACTGTAGCCTGCCAGACTCCTCTGTCCATGGAATTCTCCAGGCAAGAATACTGGAGTGGGTTGCCATTCTCTACTCCAGGGGATCTTCCCTACCCAGTGATCGAACCCGGGCCTCCTGCATTGCTACTGAGTAATCCTGCCCAAATGAATTTCCCTAAACCTGAGTTGGAGAAGGCAGTGGCACTCCACTCCAGTACTCTTGCCTGGAAAATCCCATGGATGGAGGAGCCTGGTAGGCTGCAGTCCATGGGGTCGCTAAGAGTCGGACACGACTGAGCGACTTCACTTTCACTTTTCACTTTCATGCATTGGAGAGGGAAATGGCAACCCACTCCAGTGTTCTTGCCTGGAGAATCCCAGGGACAGGGGAGCCTGGTGGGCTGCTGTCCATTGGGTCGCACAGAGTCGGACACGACTGAAGCGACTTAGCAGCAGCAGCAGCAGCAGCAAACCTGAGTTCCTTCATCTGTAAAATAAGAGTCCAATTTGGGGGTAAATGCGCAACACGTTTTTTGTTTGTTTGTTTCGTCCTTTAGACCCAGCCATGAAACAAAGTACTGACTAGGAATTGAGACCTTTTTAGCTTTCCCTCGGAAAAGTGATTCCTGGTTGGGTTTGTGAGGGCCCCGCTTTGAGATATTAAATATTTGAGTCTCCGATTTCAGGGACAACAATGGACACCCAGAAGGACGTTCAACCCCCAAAGCAGCAGCCAATGATATATATCTGTGGAGGTAAGAGTAACACAAAGTAAGAGTATTTAAACTCGGTTAAAAAAAAAGAATTGTGCATTTGTCTTTGACTTAAGTGAGTCGTTCATCTTTAAAGTTAGAAAGCGGAACAGCTTTAGCAGTCTTTAAAAAAAAAATCCTCTCATTAACTTTTCATTTCCTATTCTAGGAAAAGTGCCTTGCCCACCACTCTTTTTTTCTCTCTCCTTTAGCTTACTGGTAATAGCAACACATCCTTGAGATGGAGTATTTGTATTTTAGTGTGTTGGATGAAAAATATGGTCAAGATAATTTGCTTGTCTGTAATAATTTCTCTTTTAGGCATTGAATAAATGAACGTGTTTTCATTTCTAGAATGTCACACAGAAAATGAAATAAAATCAAGGGATCCCATCCGATGCAGAGAATGTGGATACAGAATAATGTACAAGAAAAGGACTAAAAGATGTATCCTTTTAACTGTGCTTCTTAGGTGTGAGATGGGAGCAAGTGAAGAATAACACCTGGTTTGATAGTCAAAGACTAATTACTTGTGAAAATGGTAACAACTTGGATTACTTACCAAAAAAAAAAATGTTTATCATTTTCTTTTTTATCACAGTACTTCGGTGTGTAGACGTATACCAAGTAATCTAAATACTAGCTGATTTTGGCTTTCATAAGTGTATTTTTTAGCAATTCTATATAAGTACTCATTCCTGAGCTTCAGTTTATGAACAAACTAAATTATACAAGGGGAACTACAAATAGTGAGTTTTTATGCTACCTTATGGAAAAAGTGAGACTTAGGAATTAGCTGAAAGTCAGAGTAAATTGTTATGTAATAACTGACAGTATTTTTTAGAACAGTAAATTATCGCTTTTAACACTGCTTTAGTTTCTTGGTGCATTGGTCTCTATCATGGAAAGAGGGCTAATAGTTTATTTTTTAGTTCACTTCTCATCATAGTAAATAGTGCATTTTATTCTTTTGTGCATTTTAGATTAACTTAAAAAAATCTAAACTAACATTTTAGATTAAATAAATAGATTATTGCAAAGAGAAAGTGACTTGAAAGTACTAAAATTTTAATTTTAATGTACCTTTTTATGTCCTTAACTTGGTATATTACAGTGGTGGTTTTTGATGCTCGGTGAAACATGAAATTCAGAGGAATATCTTCATTTTTATTTGGATTTGTTGTTAATGTTGTATAGATTTTGATTAGTGTACTTTATGAATACAATTATATACACATTTCATTTTAAAAAACCATATTGTATTTAGATATCTATTAATAGCTTATATAAAGATACTATTTTTCATTCAGTACATGGTTTGTATTTTAATTTTATTGTATATGTAATCTGACACTCAGTGGAGGTTAAAAATGTTTCCCAAACTACACTTTAAGCAAAACCTGGAATCATCTGGGACCCTTGTTAAAAATGAAGTTTTCTAGGGCTTTTTAAAGGTCTAATTAAGTAAGTTCTTAGGAAACCTCTGTTTTACATCACCAGTTGTTTGTAAACTCTCCAGCTTTTGTATGGAGTATACCAATGCACTTACTGTCAATGTGCATACCTCATTTTGAGTTACAGTTTTCATTTGTTAACTTGGCATAGGCCTTCCTGTATTTATATGTAATGGTTGACTTTTTAAAATCTTGGGCAAGGGAAAAGAAACTTTGATGGTTGCTTTCTGTAAGATAAAATCAATCCCAAGTAAAGTGGATGAAGCAGACTGTTAAGGCAGGTGTGGTTTCCCGGTTGTAATTATTCATTAAAGTAAACAAAAAATTCTGCTTTCAGCATATTTAAAAAAAAAGTTGGTTTACACTTAATTATTGGATGAATGTTTAAAGCTTTTGCTTTGATAACTAGGAATATGGATACTCAGATACTCCATCTGTTCCAGGATTCGATTGCATAAACTTCATTGATAGCTTTGTGTGTCTCTGACATTCAGAGAATTATCTGTGCCATTTAAAAGAAGCACCTGTTATTTCTACTGCCATCCTTAAATACTAAGTTCTATAAATTCATTATGTGCTATATAGCACTACCATACTCAAGATTTTTAAAGGGTGCTTCCTTAGTCCAGTTTTTCCTAGACCGTGGCTTTCATAATTCTGTGATTCTGCCATATTCCTTCTTGAGCTTGTCCTTTCTGTATGGAAGAGTCCCGACAAATGACAGCTGCCTAAACCCCAACTACTGATAATGTTGCTCTTAACTATTCTAATTTCATCATAGGTCATTTGTGCATTAGTAGTTTGAGTATTATTATTTGGTTAATTAGACTGTGGTTTAATGGGTAAAGTATTACTCCTGGAATTCGTTTCAATCAGTTACCTCCTTGTGTCCCCTTCATCTATAAAATGGAAGTAATTTTACTTCTTGCCTACCTGGACAGTTATAGAAAAGGTACGATAGATATAAAATAGCTTTTAAAAAAATCCTTTTGAATAGTGCCTATAAATATAAAAATCAGTAAATCTGAGCTTGAAGCTAACACATAACTTGTTCCCTACTTAAACTGCTTACCAGACACAAAGGTTCATCAAAAATACATGGAAATTGGTTCAAATCCAGCACTTCTCATTTACTGGCCAGTTTATTTAACTTCAGCTTAATTGTTGAAGTCAAGAAATTAATACACCTACACCTACATACACCTGCAGAGTCCCGTGTTAGATGGCAGTGACTTCACCAGGATTCACTTTCCTTATTTGTAAGATGAGCATGAAAAACTACACTGTAGCACATTCCCCAAACATTTGCTGCAAGATAAAATGAAATACTCCATAAAAACTCTTAAAGTAATAAATGTTAGCTATTCACACCATTACAGTTTCTGCACAGATGATTGTATTCAGTTCAGTTCAGTACAGTCGCTATGTTGTGTCTGACTCTTGCAACCCCATGAACTGCAGCACGCCAGGCCTCCTTCTCCATCACCAACTCCTAGAGTTTACTCAAACTCATGTCCATTGAGTCGGTGATGGCATCCAACCATCTCATCCTGTCGTCCCCTTCTCCTGCTCTCAATCTTTCCCAGCATCAGGGTCTTTTCAAATGAGTCAGCTCTTCGCATCAGGTGGCCAAAGTATTGGAGTTTCAGCATCAGTCCTTCCAATGAATAGTCAGGACTGATTTCCTTTAGGATAGACTGGTTGGATCTCCTCTCAGTTCAAGGGACTCTCAAGAGTCTTCTCCAACACCACAGTTCAAAAGCATCAATTTTTCTGCGCTCAGCTTTCTTTATAGCCCCACTCTCCATCCATACATGACTACTGGAAAAAGGTAGCCTTGACTAGATGGACCTTTGTTGACAAAGTAATGTCTCTGCTTTCTAATATGCTGTCTAGGATGGTCATAACTTTCCTTCCAAGGAGTAAGCGTCTTTTACTTTCATGGCTGCAGTCACCATCTGCAGTGATTTTGGAGCCCAAAAAAAGTCAGCCACCATTTCCACTGTTTCCCCATCTATTTCCCATGAAGTGATGGGACCGGATACCATGATCTTAGTTTTCTGAATGTTGAGCTTTAAGCCAACTTTTTCACTCTCTTTCACTTTCATCAAGAGGCTCTTTAGTTCTTCTTCACTTTCTGCCATAAGCATGGTGTCATCTGCATATCTGAGGTTACTGATATTTCTCCTGGCAATCTTGATTCCAGCTTGTGCTGCTTCCAGCTTGTGTTTCTCATGATGTACTCTGCATGTAAGTTGAATAAGCAGGATGACAATATACAGCCTTGACGTACTCCTTTTCCTATTTGGAACCAGTCTGTTGTTCCATGTCCATTTCTAACTGTTGCTTCCTGACCTGAATACAAGTTTTTCCTATATAGCAAGTCAGGTGGTCTGGTATTCCCATCTCTTTCAGAATTTTCCACAGTTTATTGTGATCCACACAGTCAAAGGCTTTGGCATAGTCAATAAAGCAGAAATAGATGCTTTTCTGGAACTCTCTTGCTTTTTCCATGATCCAGCAGATGTTGGCAATTTGATCTCTGGTTCTTCTGCCTTTTCTAAAACCAGCTTGAACATCTTGAAGTTCATGGTTCACGTATTGCTGAAGCCTGGCTTGGAGAATTTTGAACATTACTTTACTAATGTAAAGTGTGTGAGATGAGTGCAATTGTGCGGTAGTTTGAGCATTCTTTGGCATTGCCTTTGGGATTGGAATGAAAACTGACCTTTTCCAGTCCTGTGGCCATTGCTGAGTTTTCCAAATTTGCTGGCATATTGAGTGCAGCACTTCCACAGCATCATCTTTTTGGATTTGAAATAGCTCCACTTGAATTCCATCACCTCCACTAGCTTTGTTCATAGTGATGCTTTCTAAGGCCCACTTGACTTCACATTCCAGGATGTCTGGCTCTAGGTGAGTGATCACACCATCGTGATTATCTTGGTCGTGAAGATCTTCTTTGTACCATTCTTCTATGTCTTGTATCAGCCTTGGGATTAGTCTCAGCTGCTGGTCTCGCTGTTTTCCATACTCTTTAGCTCGCTCATTGTAGAGTCCTAACCCCTGGACCACAGTGGAATTCCCATCCCGACTTGGATCGTTGTAAAATAGAAATTTCACGGCTCTGTCTTGCTGAAAACCTTCAGTAGCCTCCCATTTTGATAAAGTAAAAAACTGTTGGGAATAGTAGAAGCAGAGTCCTCTCCCTCCTCTGTAACCACTTCAACCCACCTCTTAATCTTTGGTTCTGAGGAGATGTTTGTAGTTATTCAAGCTGATAATGGACCTCCTTGCCTGTGCCTTTTCTCATGTTTTTCTCTCTGCCTAAAATGACCTTTCTTGTGTTATTGCAAACATCAGAATTTTGAAATGTTTTGTTGTGTTCTAGTTATCTGTATTATTGTGGGAAAGTACAAAACCGTTCTTCCTTATCCTTTGTGACCTACTTTCTCTCTAGAAATTTGAATGTTCTTTGCTGTGTCCTGAAATTTTGCAGTATGTGCCTTGGTATGAATCTGTTTTCTTTGCTTGTTTTGGTTGTTGGGTGTATACTCTCAGTGTGGAAATTCAAGCTCTTCAGTTCCGGGAAATTTTCTTGAATTAATCACTTCCTATCCTCAGTGAACAAAAACAAGACCAGGAGCTGACTGTGGCTCAGACCATGAACTCCTTATTGCCAAATTCAGACTTAAATTGAAGAAAATGGGGAAAACCACTAGACCATTCAGGTATAACCTAAATCAAATCCCTTATGATTATACAGTGGAAGTGAGAAATAGATTTAAGGGACTAGATCTGATAGAGTCCCTGATGAACTATGGACAGAGGTTTGTGACATTGTATAGGAGACAGGGATCAAGACCATCCCCAAGAAAAAGAAATGCAAAAAAGCAAAATGGCTGTCTGA
>NW_011495050.1:21874147-21876700 GCF_000754665.1 Bison bison bison | reverse complement strand
ACAGTGATTATACAGTGGAAGTGAGAAATAGATTTAAGGGACTAGATCTGATAGAGTCCCTGATGAACTATGGACAGAGGTTTGTGACATTGTATAGGAGACAGGGATCAAGACCATCCCCAAGAAAAAGAAATGCAAAAAAGCAAAATGGCTGTCTGAGGAGGCCTTACAAATAGCTGTGAAAAGAAGAGAAGTGAAAAGCAAAGGAGAAAAGGAAAGATAGACCCATTTGAATGCCAAGTTCCAGAGAATAGCAAGGAGAGATAAGAAAGCCTTCCTCAGTGATCAGTGCAAAGAAATAGAGGAAAACAATGGACAGGAAAGACTAGAGATCTCTTCAAGAAAATCAGAGATACCAAGGGAGCATTTCATGCAAAGGGGCTCAATAAAGGACAGAAATGGTATGGACCCAACAGAAGCAGAAAATATTAAGAAGAGGTGGCAAGAATACACAGAAGAACTATATAAAAAAGATCTTCACGACCAAGATAATCAACGATGCTGTGATCACTCACCTAGAGCCAGACATCCTGGAATGTGAAGTCAAGTGGGCCCTAGGAAGCATCACTATGAACAAAGCTAGTGGAAGTGATGGAATTCCAGTTGAGCTATTTCAAATCCAAAAAGATGATGCTGTGAAAGTGCTGCACTCAATATGTCAGCAAATTTGGAAAACTCAGCAGTGGCTACAGGCCAGTTTTCATTCCAATCCCAAAGAAAGGCAATGCCAAAGAATGCTCAAACTACCACACAATTGCACTCATCTCACACGCTAGTAAAGTAATGCTCAAAATTCTCCAAGCCAGGCTTTAGCAATACGTGAACTGTGAACTTTGAGATGTTCAAGCTGGTTTTAGAAAAGGCAGAGGAACCAGAGATCAAATTGCCAACATTCGCTGGATCATCGGAAAAGCAAGAGAGTTCCAGAAAAACATCTATTTCTGCTTTATTGACTATGCCAAACCCTTTGACTGTGTGGATCACAACAAACTGTGGAAAATTCTGAAAGATAGGAATACCAGACCACCTGACCTGCCTCTTGAGAAACCTGTATTCAGGTCAGGAAGCAATAGTTAGAACTGGACATGGAACAACAGACTGGTTCCAAATAGGAAAAGGAGTACCTCAAGGCTGTATATCGTCACCCTGCTTATTTAACATATGCAGAGTACATCATGAGAAACCCTGGGCTGAGTGAAGCACAAGCTGGAATCAAGATTGCTGGGAGAAATATCAGTAACCTCAGATATGCAGATGACACCACGCTTATGGCAGAAAGTGAAGAAGAACTAAAGAGCCTCTTGATGAAAGTGAAAGAGGAGAGTGGAAAAAGTTGGCTTAAAGCTCAACATTCAGAAAACTAAGATCATGGCATTCGGTCCCATCGCTTCATGGCAAATAGATGGGGAAACAGTGGAAATGGTAGCTGACTTTTTTTGGGCTCCAAAATCACTGCAGATGGTGACTGCAGCCATGAAAGTAAAAGACGCTTACTCCTTGGCAGGAAAGTTATGACCATCCTAGACAGCATATTAGAAAGCAGAGACATTACTTTGTCAACAAAGGTCTGTCTAGTCAAGGCTATGGTTTTTCCAGTAGTCATGTATGGATGTGAGAGTTGGAGTATAAAGAAAGATGAGCACAGAAGAATAGATGTTTTTGAACTGTGGTGTTGGAGAAGACTCTTGAGAGTCCCTTGGACTGCAAGGAGATTCAACCAGTCCATCCTATGGGAAATCAGTCCAGGGTGTTCATTGGAAGCACTGATGTTAAAGCTGAAATTCCAGTATTTTGGCCACCTGATGCAAAGAGCTGACTCATTTGAAAAGACCCTGATGGGATTCATTTTGATATTTGGCAAAACTAATACAATTACGTAAAGTTTAAAAATAAAATTAAAAGAAAAAGAAAAGACCCTGATGTTGGGAAAGATTGAGGGCAGGATGAGAAGGGGACGACGGAGGATGAGATGGTTGGATTTCATCACCGACTCAATGGACAACGGGAGTTGGTGATTGACAGGGAGGCCTTGAGTGCTGCAGTTCATGGGGTCGCAAAGAGTCGGACGCAACTGAGCGGCTGAACTGAAATGATCTCTGTATTCTCTCTAGATCTTTTAAATCTAGTTTAAACTCATTGTCCTAACTTTTTCATCCTTTTTTTCTCTTTTTCTTTATCTGTTCTGTGAAAGATTTCACATTTACTTCTAATCCATCTATATATTCTTGGATGGAATGTCTTTATGAAGATGATAATGATGTTTTTAATTTGCCAACAGTCTATTTACTTTCGAGTTAGTGTTTATCCTGCTTGTTTATTCAGCTTGATTGTTTCTGTACACAATTATGACCAGAAAAGAACCATAAAGTGTGCGTGAAAAGAAAATTCCAGAGCACGTGGAATTGCAACTCACTTCTCTTTAATAATTCTGTGTCTGAGTGAAGCTGGGACTGCAAGACCAATCAGCGGATGCAAACCGGAGACTAGCCAGTCGTCACGCAGAGGCCCTAAACCCCGCCCGCGGCGATCCACCTCAAGCTCTCGGTCTGGGGA
>NW_011495050.1:21865362-21874047 GCF_000754665.1 Bison bison bison | reverse complement strand
TCTGGGGAGGGGCAGTGTGGGCAGGGGCGGGGTGGGGCGGGGCCGGGCGGTGCGCCCCTCCCCGGGTGCCAGAGCAGGCTGGTACGGTGTGTGGCTGGGTCCTCTGCACGGCTTGGGGTCTGAACCAGGTGAGTATGTGCCGGCCAGGAGTAAACTACATCTCCCTATCGCAATCCCTCCCTCCGGAGGGCGGGGTGAAAGATAGACTTGGAGGTGGGGAGGGAGTTCGGGATGAACCGCCTTCTTAGTTGGGAAAAGAAACTGGGGCCCTTTGTTTCTCGGGGCTGAAGGTTGCGGGTGTTGGGGCAAGGTCTCTGGTAGCAGCCACTAGTTCTTGTGAACAACGCCGGGGACTAGAGAGAAATTGTTCATAAGAGTCCTGAAGTGCCCCCTGACCGTTGGGGTTGGCTGTAGAAGCTCCGGGATCGCGGTCAGGCCCTGAGCCCGCTGTCCTCTCCGGTCGCGCTGTACATAGAAACCGTTGCTACGGGCTGGAGGATGCCGTTTCCTTTCCGTCTCCGGCTGCAGGTGGCGCCCAGCCTTGTGGATGCTGGGAAGAACGTGTGAAGGTGGAAGTCAAAACAGTTTTTCCCGTTACTAGCTCATTGCAGTTTGCGCTGGAGATATTACTGACAAACTGATGAGTAAATGTGGGAAATGGATGTGAGTTAGGATGGTGGAGAAGTTAACCCCAACTAGGACCACAATTTTCCTAATCAGAGACAAGTTGCAAACAGATGTGGAAGAATTCTAACGAGCAAATAAAGTATAACTTGTGTTTTGGAGTTTGAGAGTTAACATTTATTGATCTTGAGAATGTGTATCCTCCCCACCGCAGTCCTCCAAAAAAGTTCTCAAAAAAGATTCTCAGAAACGTTAAAACAGGGTTTACGTTGAAATTCTCTTAATTAGGTAAGAGATGTCTTTATCATTTCTAACGTTTTTCACTATGTTTTATTCAAATCATAAAACCTCAGGGGTTTCAAGATTCCTTTAATTGAAGGTAATCTATTTTAATCCCGTTAGATGCTTAAATCCTCCCATCAAATATCCTCCAGCTCTTGGGAAAAAATTCTCCTATAGACAACTCATTCTATTCTGGGCAGCATCAATAATTTTAAAGTTCTTCACTTGGTTTCATGTAACTTCCACCATTAAGGCTACCCTTGTGATAGGAGGCCATCCTACTGGGCCCTGCTAGTATGGTAGGCCATATTCTCACTTCTTCGCTGGACCTCATTCAAAAGCTGACAAACTGTCATCTATATTCTGTACCCAAGTCAAAGCCAGCAGGAATATGGAGACGCTGACAGTGCATCCTTTTTCTGCAGACGTATGATGTATGACCAGACTCAGAGGGCAGGCATGCTGAAGGGAATATTCCTTATGGATTAGACTTATTGCTACTTGTTTTAAAATTTATCACCCAGTGTGTTTTAGTGCAGTGTTTAAAAAAAAAAAAAAACTTTGACACTATAACTCATAATGTATACATTTTACTTTGCAACATTTATATACACATTTGTGTGTGCATTTATATATACCTGTATTTATCATTTGTTTATATAGGCATGAAATAAAAGTTTCTGTAAAACAGTATGTAATGGTTTGTGTCAGGTAGTCTGATTTTACTCCTGTTCTACCACATAAAAGAATGCTGATTGCAGCTGACTAAGTTGATTTCATGAGTTGTATGACAGTTAAGTATGTGGGCTCTGTAGTGGCCTGAGGTTCAACTCTTCAGTTCACTACTTATTAGTTATATGACCATATGCAATTTATATACTTGAAATATCACCTTCCTCATCTGTAAAAAGGAAGTAATATCTTTCATGAAAGTGGTCTTGAGGACTGAGATAATTCATGACATATAGAAATTTAGCTTCATAAATGTTAACTTATTACTGCTCTCTGTTTAAGACATACTTGATACAGTAGTTGAAGGATTAAACAAAATAATAATATATGCAAAGCTCATTAAGAATTATGTATTTGTTGCTGTTATTGACACTATCATTAGCAGTATATCAGTAGAGTGAAACTGTCCAAGGCCATCATATTCCCAATTCAGTTGTGTTTAGCAGGTATTTCTTAAGGGATATAAGACACTACTTACTATGTTAGTTCTGAAGCTCTGAGATGAATTAGGTAAGATCTCTCACGATCTAGAAGAGAGACAAAGAAATAGAATTTGGATATTTGGATATGTGCTATACATACGAGAGAGGTATGTACAGAGTGCCTTTAGAACATATTAGGCCTGACAGCTGTTCATTGATGGGAGTGGGCAACTGAGAATGTAAGGAGTCAGGGAATGTGGAAGAAGACGATGCAGATTTACAGAAAGGATATTATTTATGTTTGTACTGAATCAAGGATGATTAGGATGTTAACACAACAGCTAAAGTAGGAGATACCAAAATCAATGTTAAAAGATACCTTAAAAAAGCAGCTTGAGCACTAAAGAGGATCAGAATATGCACACTACACCCAAGTTGGCCACTTTGGCATAAAGATTAAGAGCAGACACAGAAAAAACTCTTTCTGCCTTTCCCTTTTCTGCCTAAAAGCAGGACATAAATTTCCCTTTATGAAGGTGTTCCCTCCTCTCCTCTCATACCAAGGTGAGGAGTACAATCCTTATCACAGCAGATAGACAGTCAGCACTGAGGTGAGTCTGCAGAAACAAACCTCATTAAAATAACTCTTATCTTCCATTAGTTTTTCCATATATTTACTTTCTAGAAGCCAAAACCCTTTTTCCTTTGTCTAATCATTTCTACACAATTTATCACACTTTGTTAAAATGATACATTAATTCCCAAAACTAGCTGTTTCTTTGAGTGTTCACTTTTCTGTGAAGCCCCCAGAATAAACCTTTTCTCCTGTTAATATCTTTTGTCAGTGTGATTTATAGGCCTCAGGTACTGAACCCAAATTGGTAGAGGGAAAAGATTTTTCCTCTACATCCCAAATCCTGCTTTGTCATTACATTTCAATTTTGCTTAAGTGAAGATTAAGGAAGCTAATCCATGTGTGGTAGAGAGTAATTTAGCCCCATGAATGCTAACTGTTCTTATCAGACAAAGTTTACAATGAGCATCCTCCTTAGAAGAAATACTCCAGGGACTTCCTGGTGATCCAATAGTTAAGACTTTGCAAGGGGTGCCAGTTTGATTCCTGATCAGGGAGCTAGGATCCCAGATGTCTTAAAACCAAAGAACCAAAACAGAAGCAATGTTGTAACAAATTAAATGAAAAGCTTTTAAAATGGTTCACATTAAGAAAAGGAAATACTCCATCTCCTTTTCTGTAGAAATGAAAAATAAACATTGCATAAGTACCTAGATGGTTACTACTATCCAAATTGAGTTTTACTATATAAGATTTGTAACTGTTTTCCTACACTACATTTCAGCTATGGCCACCAAAGATTATCCATCATTGTGGGGCTTCGGGACAACAAAAACATTTAAAATTCCTGTCGAACATTTGGATTTCAAGTATATTGAAAAATGTTCAGATGTTAAACACTTGGAAAAAATTCTTTGTGTGCTCAGGTAAGCGATAAAAAATCTTGTTTCAGTCTGCCAATTTTAATTATATCGTTGACTTCTGAAAGTCAAAGCCTCATTAGAAATTTTGGAGCAAATTTTCAAATATTGAGATTGTTGTTTTTGTCCATGTTAGGTTCCAAAACAGTGGTTTTAATTCTGTGGTTAGTTTGGAGGGTTCTAGCCCTATTTAATTCCAGCAAGAAAATGCAGGAGACACGGGTTCAATCGCTGGGTTGGGAAGATCCCCTGGAGAAGGAAATGGCAATCCACTCCAGTATTCTTGCCTGGAGAATCCTATAGACAGAGAAGCCTGGCAGGCTACAGTTCATGGGATCACAGAGTCAAACATGATTTAGTGACTGAACCACATTTTCCAGCACCAGACTTAGGTTAATCGGTATCCCAGAAGGAGAGCATTTTTCTTGCTTCCTCCCATTTTCTAGGAAAAGGTAAAGCAGCTGTTAGGAGGCATCTGCTTCTGCTGATAAAGCGCTTTGGCACTGTCTCACTTCACACTGCTGCTGCTGCTGCTGCTAAGTCGCTTCAGTCATGTCTGACTCTGTACGACCCCATAGACAGCAGCCCACCAGGCTCCCCCGTCCCTGGGATTCTCCAGGCAAGAACACTGGAGTGGGTTGCCATTTCCTTCTCCAATGCATGAAAGTGAAAAGTGAAAGTGAAGTCGCTCAGTTGTGTCCGACTCTTCTCGACCCCATGGACTGCAGCCCACCAGGCTCCTCCGTCCATGGGATTTTCCAGGCAAGAGTACTGGAGTGGGGTGCCATCGCCTTCTCTGCACTTCACACTACCTGCCAACAAAGGTGGGTGACTCACTGGGAGCTGTCACATGGACCGTGGGGTGGGAGCAGGAAGTAGGAACAAAAGTCAGGGAATTAAGGCCTTTTCTGGGTAAGAGCCCTGTGGCCGTGATTGTCAAACTTTCATATTCACCAAATATGGTGGTTAAAAAATTGCTAATTTGAGAGCCCCATTCCTAGAGATTCTGCTTCAGGGAATTGGGATCGGGGCCCAGGAACATGTGTTTTTAACAACACCCTGGAAGATGGACAGGCAGGTGGTCAAGGGAACTCTGCAACAAACACTGACCTGGGACTTCCCAGTGGTCCAGTGGTGTGCCTTTCAATACAGGGGACGCAAGTTTGATCCCTGATCAGGGAACTGGGATCTCACAGCCCTTGGAGCAACTAAGCCCTGGTATTGCAACTAGAGAGAGTCTGTATATGACAATGAACGATCCCACGTGCAACAAAGATCCCAAGGTGCCGTAACTGAGACCTGATGCAGCCAAATAAACAAATGTGCTCAGTCGCTCAGTTGTGTTCGACCCTTTGAGATGCCATGAACTCTAGCCCACCAGGCTCCTCTGTCCGTGGAATTTTCGACGCAGGTTGCCTGAAGCAGGTTGCCATTTCCTTCTCCAGGGGATCTTCCCAACCCAAGGATCAAACCCGAGTCTCTTGCATTGACAGGCAGATTCTTTACCTGTCGATGAGGTAACCTGTCACTGAGTCACCTGGGAAGCCCAAGTAAGTAAACAAATATTTTTTTAAAAAGGGAAACACTGACCCGCTGCATACCAACCTGTGCCACCTGTGTGGTGTTTCTTGAGGGATTTTCGTTTGGAGGGTAGCCTCATATTGCAGAAGCACTTGTGAGCATGAACTTGCCCTTTCCAGGACATCAATAGTATTCCTTTTATTCAGCAGTGATTCTTTTCTTTCCTCTGATGCCCTTCTTTATCTCTATGTCCTTTCCTTTTTCTTTCACCTTTAGCCTCCTGCCCATCCTAAGCAGTCCTGCTTGTCCCCAGCCAGAGTTGAGGTAATAGCCTCATCATATCATTGTTTTCTCTCTTGTTTTTCTCAACATATGAGAACATTTTCAATTGTATTTGATCAATGACTAGTAAAGAAAATGAGAGTTTATGGGATGAAAGGATTTGAAAGATTTCTTTTTATGAATAGCCTTTTTAAGTGGTATGGACTTGGAATTATATTTTAAAATTTAATTTGAAAATGGGATTTATTTTTATTTCTCTAAAATTTTAAAAGTAAGCAGATTCACAAGAAACAGGGAAAAGATTGATTTTCCTTAAAAAAATAAACAAGCAAAAAGGAACAGATGTCTCCATCTGACTCTGTGAGGAAGGAATTCTGTTCCTTGAGTGGCTGAATTTAGAGGTGTGTTGTTCTAAACTCTTCTCTGCCATTATCTTCCTATCCCCTTGCAGGAAAAAATTGAGCTAGGATAGAAATTCCTCATTGGAAAGTAATTCCGAAGTCTTACTCTCTGCCTGTCTCTAATAATGAATTTCCATTTATAAGTTTAAAATTACCTTATGTACAAAATGAACATGTGAGTGTTGAAGAGGAGAGAAAATGTTATGCATTCAACTTTTAAAGTGTGTGATGGAAATTGGTGTCTTTGGAGCTCCTGTTTCTCCCCTTCATTGTGACACTCCATAGACCAGATGAAAGTAGAGGCTGCTGAAATTGAGGAAGTTTCGGGGAAAGCAGCAGCCCAGCCTTCATCCTTGTAGAGAGGCGGGTCATGACATGTCCTTGGAACCCCTGGGCTCTGTGGAACCCAGCTTACAAACCACAGGTTTACGTGCTCTCTAAATAAAGTGGTAACTCTAAAATTCTGAATTTTTTAAAAGGTCTGGTGAGGAAGGATACTATCCTGAACTTACTGAATTTTGTGAAAAGCACCTTTCAGGCTTGGCTCCTGGAAGTAGAGCTTTGAGGAAAGATAAACCTGCGGCAACAGCATCCAGTTTTACAGCAGAAGAATGGGAAAAAATTGACGGTGACATAAAGGTATAGAGTAACATCACTTTTTTGGTGACATTGTCATGGGATATATATCTACTTGTCTGAAATCAGAAAAGGGAATTTTGTGGTAATTACTTACATGGTATTGGTTGCTTCTTACATCCAGGAGACTATTGTGACTGTGTTTTGTAGATTTGTATATTTATGGAGGTGGGAAGCATGCTCACGTACATGTATGTATTTTAAATGACTAAGTAATATCCCATCCTACAAAAGAACCATAATTCAGTCAGCATGTATAAATAGTGCTATCCAAACATGTTTGTTCATAATTTTTAGTACATCTTGGTTATTTCCTAGGAATAAGTTATTAGAATTCAAGTGCCTTGATCTGAAAGGATCTGAATGTATTTCTGTTAAAACACGTTTCTTTGTGTCTCAGAAAGTTGTACCTTTGTACTCTCCCAACAGTAGAATGTAGGAATGGCTACTTCAGGTTACTCTTCCCTGGACACTCTAATCATTTTTTACATTTTAAAATCAAGTAAATGCTTTGAAAATGACAGTACATAATGTATTATTTGTTTACCATAACGTTAAAGTTTTAGAAGTCTGTCACTTGAATTTTTTATTTCGTTAATGACCTGCTTGTGTCTTTATTGATTTCTTTTAATCAGCATTATTGTTATAGTTTACATTCAATAAAACTTAGCCATTTTATAAAACAAATGAATGTATACAACAAAACAGAAACAGGCTCACAGATATAGAGAACAAACTAGTGGTTACCAGTGGGGAGAGAAGAGGAAAGAGAGGCAGGATAGGAGTAAGGGATTAAGAGATACAAACTACTATGTATAAAATAAATAAACAGCAAGGATGAAATAGAGAAATAGAGCCATTACTTTATAACTTTAAATGGAATATAATCTACAAAAATATTTAACCACTATGTTATACACCTAAAACTAACATTATATTGTAAATCAACTGTATTTCTATTTTTAAAAAAATAGCTGTATTATGGTTATTTCACTGAGTTTTAACAAATCATATGTACTATAGAATATTTCCATTACCCCTGCAAGTTTCATTATGCCCCTTTGCAGTCAGTGCTGACCATATACCCTGGTTCCTGGCAGCCACTGAACTGCTTTCTATCGTTACAGATTTGCCTTTTCTAGCCTTTCATATAAATATAATTATATAGCATATCTTCTTTCATATCTGTCTTCTTCCACTTAGCATGATGCTTCTGAGATTCATCTGTGTTGTTGCATGTGTCTGTAGTTCATTCCTTTTAATTGCTGAATAGTAGTACTCTTGTCTGGAAAATCCCATGGACGGAGGAGCCTGGTAGGCTGCAGTCCATGGGGTCGAAAAGAGTCGGACACGACTGAGCGACTTCACTTTCACTTTCCACTTTCATGCATTGGAGAAGGAAATGGCAACCCACTCCAGTGTTCTTGCCTGGAGAATCCCAGGGACGGGGGAGCCTGGTGGGCTGCTGTCTATGGGGTTGCACAGAGTCGGACATGACTGAAGCGACTTAGAAGCAGCAGCAGCAGCAGCAGTGATTTGTATGGCTATCTTACAGTTTGTTTAACCATTTACTACTTGATGAACAAATGCCAAAATTTTTTTTCCTTTATTTTTATTTATTTGGCTGTGTCGCATCTTCAGTCTTCATTGTGGTGTGTGGAATCTAGTTCCATGACCAGGGATCGAATCTGGGCTCCCTGCATTGGGAACTACAAGTCTTAGCCACTGAACCACCAGGGAAGTCCCCCAGAATATTTTCTAAAGTGGCAATCAATCCTGCCAATAATGGATAAAAGTTCCAGTTGCTCTACATCATGGTCCATAATTAGGATTGTCAGTTTGGTTAATTTTAGCTCTTCTGTTGGGTATATAATGGTATCTCATTGTGCTTTTTATTTGCATTTCTCTAATTACTAATGATGTTGAATGTCTTTTCATTTGCTTGTCATCCATATATCTTCTTTTGTCTTTAAATCCTTTGCCCATTAAAAAAATTAGATTGTTTATGTTCTTATTGAACTGTAAAATACATATCTTCTGTGTATTTTACACATGAAGATGTATCTTTGCAAATATTTGCTGATGTTGTATGGCTTGCCTTTTCATTTTTTTTTTTAAATAGCATCTTTGGAAGAGCAAAAATTTTTACTTTTGATAAAACCAATTTTTCTTTCCTTTTTTTTAATTTATTTTTTTACTTTACAATATTGTATTGGTTTTGCCATACATCAACATGCATCCGCCACGGGTGTACATGTGTTCCCCATCCTGAACCCCCCTCCCACCTCCCT
>NW_011495050.1:21861772-21865218 GCF_000754665.1 Bison bison bison | reverse complement strand
CTCCCAAATCATCCCCCACCCTCTCCCACAGAGTCCAAAAGACTGTTCTATACATCTGTGTCTCTTTTGCTGTCTCGCATACAGGGTTGTCATTACCATCTTTCTAAATTCCGTATATATGCGTTAGTATACTGTATTGGTGTTTTTCTTTCTGGCTTACTTCACTCTGTATAATAGGCTCCAGTGTCATCCACCTCATTGGAACTGATTCAAATATATTCTTTTTAATGGCTGAGTCAATCTTTCTTATAGTTTGTGCTTTTGAGTCTTATTTAAGAAACCTTTGTCTAATTTAAGATCCCTAAATTTTCTCCTATGATATGTCTAGGAAGTTTATCGTTTTAACTCTCAAATGTAGGTGTAGATCAGTTTTATTTTTTGGACACACACACAAATTTATACACATACAGTGCATATATTTGTATATACCAATATGGATATCCAAATATTCAAGCATCTAATGAATTATTATCTTTTCTTCATTGAACTTCTTGGTGCAAATGTCAAAAATAGGTTGACTTTGTATGTGTAGCTCTGTTTCTGTATTCTGTTCATTAACCTAAATATCTATCTTTACACGAGTATTCCATTGTCTTGATAACAATAAGTCTTTTTAAACATTTTTAATTTTATATTGGAGTATACTCACATGCTAGCAAGATTATGCTCAAAATCCTTCAGGCTAGGCTTCAGCAGTACATGAACCAGGAACTTCTAGATGTATAAGCTGGGTTTCGAAGAGGCAGAGGAACCAGAGGCCAAATTGCCAACATTTGTTGGATCATGGAGAAAACAAGGGAATTCCAGAAAAACATCTACTTCTGCTTCATTGACTATGCTAACACCTTTGACTGTGTGGATCATAACAAACTGTGGAAAATTCTTAAAGAGATGGGAGTACCAGACCACCTTACCTGTCTCCTAAAAAACCTGTATTTGGGTCAAGAAGCAACAGTTAGAACCGGACATGGAATTGACTGATTCAAAATTGAGAGAGGAGTACGACAAGACTGTATATTGTTACCCTGCTTCACATCATGTGAAATGCTGGGCTGGGTGAATCACAAACTCGAATCAAGATTTCCAGGAGAAATATCAACAGCCTCAGATATGCAGATGACACCACTCTAATAGCAGAAAGTGAAGAGGAACTAAAAAGCTTCTTGATGAAGATGAAAGAGGAGAGTGAAAAACCTGACTTGAAACACAACATTAAAAAAACTAAGATCATGGCATCCAGTCCCATCACTTCATGGCATATAGAAGGGGAAAAAGTGGAAGAAGCAATGACAGATTTTATATTCTTAGACTCCAAAATCCCTGTTAATGGTGACTACAGCCATGAAATTAAAAGATGCTTGCTCCTTGGAAGAAAAGCTATGACAAACCTAGACACATATTAAAAAGCAGAGACATCATGTTGCTGACAAAGGTCTGTAAAGTCAAAGCTATGTTTTTTCCAGTAGTCATGTAGGGATGTGAGTCAGATAAAGAAGGTTGAGCGCCAAAGAATTAATGCTTCCAAATTGTTGTGCTAGAGAAGACTCTTGTGAGTCCCTTGGAGTGCAAGGAGATCGAATTAGTCAATCCTAAAGGAAATCAACCCTGAATATTCATTGGAAGGACTGGTGCTGAAGCTCCAATAGCTTGGTCATCTGATGCAAAGAACCAACTCAGTGGAAAAGGCTCTGATGCTAGAAAAGATTAAAGGCAAAAGGAGAAGAGAGAGGCAGAGGATGGTTAGATAGCATCACCAACTCAATGGACATGAATTTGAGCAAACTCTGGGAGATAGCAGAGGACAGAGGAGCCTGACATGCTACAGTCCATGGGGTCACAAACAGTCAGATATGACTTAGTGACTGAACAGCAACGAAGCAGTTGATTTACAATAGTTGTGTTGTGTTGTGTTCATTTCACATGCACAGCAAGGTGATTCAGTTATGCGTTTACACATATCTATTCTTTTTCAGATTCCTTTCTCATATCAGGTAGTTCAAGTCCTCCAACTTCGTTCTTTGTTTTCAAAGTTGTTTTGGCTGTTCCAGGTCCTTTGCTTGCCAATTTCTATAAAATAGAAATTGTATTTGTGTTGGGATTGTTTTGAATTTGTTGATCAGTTTTGGAAGAATTGATATCTTGATAATACTGAGATTTCTGATCGATGAACATGTATTCTTCTGTTCATATAAGCTTTATTTAATTTTTTGAAACAGTGTTTGTAGTTTTCAGTGTATATATTCTTCTTATACATTTTTAATGAAATTTATTCCTAAGTATTTATTTTATACTATTATAAAAGTTGATGTTTTTAATTTAATTTGCTCATTCCAAGTCACTTCAATTATGAAATTTTATTTATTTTTATTGCGATAAAACACACATCATATAGAGTTTATCACCTTTATCATTTTCAAGTATACAATTCATTAGTGTTAAGTATATTCATATTATTATGCAAGAAATCTCAAGGACTTTTTCATCTTCCAAAACTGAAACTCCATACCATTTAACAATAACTCTCCAATCCTACCCCCACCACCAGCCCCTGGCAACCATCATTCTATCTTTTTTTTATTTTTCTGTTTACATTTTTTATTTATTTTTATTGCAGATGATTTACAGTGTTGTGTTACTTTCAGGTGTACAGCATAGTGATTCAGTTATGCATACATATATGTTAGTGTCTTATTTTTTTCATATTCTTTTCCCATATAGGTTATTGTGAACTACTGAGTATAGTTTATTCACTTTGATTTATCTCTAGGTCCATCCATGTTACTACAAATGGCATTATTCCATTCTTTTTTATGACTGAGTAACATTTCATTGAATAAATATACCACATCCTCTTTATCCATTCATCTGTTGATAAACATTTAGGTTTCTTCCATGTCTTGCCTATTGTAAGTAGTGTTGCAGTAGTGTTGCAGTGAATATTGGGGTGCATGTATATTTTCTTTTCTCTGAATATATGCCCAGCAGTGGGATTGCAGGATCATACGTTAACTCTATTTTTAGTTTGTTAAGGAACCTCCATACCATTCTCCATAGTGGCTGCTCCAGTTTGCATTTCCACTAATAGTATAGAAGAGTTCATTTTTCTACACACACTCTCCAGCATTTATTGTTTGTAGACTTTTTGATGATGGCCATTCTAACAGTATGAGGTGATACCTCATTGGGGTATTGATTTGCATTTCTCTAGTAATGAGTGACGTTGAGCATCTTTTCATGTGCCTGTGGATCACAATAAACTGTGGAAAATTCTGAAAGAGATGGGAATACCAGACCACCTGATCTGCCTCTTGAGAAATTTGTATGCAGGTCAGGAAGCAACAGTTAGAACTGGACATGGAACAACAGACTGGTTCCAAATAGGAAAAGGAGTACGTCAAGGCTGTATATTGTCACCCTGTTTATTTAACTTATATGCAGAGTACATC
>NW_011495050.1:21859149-21861046 GCF_000754665.1 Bison bison bison | reverse complement strand
TGATGGACAGGGAGGCCTCGCGTGCTGCGATTCATGGGGTCGCGAAGAGTCGGACACGACTGAGTGACTGAACTGAACTGAACTGATATCTTCTTTGGAGAAATGTCTATTTAGATCTTCTGCCTGTTTTTTTGATTGGGTTCTTTGGAGTTTTTTTATACTGAGTTATATGAACTGTTTGTATATTTTGGAGTTTAATCCCTTGTCAGCTGCACCATTTGCAAATATTTTCTCCCATTCTGTAGACTGTTTTTTCATTTTCTTTGTGGTTTCCTTTGCTATAGAAAAGCTTTTATGTTTAATTAGGTCCCATTTATTTTCGCTTTTATTTCCATGACTCTAAGAGATGGGTCAGGAAAGGTATTGCTGCAATTTATGTCAAAGAATGTTCTGCCGGTGTTTTCCTCTAGCAGTGTTTTGGTATCCAGTCTTACATGTAGGTCTTTAATCCATTTTGAGTTTATTTTTGTGCATGGTGTTAGAGAATATTCTAATTTTCTTTTTTACATGGAGCTGTCCAGTTTTCCAGCACTATTTATTGGAGAAACTGTCTTTTTGCCCTTGTATGTTCTTGCCTCCTTTGTTGTAGATTAATTGACCACAGGCCTGTGGATAATTTTGAGGCTCTTTATCCAGTTCCATTGATCTGTATTTATGGGTTTTGTGCCAGTACCATACTATTTTGATTATTGTAGCTTTGTAGTATAGTCTGATGGAGAAGGAAATGGCAACCCACTCCAGTGTTCTTGCCTGGAGAATCCCAGGGACGGGGGAGCCTGGTGGCTGCCGTCTATGGGGTCGCACAGAGTCGGACACAACTGAAGCGACTTAGCAGCAGCAGCAGTATAGTCTGAAGTCAGGAAGCCTGAATCCTTAGCTTTATTTTTCTTTCTCAAGCTTGCTTTAGCACTTCAGGGTCCTTTGTGTTTCCAAAAATTTTTAAATTTTTGTTCTAGTTCTGTGAAAAATGCTATTGGTAATTTGATAGAGATTGCATTGTGTCTGTAAATTGCCTTGGGCAGGGAATTTGTTTATTTTATCTAAATTGCAAAGTTATTGGTATAAATTTGTCTAAAATATCTTTTTTTTAAAATATCTGTAGGATTGTTAGAGATGTGCTTCTTTTATGCCTGCTAATTTGTATTTTTTCCTTTCACTTTTTTTTTTTCTTTCACTTTCTTTTGCCTAGTCTTGTTATGTTTGTCAATTGTTTATTTCCAAAAAAAACAATATTTGGATGTTGATTTTATTTTTCTATTTTGTGTTTTATGGATTTCTACTCTTATTTTTTAATTATTTTTATTTCCTTCTCCTCACTTTGGCTTTAATGTGTTTTCTATTAGTTTTTTAAGGTAGAAGCTTAACTATTAATAATTGATCTTGAACCTTTCTTCTTGTTTAAAGTTGTAAAATTTCCTCTAATACTTTATCTGCATGGTATAAATTATTATATGTCATGTTTTCATTATCTCTTATTTCAAATTATTTTCCATCTGATTTCCTTTTTAACTCATGAACTCCTTATAAGTGAATTCAAATTCCAATTTCTTGGGGATGGTCTAAATACTTATTATTACTGAATTCTAGTTTAGGTCTGTTGTGGTCAGATTCCATACTTTGTATAATTTCAGCCCTATGAGATTTATTGAGACTTTTTTGGCCTATGCTCCATGTGCTCTTGAAAATAACATAGAAATCTATATTGATTAGGCCAAGTTTGTTCAGATCAGATCAGATCAGATCAGTCGCTCAGTGGTGTCAGACTCTTTGCGACCCCATGAATCGCAGCACGCCAGGCCTCCCTGTCCATCACCAACTCCCGGAGTGCACTGAGACTCACGTCCATCGAGTCAGTGATGCCATGCAGCCATCTCATCCTCTGTCGTCCCCTTCCCTC
>NW_011495050.1:21857074-21859049 GCF_000754665.1 Bison bison bison | reverse complement strand
TCCTTCCAAAGAAATCCCAGGGCTGATCTCCTTCAGAATGGACTGGTTGGATCTCCTTGCAGTCCAAGGGACTCTCAAGAGTCTTCTCCAACACCACGGTTCAAAAGCATCAATTCTTCGGTGCTCAGCCTTCTTCACAGTCCAACTCTCACATCCATACATGACCACAGGAAAAACCATAGCCTTGACTAGACGAACCTTTGTTGGCAAAGTAATGTCTCTGCTTTTGAATATGCTATCTAGGTTGGTCCTAACTTTCCTTCCAAGGAGTAAGCGTCTTTTAATTTCATGGCTGCAGTCACCATCTGTAGTGATTTTGGAGCCCAAAAAATAAAGTCTGACATTGTTTCCACTGTTTCCCCGTCTATTTCCCATGAAGTGGTGGGACTGGATGCCATGATCTTCATTAATGTTGCTCAAATCTACTCTAATGTTACTGATTTTTTGTCCACTATTTTCCTGTGTCCATACTCTTAATCAAATAGATTCATTTTGGATACTGAGTATTTTATTTTTGGAATTTCCATTAATTCTTTTTTAAAGTTTTCATTCTTCTCCTGAATTTCTCAATTGTTCCTGCATGTTGTTCACTCTTCCTATATATTTATTGCAGCTGTTTTTAAGTCTCTGTTTGTTGTTTCCAACATCCATTCACTCTCTGTGTCTGCTTCTGTTGGCTATGCGTAGCATTTTGCTGATTCTTTGTCTTTACTGTCATTTTTTATATTTTATGCTGTCCATTGTATATAAAGGACTTCCTTGGTGGCTCAGATAGTAAAGAATCTGCCTGCAATGCAGGATACCCGGGTTTGATCCCTAGGTCACAAAGATTCCCTGGAGAAGGGAATGACTACCCTCTCCAGTGTTCTTGCCTGGAGAATCCCATGGAGAGCGGAGCCTGTCAGGCTACAGTTGCAGTCCATGGGGTTGCAAAGAGTCAGACACAACTGAGCAACTAAACACAGCACAACACATTGTGTATAAGAAAATCAGAAGTAATTAATATTTACCGATAGAAAGGAGCATGTCCTTTCTGTCAAACTGCTAAAGTTGGAAAATGTGGTCAATCTAATCTGTATGTTAATTTGCACCTGATTTGCTTGGGTGTTTGAGATAGGTCGGAGAAGGCAATGGCACCTCACTCCAGTGCTCTAGCCTGGAAAATCCCATGGACGGAGGAGCCTGGTGGGTTGCAGTCCATGGGGTCGCAAAGAGTCGGACGTGACTGAGCAACTTCACTTTCACTTTTCACTTTCATGCATTGGAGAAGGAAATGGCACCCCACTCCAGTACTCCTGCCTGGAAAATCCCATGGATGGAGGAGCATGGTGGGCTGCAGTACATGGGATCGAAAAGAGTCCGACACGACTGAGCGACTTCACTTTCACTTTGAGATAGGTTCTACTGTCAAGGAACTTACAGTATGGTAAGAGAGACAAACAATAAATAGAGGATTTTAAATATTCATGCTAAATGCTTTTGTCCCAACCAGGAAGTTCAGAGAAGGCTCACTGGAAGGGAGATGAATATGATCTTGCAAGATAAAGTAGAAAGGGCAGAAATGAATATACTGACCAATACTGAACTGTACACTTAAGAACAGTTAAGACGATACATTTTATGTTATTGTGTCAGATCAGATCAGATCAGATCAGTCACTCAGTTGTGTCTGACTCTTTGCGACCCCATGAATCCCAGCACCCCAGGCCTCCCTGTCCATCACCAGAGTTCACTCAGACTCACGTCCATCGAGTCAGTGATGCCATGCAGCCATCTCATCCTCTGTCGTCCCCTTCTCCTCTTGCCCCCAATCCCTCCCAGCATCAGAGTCTTTTCCAATGAGTCAACTCTTCGCATGAGGTGGCCAAAGTACTGGAGTTTCAGCTTTAGCATCATTCCTTCCAAAGAAATCCCAGGGCTGATCTCCTTCAGAATGGACTGGTTGGATCTCCTTGCAGTCCAAGGGACTCTCAAG
>NW_011495050.1:21845014-21856445 GCF_000754665.1 Bison bison bison | reverse complement strand
GAGGCAGATCAGGTGGTCTGGTATTCCCAACTCTTTCAGAATTTTCCACAGTTTATTGTGATCCACACAGTCAAAGGCTTTAGCATAGTCAATAAAGCAGAAATAGATGCTTTTCTGGAACTCTCTTGCTTTTTCCATGATCCAGCAGATGTTGGCAATTTGATCTCTGGTTCCTCTGCCTTTTCTAAAACCAGCTTGAACATCAGGAAGTTCACGGTTCACATATTGCTGAAGCCTGGCTTGGAGAATTTTGAGAATTACTTTCTAGCGTGTGAGATGAGTGCAATCGTGCGGTCGTTTGAGAATTCTTTGGCATTGCCTTTGTTTGGGATTGGAATGAAAACTGACCTTTTCCAGTCCTGTGGCCACTGCTGAGTTTTCCAAATTTGCTGGCATATTGAGTGCAGCACTTTCACAGCATCATCTTTCAGGATTTGGAATAGCTCAACTGGAATTCCATCACCTCCACTAGCTTTGTTATGGTGTATTTCCCTACAATTGCAAAACACAGAGTAAGAAGGGCATTTCAGGTAGAGAGAATGTCATGATCAAATTGTCACCTAAAAATTGACCCATAGTATGATGATATATATATATAGTCTTTTCTAATGTCTGATTAATTATTTAAAATTGTATATTTACCTTCTTTTTTTCTCTCTTCTTCTCAGAGTTGGGTATCAGAAATTAAAAAAGAAGATGATAAAATACACTTCCATGAAACTGAAACATTTCCAGCAGTGGAAGATAATTTGCCTCCAGTTCGTGGTTCAAACAGCCATCTTCATGTTGCCAAGGTATACCTTTTTGGTGTGGGGGGTAGGTGGTAAGGGAGAAAATTGTTGTTTATTAAGAACATTAGCTTGGTTTAATCATTGTAGCCAAAGTGTGGTGTCCTCTGGGCAGCTGGATATTTTTTTCATTGTGATCCTGTGTTTTCACCTTGTTGAGTAAGCCTCCCCTGGAGATCAAAACGAAACAGTATTTTCCTTTGAAGAACTTGCATCTTGGGTTTACTGCTTCCCTTATTTTTATTTTTTGACTGTTCTGTCTCTTCTACTCTGACAAGTTTTGATGAGTACTTAAGATCCAGTTGAGTATGTAAATGTTTCAGGGGATAATTTTATGTATCCAGTAGAGGTACAGTGGGAATTGTTTGTATAATTAAATATGGATTTAAAGTATTAAACAGATGGATTAATCTGTTTAATTAATCCATTAAATCCATGGATTTCAAGCAGTTATATATGGCATTTCTCTGTTTAGCGCATCCCCCTCCCCCATCCCCAGCCCCTCACGGTTATTTCTGTGAGACTGGTCCCTATTTTGCCATGCAGGGCTCTCCTTTCTAATGCACGGTTTCCATAGAGAAGGGGCCTGTTGGGGTTCCAGGTTCACTTAACTTCCAGTTAAAACTGAGCTTCTTGGTGTCTACCTGACCCTGATATTACAGATCCCAGCCCTTATCTCCAGGGGATTTTGCCTTGAATCATACATTCCATTGCCTCTGCCCTCCTTTTTTCCCTGCTTTTTTTCCCTTTTATTCTTATCATCTCTAAGAGGATGGTTACCTAATTGTCTTCATTTTGGGTTGAGTCATTTTTGTTTTTCTCATTTCTTCTTTGACCTCTCAGTTTTATTTGAAAAATATCCATAGCCCTTCATCACTCTGCTCTTTGGTAATTTACCTTCCTGGATCTTTTTACTCCTCATTAGGAATTACTCAGGTAACTGAGGTACACAGTAAATAAGTATAGTAAGGATAACACTATCTGTAATCAATGAATTCGTATTTATTGAACCCTCATTGTGTGCCTAGACTGTATCCTGAAACTATAACAATGAATAATATTTCCTCCGTGTCCTTACTGTAGTCCAGTAGGAGTAGACAGACTAATGTGGTTCTCAAAGTATGGTCCAAGGATGCTGGTTATCCCTGAGATCCTTCTAGGGGATCCATAAAGTCAATGTTATTTTTAAAACTCTTTTATAAAATAATGCTTTGTCTCTTTCACTTCATTGACTTTTGCCCTAAGGGTAAAAGTTTAGTCATTAAGTCATGCCCAGCTCTTTGTGACGTCATGGACTGTAGCCACCAGGTTCCCGTGTCCATGGGATTTCCCAGACAAAAATAATGGAGTGGGTTTCCATTTCCTTCTCCAGGGGATCTTCCTGATCCAGGGATCAAACCCACTTCTCCTGCTTTGGCAGGCAGATTCTTTACCCCTGAACCACCAGGGATGCCCAAAACGTGAATTAAGGCAGTGGCACTGATTAAACTAGTGGTCATTGTTCGCTCCACTGCTATTATGCACTCATAGTAAGAAATTCCTATTTAACTTAAAAATGTCTTTGATGAAACAACAAAAAATGTATTCTTTTTGTTATATATGATACCTTGAAGACATATCTTTTTAATATTCTGTGTGACAAAATGCAGACTTCACAGAAAGCACTTCACTGTGAAATGAAATATGATGATCATCATAAGAAAACCCACTTGTGTGACTGACTGTCAGCCGAATTAGCAACTTTTTCCTGGAACAACTTTTACTTGAAGAGATGACTGACAGACCAGCTATGGTTATTCAGAGTTCAGTTTTTGGCAGACATTTTCTTATAAATGAATGAAATGGTCTGTCACTTCAAGGAAAACAATGAATGGTATTAGTTGCCAGTGGTAAAATCTGAGCTTTCAGGTGAAATTCACAATACTTCATATTCTTAGGGGGCTCTCAGATAGATGCTTATGACAAAAAAAAAATTTCCCCTTAGGGTAGACACTTAATGACTTTTATGATGAGCTCTGTGAGTAGTTTTAATTTTTAATTGAGATATAGTTGGTGTATGGTATTATACAAGTTATAGGTCTTATAGTAATTCACAATTTTTAAAGGTTTACTCCATTTATAGTTAATATAATATATTGGCTGTATTCCCTGTATTTTACAGTATATCCTTGTACCTTATTTATTTTGTACATAATAGTTTGTACCCCCTAATCCCCACTTTCACCTTCTCTCTCCCTACTGGTAACCACCAGTTTTCTATATCTGTGAGTCTGTTTCCTGTTTGTTATATTTATTAGTTTGTTTTATATTTTGTATTCCACATACAAGTGGTATCATATAATATTTGTCTTTCTCTGCCTGACTTATTTCACTTAGCATAGTAGCCTTCAAGTTCACGAATGTTGTTCCATGTGGCAAAATTTCATTCTTTTTTATGGCTTAGTAGTATTCCATTGTATGTATATGCTACTTCTTGATTCATTCATCTGTTGACAGACACTTAGGTTGCTTCCAGATCTTGGTAATTGTAAATAATGCTGCTGTGAACATTGGGGTGCATTTATCTTTTCAAATTAGTGTTTTCATTTTATTAGGTTGGTGCAAAGGTAATTGCAGTTTTGCATTGTTGAACTTTGCTGTTTGATATTGGAATACAGTCTTAAATGTGGTTATATTATACACCATTTTAATTTGAATTTCTTGCTTTATGTTTTTTTGCTAGTGACTTATTTTTGTTGTTTGAGACCCCATGGACTGCAACATGCCAGGCTCCTTGTCCTTCACCATCTCCCAGAATTTGCCCAAGTTCATGTCTATTGAGTCAGTGATCCTATCCAACCATCTCATCCTCTGTCACCCTCTTCTTCTGCCTTCAGTCTTTCCCAGCATCAGAGTATTTTCCAGTGAGTCTGCCCTTTGCATCAGGTGGCTAACATATTGGAACTTCAGCTTCAGTATCAGTCCTTCCAATGAGTATTCAGGGTTGATTTCCTTTAAGATTGACTGGTTTGATCTCCTTGCTGTCCAAGAGACTCTGAAGAGTCTTCTCTAGCACCACAGTTCAAAAGCATCAGTTCTTCAGTGTTCTGCCTTCTTCATGATCCATCTCTCATATCCATACATGACTAATGGAAAGACCATAGCCTTGACTATATGGACCTTTGTTGGCAAAGTGATGTCTTTGCTTTTTAATACAATATCTAGGTTTGTCATAGCTTTCCTGCCAAGAAGCAATCATTTTCTAATTTCATGGTTGCAGTTATTTGCTGTTTATTTTACTTAGTTGGTAAAGAATCCACCTGCAATGCAGGAGACCCTGGTTCAAATCGGGTATCCACTCCAATATTCTTGGGCTTCCTTGTGGCTCAACTGGTAAAGAATAAGCCTGCAATGTGGGAGACCTGGGTTCTAGCCCTTTGTTGGGAAGATCCTCTGGAGAAGGAAACGGCTACCCATTCCAGTATTCTGGCCTGGAGAATTCCATGGACTGTGTAGTCCATAGGGTTGCAAAGAGTCGGACACAACTGAGCAACTTTCACTTTTTCATAGAAATGATGTTAGACAAAGAGCAAATTCAAGTGACTTTTTCATTCAAGTTCAAAATGGTTGTTAAGCAGCGGAGACATCTGGCAACATCAGCAATGCACCTGGCCCAGGAACTGCTAATGAATGTACAATGCAATGGTAGTTCAAGAATTTTTGCAAAGGAAAGGAGAGCCTTAAAGATGAGGAGCATAGTGGCCAGCCATTGGAAGTTGATGATGACCAAACGAGAGAAATCTTTGAAACCGATCCTCTTAAAAACTACATGAAGAACTCAATGTCAACCATTCTACCGTCATTTGGCATTTGAAGCAAATTGGAAAGGTGAAAAAGCTCAATAAAGTAGGTGCCTCATGAGCTGACCATAAATCAAAAAAATTGTTGTTTTGAAGTGTTGTCTTTGCTTATTCTACACAAACCACAACGAGCCATTTCTTTATCAAATTGAGGTGTGCAATGAAAATTGGATTTTATATGACAACTGGAGATGACCAGCTCAATGGCTGGACTGAGAAGAAGCTCCAAAGCACTACCCAAAGTCAAACTTCCACCAAAAATAGGTCATGGTCGTGGTGGTCTGCTGCCTATCTGATCCACTACAGCTTTCTGAATCCCAGCAAAATCATTACATGTGAGAAGTATATGTTCAGCCTATCTATGAGATGCACCAAAAACTACAATACTTGCAGCTGGCATTGGTTAACAGCAAGGGCCCAATTCTTCTCCATGACAACCGATGCTTCAGAAGTTGAATGAAGTGTCCGCAATATTCACCTGACCTCTTGCCAACTGACTACCACTCCTTCAAGCATCTAGACAACTTTTTGCAGGGAAAACACTTCCACTACCAGCAGGGTGCAGAAAGTGCTTTCCAAGAGTTTATCAAACCCTGAAGCACAGATTTTTATGCTGCAAGAATAAACAAACTTATTTCTCACTGGCAAAAAAAATGTGTTGATTGTAACACTTCCTATTTTGATTAATAAAGATGTGTTTGAACCTAGTTATAATGATTTAAAATTCACAATTTAAAACCACAATTACTTTTGTACCAACCTAATATTTGGTAGGAGAAGGCAATGGCACCCCACTCCAGTACTCTTGCCTGGAAAATCCCATGGATGGAGGAGCCGTCGCAGAGTCGGACATGACTGAACAACTTCGCTTTCACTTTTCACTTTCATGCGTTGGAGAAGGAAATGGCAACCCACTCCAGTGTTCTTGCCTGGAGAATCCCAGGGAGGGGGAGCCTGGTGGGCTGCCGTCTATGGGGTCGCACAGAGTCAGACACGACTGAAGCGACTTAGCAGCAGCAGCAATATTTGGTATATACCCTGGAGTGGAACTGCTGGATCATATGGTAGTTCTATTTTTAGTTTTTTGAGAAACCGTCATACCGTTTCCCACAGTGGGTGCACCAATTTATGTTCTTATCAACAGTGTACAAGAGTTGTCTTCTCTCCACATCTTTTCCAACGTTTGTTGTTTCTGGTCTTTTTAATGATAGCCATTCTGACAGGTGTGAGGTGATATCTCATGGTTTTAATTTGCATTTCCCTGATGATTAGTGACATTGAACATCTTTTCATGTGCCTGTTGGTGATCACCATGAAAATTTTAACAGATATGATTTTTAATTGTATAATGAAATATAGGAATATTTGGAAGACCTGTGTTAACCCCTAATGACCAGTGTATATTACAGAATTGTGCTTGTGTATCCATTCAGATGATTTCAAATGATGATTTTTAAGAAACTATTTTTAGCTGTTGTTTGCTTTCCTCTCATTCCCTTCTGGTGCTTGCAGTGGGCATGTGCCCTGGGTTGAGCCACTTAATGACACAAAGCTAGGGATTGGTCAGTGATGACCCATAATGCAAACTAGCTAATCAGAGTTCTTCCCTGGGATTTCTCTAACTAAAGATGGGGAGAAGAGTCAGTCTTCTTTTCCCTTCTGATTGGGAAGCCGGTGAGGTTATAATCCCAGACTGAGTGTAGCCACATTTCCTACTGCATAGAGAAAGCAAGCAATCAGGCAGAGAGAAGCAGAGAATTCTAGGGAAGAGAAGACAGGTGGAGAGAGGAAGAGCTATAGAGAGAGGGTATATGAATCCTTTATCCAGCAATATCCCAGCCCTTTCATCCATTTGGTTACATAAGCCAGTAAATTATTCTTTTTAAACAAAATTAGTCCAACTTGGGTATCTGTCATTGTAAGCAAAACAGCTCTAATACAGCAAACTAGCTATTTCTTCAATGCCTAGGTTTTAAAAGAATGAATGATAGTTTCATATTTTTTCATTATAAGAAAATCAATAATAATCACATTTCATACATGTAAGTTTTAAAGTTTTACATATGTACCTAAAGTCCTATTCATCACTCTCATAACTAATCTGCTGTGTATTATTATGTTAATAATTATAATACTGAAACTGTCCTATCTTCAAGGGTAACTTATTCTTATCCATTCAATTCATGTATCTTAAGCCAATACTTCACCTTTATATGAAAATATGCTAATCTTATATTAAATATCTCATAAAATATAATTTTATTCTTTTAGGAAAAGAATTCTAAAAGTAGACCAGCTACAAAGAAAATTCCGAGAGATTATGCGGAGTGGGATAAGTATGTTTTATATTTCTTTATATAAAATTGTCCGTAAAAATTCACTGTCATAAAATACTGTAATAACTCCTTAATTATTTTAAACCTGAACATATCAAATGTAAGTTATGTCAGTAGAGTACTAAGAGTATTTGGATTAAGCACTCTTGATTTTGTTTCTTCATTAAATAAAAAACTATGGCATCCTTTTATTTATGAGTAACCAAAAATAACTAATGCAATATTTACCCATCCAAAATAACAAATTTTTAAATTAAGATAAATTAGTCACTACTGTAATAACAAAGTTCTGCACAATTTAGGGCTGATTAAAATTTAAGTCCTCGCTAAATTCTGTGTTTTTTAGGAAAAAATACAGATGACATCTAATACAAACCTACCATATATTTTTGGAATATTATTTCTAAAGGCACAGTGATACAGATACAAGAGTATCAATAATAAGTTTTATTCTCTTGTTTGTATTGAGCTTTTTCCTAGTTTTTTATTATTTTTCATTTAAGATTTGACGTGGAAAAAGAATGTGCAAAACTTGATGAAGATAAAGAAAGAACTGTAATAAACAACAAATCACATTTGTCTAAAATTGAGACAAGACTAGATACAGCAGGTAATGGGGGGAAAATAGGAATGATTTAGTAGTCTTTACTGGAGAAGGCAATGGCACCCCACTCCAGTACTCTTGCCTGGAAAATCCCATGGATGGGGGAGCCTGGTAGGCTGCAGACCATGGGGTCGCTAAGGGTCGGACATGACTGAGTGACTTCACTTTCACTTTTCACTTTCATGCATTGGAGGAGGAAATGGCAACCCACTCCAGTGTTCTTGCCTTGAGAGTCCCAGGGACGGGGGAGCCTGGTGGGCTGCCATCTACGGAGTCACACAGAGTCGGACACGACTGAAGCGACTTAGCAGCAGCAGCAGCAGCAGTAATCTTTACCTTTTTTGAATGATAATAAAAGCTGTTGACCCAAAGACATTCTCTTTAAGAGCTGTATATTTCCATAAAAAGTTTATGAATTTTCTCCTAGGGCTGATCACCTCTAACAAATTCCATTCTATCCTTAAACTTCTTAATTTTATGAATAATAATAGTTATGATACTTAAGTGTAATAAGACTTAAAAACCTATGAATATGTAAACCTATTTTGTTTTTACCATGATTCAGTTTTCATTCCCTTTTTCAAATCTTTTTTGTCCAAATCCTTCAAATTTCTTTTCCTCAAAACAAAAAGATGGAGCACTTTCTGTTCACTTGAAGTCCACAGGTACATAGTACCTTTAAAGTAAAGCAAAACAATTATTGAGAAATCTAAACCTTCAAAAATTCTGAATGATTAAAAAGAATAGAAATATCATAAACTTAGGAAACCTTTTATTTGCTTTATTTGTTTTTATAGTTTTCTGCTTCAGTTAAAATAAGCATTTTTGGATTTAAATTTGGAAAATTCTATCAAGTTATATTCTTACTTACAGCAGATAACATTTATTTATAGGTCTAACTGAAAAGGAAAAGGTTTTTCTGGCTACGCGTGAAAAGGAAAAAGGAAATGAAGCTTTTAAGTCAGGAGATTATGAAGAAGCTGTAAAGTACTATACTCGGTGAGCAGATTTTTGATGTGGTTTAATCTTGTCATTTAAAAAATGATAGTGTTTGATTGTTGAAATGATATAAATAAGCTAAATAATGTGTCATAATCACTCAATATATGGTACTTGCAATTTATCATATATTCACTTGTGTTTAGCTCAGACAGTAAAGAGTCTGCCTGCGGTGCAGGAGACCAGGGTTCGATCCCTGGGTCAGGAAGATCCCCTGGAGAAGGAAATGGCAATCCACTCCAGTATTCTTGCCTGGAAAATCCCATGGGTGGAGGAGTTTGCAGGCCACAGTCCATGGGGTCACAAAGAGTCGGACACGACTGAGTGACTTCACTTTCATTTTCACTTGTGTTTGCCTTGTTTTCTCGATACTTTTCTTAAAACTCCAAGCTCCCACTCCACTCCCATGTTTGACAGAGTTTCTAACTTTACTATTTTACAGAGGAAATAGAAGCTGTCTGGATGGAACTCAACAGAAAGTTCATTCAGGATAGAGGTTAAAAACTCAGGTTCTGTAGTAGACTGCCCGGCTCTAGTATTTTATGGTACTACCTCCCACCACAGGGCCTTTGCATATATTGAGCCTCTGTCTAGAATACTCTTTCCTCTACTTGTTATTTAGTTAATTCTAACTTATTATCCAGATCTCAGCCCATGCCTTACTTCTTTTGTGAAGTTTTCCTTTACTTCTCAGACCAGGTTAAACCTCCACCCAACTCAATTACCGCTCCAATGCCCCCCACCCCCGCCACTGCCAAATTTGCAAACCCATATAGTAATTTTACCTCTTTGTAATATCTGTTGGAGGTATGATTCAAATTTGTGTGATCTGGCACTAACTGGACTATAAAGTCTGTAAGATTGAGCCCACTTGTCATTTTTAAAAATACCACTGGACCCCTAATGCCCAGCCAACACCTGGTTCACAGTACATGTTCATTGTATGCTTGTACGAACGTATGAAGCTCTTATAGTCTGTGAAAAATAAACTAATTTCTTAAAATACTGTTACAGACAAACTGTGCTTATAGAACCACGAATGCTATCTTATTAATAGAACTAAATGCTGTAAAATTGTGCTTCCACCTTTGGAAGAAGTTTTTGGTTTTTTTTTTAACATTTGTGTCTCTAAACTGTTGAAGTGAACATACAAAGTAAAGAGAATATTGAGGTATCATTCATTCAGTTCAACCTCCGCTGTTTGGGCAGGTGGATGTCAGCTCTGGTATTGTTTTCTCTCTTCTTATAGATTTCCACCAGTGGAGAATCTCCTGCCTATTACAGGGAACAAACTTTTTCTTGTCTTCCTCTTTGAAGAAATCATAGAGGTGAAGAATTAAAGCAGCATATTGCAATGGTTAAGGGAACTCACACTGCCACTTTTCAGACCTTGGATAGATTCTTCACCTCTTTTGTCTCAGACATCTCAGTGTGATGAGACTATAATAGTGCCAACCTCAGAGCAGCTGTGAGGATTAAATAAAACAAGTTGCTGAAAGGCAGGGTAACATGATGGTAAAGAGAACAGGTGCTAGAGTAAACCACTGAGGTCTGAACCTTAACTCTACCATTTTCAAGCCTGTGGCCTTGGGCATGTTACTTAACCTTCCTGCCCCATCTGTTTTCTCATCTGTAAGATTGGGAAAGCAGTAATTCCTCCTCTGTGCGTTATAATGAGGATTGAGTGAATTTAATGTTTAGTGTCTGGCAGGTGGGAGGTACTCAGTGTCAGGCTCTTGTGTTATTTATTCTTACATGTATTTTCTGTTTGATTGCTACCCAACCATGTGATTTATTTATATTCATCTTAAATGATCTTGTGGGGCTTCCCAGGTGACTCAGCAATAGAGTATTTGCTTGCCAATGCAGGAGATGTGGGTTCGATCCCTGGGTTGGGAAGATCCCTTGGAGAAGGAAATGACAACCACTCCAGTATTTTTGCCTGGGAAATCTCCACTAATGATCTTAATAAATAGACACTCTGTGAGTTTTCTGTTTTTATCTTATATTGTAATTCTGGATTTAGAAGATTCAGTGTACCAATACCCTTATCATTCCTATATTTAGGAATACATTATTTTAAAACTATATATAGAGTATTTATTTATTTGACTGCACTAGGTCTGGAAAATCCCATGGACGGAGGAGCCTGGTGGGCTGCAGTCCATAGCGTTGCTGAAGGTCGGACACGACTGAGCGACTTCACTTTCTCTTTTCACTTTCACGCATTGGAGAAGGAGGTGGCAGCCCACTCCAGTGTTCTTGCCTGGAGAATCCCAGGGACGGGGGAGCCTGGTGGGCTGCCGTCTATGGGGTCGCACAGAGTCGGACACGACTGAAGCGACTTAGCAGCAGCAGCACTAGGTCTTGGTCGCGGCAGGCAGCGTCTTAGGTCTCCACTGTGCCGTGTGGAATCTTTGAATTGCAGCATGCAGGCTCTTAGTTGCAGCATGCAGGATCTAGTTCCCCGACCAGGGATTGAACTCCCTGGCCCACTGGATTGGGACCATAGAGTTTTAGCCACTGGACCACCTGGGAAGTCCCTAGCAAATTATTCTACAACATTTCAAATCAATTTTATAAGCAATAGCCAGGTAGGTTTAAAATTATTCTTTTCGTTAATTATATTGCATTCATATCCTTAGTGTAGCAAAACTTACTCTCTTAAGGTCTGTATTCCTCAATTACTACTGCTCTTTTCTGTTTCCTTCAGTTAAAGTCCTTTGGTAAGATTATGATTATTTCCTAAGAGTTAAATCTACTTTTAGATAACAGACTGTGTCTGTTAACACGATAATAATTTAACAAAGGGTATTAGTTGTGGTTGATCACTATTTGCTTGTGTTTTTTTTTTTTTTTTTTTTT
>NW_011495050.1:21836316-21844914 GCF_000754665.1 Bison bison bison | reverse complement strand
ATAAGAGACAGGGTTTGATCCCTGGGTTGGGAAGATCCCCTGGAGAAGGGAATGGCTACCCATTCCAGTATTCTTACCTGGAGAATCCCATGGACAGAAGAGCCTGGCGGGCTACGGTCCATGGGGTTGTAAACAGTTGGACACAACTAAAGCGACTTAGCAGCAACAATACGGGTATTTAAATGATCATATCACTTCTAAAGCCAGAATAAATTTTAAACCTTTTCACTAGAAACTTAAGCATCTGTCTAAACATTGATTTAGTAGTTTGTAGAATTTTATGGTATTACTTTTGACAGCCCATGCTGTGTTAATTTGCTGGGGCTGCCCTGCAAACTTGGAGAAGGCAATGGCACCCCACTCTAGTACTCTTGCCTGGAAAATCCCATGGATGGAAGAGCCTGGTAGTGGGGTCGCTCAGAGTCTGACACGACTGAGTGACTTCATTTTCACTTTCCACTTTCATGCGTTGGAGAAGGAAATGGCAACCCACTCCAGTGTTCTTGCCTGGAGAATCCCAGGGACGGGGAGCCTGGTGGGCTGCCGTCTATGGGGTCGCACAGAGTCAGACACGACTGAAGCGACTTAGCAGCAGCAGCAGCAGCCCTGCAAACTGCCACAAACTGATTGACTTAAACAACAGAAATGTATTCTCACAGCTCTGGAGGCTAGAAGTCTGACATCAAGGAGTCTGCAGGGTTGGTTTCTTCTAAGGCCTCTCTCCTTGGCTTGTCTGTAGCCATCTTCCCTCTGTGTCCTCAAGTGATCTTTCCTCTGGGTGTGTCTTCTTATAAGGATACTAGTCATATTGGATTAGGAAACACCCTCATGACCTCACTTTAACTTAATCATCTCTTTCAAGACTATCTCCAAGTGTAGTGATATCCTGAGGTGCTGGGGGGTGGGACTTCAACCTACCAATTTGAGGGGACGCAATTCTACCCACAACATGAGCTGTGATTGTTTTAGCTTCTAACTTTAGCTGAGTTTCTCCATTTTATGTTTTCCTGTCATTCGCTTGTTGACATTAATGTCTCTTTCATACATTTTACCACAATAAAATATTAAAAACTTTTTAAAAGTGTCTCTTTTACAGGAGCTTATCCGTGCTTCCCACCGTAGCAGCTTACAACAATCGTGCTCAAGCAGAACTCAAACTGCAGAACTGGAACAGTGCTTTTCAGGACTGTGAAAAGGTCTTGGAGTTAGAACCTGGGAACTTAAAGGGTAAAAAGTATTCATAGAATACCTTTAAATTTGCTGCACCATCTGTTGAAGGTCATCTGTAGATACTCATTATGTTTACACTGCTGCTAAGTCACTTCAGTCGTGTCCAACTCTGTGTGACCCCACAGACAGCAGCCTACCAGGCTCCCCCGTCCCTGGGACTCTCAAGGCAAGAACACTGGAGTGGGTTGCCATTTCCTTCTCCAATGCATGAAAGTGGAAAGTGAAAGTGAAGTCGCTTAGTTGTGTCCAACCCTCAGCAACCCCATGGACTGCAGCCTACCAGGCTCCTCCATCCATGGGATTTTCCAGGCAAGAGTACTGGAGTGGGGTGCCATTCCCTTCTCCAATGTTTACACTAAAAAAAATTCAAATAAACTCAAATTTCTATATGTGAATCATTACCTTCCTCAAGTTACTTTGCATTTCAAGTTTAACTTCGGATTTAACTTTTTAATTACTTGCACTGATGTAGCTAGTAATCCCAGATGATTGAGCAAAGTGTACATGTTTTTGTTTTTACTTGTTTTTGGCGGCACTGGGTCTTCATGGCTGCCCGCAGGCTTTCTCTAGCCGTGGCGAGTGGGGGCTACTCTTCGTTGTGATGCGCAGGCTTCTCACTGCGGCGGCTTCTCTTGTGGAGCAGGGGCTCTAGAACACATGGGCTTCAGTACTTGTGGTGCATGGGTTTAGTTCCCCTCAGCCTGTTGGATCTTATTTCTCCAACCTGGGATCAAACCCACGTTCCCTGCATTGGCAGCTGGATTCTTAACCACTGGACTACCAGGGAAGTCCTACATGCATTTTTAGAGAAATATCTCACGCTTGCATTTGAGCTGTAGTTTGTGGGGTTTTTGTTCCCTTTCAATTTTTAAAAAATTGTGGTAAAATTGACATAGCACAAACTTTTACCATCCTAGTCATTTTTAAGTACAGAGTTCGGTGGTCTTAAGTACATTCATATTGTTGTGCAGTCAGCTCTACTGTCCACCTGCAGAACTTTTTAAATCTTGAAAATGTACCCATGAAACAGCAACTCTTTATCCTCTCTACCCACCCCAGCCTCTGGCAACTACCAGTCTACTCTCTGTCTCTGTGATTTTATTATCCTAGGTACCTCATACAAATTAAATCATACAGTATTTATCTTTTTCTGACTGGCTTATTGAACTGTATCTTTTTATCTAAAAAATAAATTTAAATATGATTTTTAAATATTTATTAATAAGCTCACACCAGAGCTCTAGAACGTTCCACCAGCTGCTTTTTGGGTCTTCCACCTAGATGTCCATAGGCCATTTTAAATTAAGTGTGTCCAAAGCTGACTACACCTCCCCACCAACACCCGCCCTCCATTCTGCTTTCCTACTGTACCTTCTTATGGTCCAAGCCTGAAGTATGCAAGTCAGACTCTGCTCTCCTTTTCTGTTACTAAGGAGTCATTCCGAAAGGGAGAGGCATAAATTATAATAGATTCATTCTATTTCTAAATACTATGGATTCAGATAAATACAACCACTTACTTTTTTTCCCACATGCCTACAAACACGGGTGGGCAGAAACCATGGTGTGCTGAGGACGGATCCTGGTGCATCAGCCTGACTGTCATCGGCATGGATGCCCTCCCTTCCCCAGTAAAGTTCTTCTTTGCTTGTATGTTGTCTCTATCACAGCATATGGGTGGGGTCCTAGCTTTAGGCAGGTGCCCAGTCTCCACACGACCACTGTGCCAGGCCCTGTGCCATGCAGTACATATATTAACTCCATTACTTTTCACAACAGCTCAGTAACGGTGCAGGGACTGTTTTTAGTGGACTTGCCAGGTGGCTTAGTGATAAAGAACCCACATGCCAATGCAGGAGATACGAGTTTGATCCCTGGGTTGGGAAGATCCCCGGGAGAAGGAAATGGCAACCCACTCCAGTATTCTTGCCTGGGAAATCCCAAGGACAGAGGAGACTGGCGGACTGCGCAGCCCATGGGTTCGAAAAAGAGTTAGACATGATTTAGCAACTAAACAACAACAGCTGTTACTAGCACACTCATTTTACAAAAGGACAGGGACATACTGAGGGACTGAACAACTCACCTAAGATCACCCAGCTGGTAAGTGACAGAGCCAGGACTTGACACTGGATGACACTCCAGAGTCCACATTCAACCACTGTGCTACTCTTCTGCACTAGAATGGTCTTCTGTTTTCATTTTTCCCCATTTGAATAATTTCTTAAGCACCAGAATCTTCACTATATAAAAAAACAAGTTTGACAGAGCCAAATCTAGTAATCAGTATGGCCATAAAACATTAAGAATTCTTAGATTTTCTTAAGTGGATAAATATCATCCTCTTTGAAACTTTATTTTTTACTCAAAAATTAATTGTTCTAAATGCAGCATAGTATATGGTTATAACCTGAAGCAGAAAATGGACATTAGTGGAAAAATTGGTGAAATCCACATAAAGTCTAATGTTTAGTTAACAACATTTCTTAGTTTTGGCAAATATATCATAGTTATGTAAGATGTTAGCCTTAAAGCTGGGTTGGGGTATATGAGAACTGTCTGTATTAGCTTTGCAACTTTCTGTAAATCTGAAATTATTTCCAAAAATAAAGAGTTTTTTTAAAATGGTAATTGTTATATCATGAATATTTCTTTATGGACAGTTCCTTCTGAAATCTGAATAGGAACAGTAATAGCTCAATTTGTACTTATGCTATAATTTTGTTTATATTAATGATGAAATGATTTATCCTCTAGATTTTCCTGGCTCATTCTAAGACTAAAATCAAACTAGCCAAATTTATGTTTTAAAATAGTGTTATTAAAATAAATCAGATATAAATTACAGAATCAGATATAAATTCCAGAATTACAAAGCCTGATTCTTTTCAAAATCATGGCTTACTACACAAAGTTCTCTTATGACATAATTAATCATGATTCATTTTAGTATTAAAAATTATCAAATTAGATGCTGTAACCTTCAAAAATTCTCTGATACAATTTACCAAAGTGTGCAATTTCTGAACTTAGCTGGACTTAAAACCAAGATTCTCTGTGTTCCTATTCATTTTAGATTGCTATAAAGACTTCACTAAGGACCCATATTCTGAGTTAGGTGCTTGGTTATTAATATAAATACCACATTTAAATGAAAGGCTTTTTAAGTTTTCAGGAAGTAGAAATAATAGTCATGATGATTATAAGGAGGAACATATTATTATTTAGTGAAGAGCTTCCCAATATTGTAGCACAGCATGGTGCCTTCAAAGGGTTAAGATGTGGAGTCTCTCAGCCTTGGGGGAACTGGCAGAGCCTGGAGCTGTCAGAGGGCCAGGCTGTTGGAAGGGACAGTTTTTTATTGCAGCCTCTTCTGTTTGACCTCAGGATCATTTTCTATATTTGTAAGAATCTTAAAATGGGTCTAGTTTGCACAATTGCATTCTAAATTCTTCCCCTTGAAGAATGTGTCATAATCAGAATGCCACATGTTAAAAAAATATAACTTTTATTTTGGTAAATTTTCAGCTCTTCTGCGCCGTGCCACCACATATAAGCATCAAAACAAGCTCCAGGAAGCTATAGAAGACTTGAATAAAGTACTGGCTGTTGAACCTGATAATGAGTTGGCCAAAGTAAGTACAGAAAGCAATCCCTCACCTAATTCTATAGTTTGCTTTTTCTGGGTTTATGTTAAGATACCAGCCTTGCTGGATAAATGATATTGAGGAATGAGTAGGACACAACTTTAAATAGTAGATACATCTCAGACACCCCCCGGTGTTAACATGTATTTGAAGTGAAAGAAAGCAGACTCTTAAATTGTCCAAAATCATTAACCTACTCCTAAAGGATAAATAATTTTCTCTTTCCTACAGCATTGTAGGCAATCCTTTTCTTTGAGCCAATTTCAGTTTATTATGCAGGGTGGTGTAGAAGTTCCTAGTAGGATTAGGCATGAGCTTAATGGCCATAAAAGAGTGTTTCTTCCTTTAACTTGTATGGTAAGCATAGCATCATTGACAGTAAACTGACTCAGATATGTACTTAGGGGATCTGTGTTCAGACCTAGAGAGAGGAGGTAAGTGTCAAAAACTATGAAGGGTCTGAGACTTTACCCTATTTAAAACTTACAGGACTCCTGGGTCAGGCACAGAAGACTTTGTTACTCATGGCATGGCAAGCCAATGAGCCAAGGCTTCCCTGTTCATCACCAACTCCCGGAGCTTGCTCAAACTCATGTCCCAACATCCATATTTTATAATGTTGTTGTTGTTCAGTCGCCCAGTCATGTCCAACTCTTTGCGACAATTTGGCTCCTGGAGTTTGCTCAAACTCATGTCCCAACATCCATATTTTATAATGTTGTTGTTCAGTTGCCCAGTCATGTCCAACTCTGCGACAGTTTGGCTCCTGGAGTTTGCTCAAACTCATGTCCATTGAGTTGATGCCATCCAGCCATCTCAGCCTTTGTTTCCCCCTTCACCTCCTGCCCTCAGTCTTTCCCAGCATCTGGGTCTTTTCCAGTGAGCTGGCTTTTCATATGTGAAGGCTGAGATGGTTGGATGGCATCAGCTCAATGGACATGAGTTTGAGCAAACTCCAGGAGATAGTGAAGGACAGGGAAGCCTGGAGTGCTGTAGTCCATGGGGTCGAAAAGAGTTGGACATGACTGGGCGACTGAACAACAACAACATTATAAAATATGGGTGTTGAGTTTTCTAAATGTGAGACCCCTCAGCTGTGACACAAACCCACTGAGTGTGTAGTACCTATCTGGGCCTTCTGCTGCCCCCATGGAACTTGGTGGTCAGGGTACCTGACATAAGCTTGAAGCTCATGTCTATCGAGTCAGTGATGCCATCCAACCATCTCATCCTCTATCATACCCTTCTCCTCCCACCTTCAGTCTTTCCCAGCATCAGGATCTTTTCAAATGAGTCAGTTCTTTGCATCAGGTGGACAAAGTATTAGAGCTTCAGCTTCAGCATCAGTCCTCCCAGTGAATATTCAGGGTTGATTTCCTTTACGATGGGATACAAGTAAATCTGCCAAACCTTTAAATATTACTCTTTAAAAGCATGTGTAGTATGGTTTCGGAGAAGGCAATGGCACCCCAATCCAGTACTCTTGCCTGGAAAATCCCATGGACGGAAGAGCCTGGTAGGCTACAGTCCATGGGGTCGCTAAGAGTCGGACATGACTGAACGACTTCACTTTCACTTTTCACTTTCATGCATTAGAAAAGGAAATGGCAACCCACTCCAGTGTTCTTGCCTGTAGAATCCCAGGGATGGGGGAGGCTGGTGGGCTGCCGTCTATGGGGTCACAGAGCAGACACGACTGAAGCGACTTAGCAGCAGCAGCAGCAGTATGGTTTAATTTTCATAAAACTTTTTGGACATGTCTGCAAGTTTATATGCATACAAACATATATAGGAAGATGATCATCAGAATATCAGTAGTTTATCTGAGAGGCGAGATTGCAGATAGTTTTTTTTCCTTTTTTATGCTTGTTATACTTTAATTTTTTTATAATAGAAATATATAATTATAATCAGAGAAATCAATGAAGTTGTTTGAAAAGAAAAATAAAGACCACCATAAAAAGCTTCATCTTAGTTATCTTTATTCACTTTTCAATATCTTCATATTATTACCTGCAAGAATAGTTGTATTTTTTACTAAAGAAAAAATTTTTCTTTAACATGGTGATTATGTTGTAGAAAACCTTGTCAGAGGTTGAAAGAGATCTGAAAAATTCTGAACCTGCATCTAAGACTCAAACCAAGGGGAAAAGGATGGTTATTCAGGAAGTAGAAAACTCAGAAGATGAAGATGAAAAGGACAGTGGAATAAAACATGAAGATGGCAGTGGAGATAAGAGTAAGACATCTTTTCTCTTTCATTTATGCAAAAGAGCTATCTTGTTATATGATTAGCTGGTTCAAATTTTCTATTCGTACAGAAATTCTTAGTCTACCAAACTTTTTATAGCCTTTACCTTGTAAATCCACAAGCAAGTTTTTTCTTCTTTTTCTCAAAACAGCTCATCTTTTTTTCTTTTATTATCGAAGTATAATTGACTTATAATATTATGTTGGTTTTGGGTGTACAACATGTTTCAATAATTTTATATATCATGAAATGATCAGCATGTAAGTCTAGTTAAAATCTTTTCCTTAATACAATCTCTCAAACCTATTTTTCTTCATAGTCTGACATCTTTTCTAATACTCAGTTTAATTCCTGATTATCACCTTTACATACAAATGGCTGCTTGTTTGTCACCAACCATTTGTAAGTTAACCTTCAATCAATCTCTGAGATGATTGTTTTATGGGTAGCTGCTTAGTTTCAAACAAATATGTTGACTTCAGAGGGGTTATATACCTAAAAATGAATGCACTATTGCTGTACATGCCTCTCTCCAAAGAAATTTTTTTAAAATACGCAATTTCACTTTTGATGTAATTGTTTTTTTAAAAAAGAATCTAGACTATATAAATTTTCATCTTCATAATGTAAGACAATGAAAGTTATATCAACTTTAAGTGAAAAAATCTGCCTTTTCACCTGACCAGAGCAAGAGGAAGTTTTTGTTTCTTCTTGAGAACTCCTGAGCAACTAAGGGGGAAATGTCAGTGTTGAAAATCATTCACAGGTAAAAATCAACTTTAAGTAATTTGACAGAATATTTTAATTTTGAGGGAGAAATATAAAATGTTCAAGTCATTCAACTAAAAACAAACAAACAAAAAAAACAAGGAGTATAAGTTTTTGGTTTTTTTTTTTTTTTAAGTGGCAAAAAATATAATGTAAAATACATACCTCAGGTTAATATATGACCGGTTAAGCTAGGATGAAGACAAAAGCACAGAAAAGGAGGAGGTGAGAGAAGCGGAGACAGAGCAGAGCAACTGAGAGAGGATAGGAAAGAAAGTGAGGGCACCAAAGGGAAGAAAGGAGACTTTAAAGTAGGCAGCTCTTCAAGGACTGAGGCGCACCTTTTTAAGTAAGTTCTGGCAACAAATGTTTTTCTTAGGGTTTATATGTAACAAGATAATTAGCCAGCATTTTGCATTAAAAAGAGTTAAAGTCTTATCTGAAACAATATCAGATCAGATCAGTCGCTCAGTCGTGTCCAACTCTTTGCGACCCCATGAATCGCAGCACGCCAGGCCTCCCTGTCCATCACCAGAGTTCACTCAGACTCACGTCCATCGAGTCAGTGATGCCATGCAGCCATCTCATCCTCTGTCGTCCCCTTCTCCTCTTGCCCCCAATCCCTCCCAGCATCAGAGTCTTTTCCAATGAGTCAACTCTTCGCATGAGGTGGCCAAAGTACTGGAGTTTCAGCTTTAGCAT
>NW_011495050.1:21814355-21834746 GCF_000754665.1 Bison bison bison | reverse complement strand
GAAAGTGAAAAAAGTTGGCTTAAAGCTCAACATTCAGAAAACTAAGATCATGGCATCTGGTCCCATCACTTCATGGCAAATAGATGGGGAAACAATGAAAACAGTGACAGACTTTGCTTTTGGGGCTCCAAAATCACTGCAGATGGTGACTGCAGCCATGAAATTAAAAGATGCTTGCTCCTTGGAAGAAAAGTTATGACCAACCTAGACAGCATATTAAAAAGCAGAGGCATTACTTTGCCAACAAAGGTCTGTCTAGTCAAAGCTATGGTTTTCCCAGTAGTCATGTATGGATGTGAGAGTTGGACTATAAAGAAAGCTGAGTGCCAAAGATCTGATGCTTTTGATCTGTGGTGTTGGAGAAGACTCTTGAGAGTCCCTTGGACTGCAAGGAGATTCAACCAGTCCATCCTACAGGAAATAAGTCCTGAATATTCATTGGAAGGACTGATGCTGAAGCTGAAACTCCAATACTTTGGCCACCTGATTTGAAGAAGTGACTCATTGGAAAAGACCCTGATGCTGGGAAAGATTGAAGGTGAGAGGAGAAGGGGATGACAGAGGATGAGATGGTTCAATGGCATCACTGACTTGATGGACATGAGTTTGAGTAAGCTCCGGGAGTTGGTGATGGACAGGGAAGCCTGGTGTGCTGCAGTCCATGGGGTCGCAAAGAGTCGGACGTGAATGAGTGACTGAACTGAACTGAACTAAGAAGCATATGAGAGTTCTAGCTGCTTCACATTCTTGCCAGCATTTGGCATTTTATGTTTAAAAATATTTTTAGCCATTTGCTTAGGTGTATGGTGGTTTCTCATTGTGGTTCTAATTTGCATTTTGTTGTGGTTGTTGTTTAGTTACTAAGTCGTGTCTGACTGTTTTGCAACTCCATGGGCTCCTCTGTCCGTGGGACTTCCTAGGCAAGAATACTGGAGTGGGTTGCCATTTCCTTCTCCAGGGGATCTTCCCTACCCAGGGATTGAATCCACGTCTCCTGCATTGGCAGGTGGCTTCTTTGCCACGGAGCCACCAGGGAAGCCCTACCCAGGGTTTGGTATTACTTAATTGCCTTTTCCCTTGCTAAATGTTAATATTTTCTTTCTTCCTCACTTGTAAGGAATTTTGTACTGTATATTAGCAATTCTTAATATTATTATATGTGATTTTCAGTTTTGTTCAACTCTGATGTGGAACTTTCAAAATCTGGTTAGTTTTGGGTAACAGTTTTCCTACCTAATTCTGTGAACTATGGTTCTATTGTCAATTTATTTTCAAAACTTTTGCAGTGTTATCTGAATCTGTCCCACTTGTGTACCACCCCATGACCACCTGGGGTCTGGGCAATGGTTTCCCCTGTAAAATCACTTCTCAAAAATTTTGGTAGAATGTTTGAAGTTACATTTATGCATATGGATCCCCTGGCAGGCACGCTCATTTCAGATACAATTATAAAATTGTTTTTTTAAGTTCCCTCCTCTCTGTGATTCTTCCCTACTCTTTGTGGCTCTCAGAGGTTTTTCTTCCTCTTCCTCTGGCTAGAAAACAACAATTTAATTCTACTGTACACATCCCATGACTATGCGCCTCTAGGACTGAGCAGCAAGAGGAAAGAAAAAGAATGGGGATATCCTAGGGAGCAGTTTCTCTGACCAGCATAAGAGTTCCTCTCCCCCGAGGTTTTAAGTATCTACTTGATTGCCGCTGCCTCTGCACTTGCTAATGCACTGTTTGGGCACTGGGACTGGAGAGAAAGGAAAAACAAAACAAATGGAATAGGGAATTTCCCCATAGGGGCTAAGTATCTTTTTTTTGTTGTTGTTTTAAAAGATAAATAATAGAGGGCATCTCCTAAAGCTATTTCCTTCCATACCCAGCAGACTGTTCTGGGTTTTAAACTGCCATTGATCCAGGATAGGAAATATCAAAGAAAAGAAAATGGAGAAACTGACTGCTGTTTGGGGGGTATTTCCAATTCTAGTTCCACCCCTCATCAGCCTGCTACCGTTTTATTTTCAGTGTCCTCATATAACTGCTCCATGAATTCTGTCCAAGGTTGTTAGTTGTATTCAGTGTGAGACACAGGGTGGAGTTTATTTACTCCATATTGACAGGAATCACACTTCCCATTACTTTTTTTGACCAATTAGCACCCATGAAGAACTATGAAAGTGCTTTACATATAGTTTTTCACTTAATCCTCAAGGAAGCGATTAATTATCCATACTTAAAGTATTTGCCTGTAATGCAGGAGACACGGGTTTGATGCCTGGGTCGGGAAGATCCCCTGGAGAAGGAAGTGGCAACCCACCCCAGTGTTCCTGCCTGGAGAATCCCATGGACAGAGGAGCCTGGTGGGCTACAGTCCATGGGGTTGCAAAGAGTTGGACACGACTGAGCGACTAACACACACATAGAGATTAGGAAATGGAAGCTTAGAAAGGTTGTTTGCCACATTTGCACAGATTGTAAGTCACGTGGATAGAATATGGCTTCAAATGTGTGAGATTCCAAAGTCTGTCTCTTCAAGATGGTTGTTAGATGCCAACTAAGGCCCAGGGACTCCAGCAGTGCCTTTGGGCGGCGTGTTGACTGATGCCTAGTGCCCGGTGAAGGTTTGTGTGCTCCGTGAGAACCAATGGTGGGAGAACTAGGGCACCCGGCATGTCACCTGGCCACGTGGAGCAGCTGAAGGGCATGTCCCTGCTACTTAGGGCCTGACAAAACGTGGTTCACTGGAGAAGGGAATGGCAAACCACTTCAGTATTCTTGCCTCGAGAACCCCATGAACACAATGAAAAGGCAAAAAGATATGACACTGGAAGATGAGCCCTCCAGGTGGTTAGGTGTCCAATACACTACTGGGGAGAAACAGCTCCAGAAAGAATGGAGAGGCTGGGATCAAGCGAAAATATCACTCAGTTGTGGATGTGTCTGGTGGTGAAAGTAAAGTCCAGTACTGTAAAGAATGTTGTGTAGGAACCTGGAACGTGAGATCCATGAATCAAGGTAAATTGGGTGTCGTCAAGCAGGAGATAGCAAGAGTGAACACTGACATTTTAGGTATCAGTGAACTAAAATGGATGGGAATGGGCAAATTTAATTCAGATGACCACTGTATCTACTACCATGGGCAAGAATCCCTTAGAAGAAATGGCATAGCCCTCAAAGTCAACTAAAGAGTCTGAAATACAGTACTAGGATGCAGTCTCAGAAATGACAGAATGATCTCTGTTCACCTCTAAGGCAAACCATTCAACATTACAATAATCCAAATCTATGTCCCAATCACTGATGCCAAAGAAGCTGAAGTTGACTGGTTATATGAAGACCTATAAGACCTTCCAGAACACCAAAAAAAAAAAAAAAAAAAAGATGTCCTTTTCATCATAGGGGGCTGGAATGCAAAAGTAGAAAGTCAGGTGATACCTGGAGTAACAGGCAAGTTTAGCCTTGGAGTACAAAATGAGGCAGGGCAAAGGCTAACAGAGTTTTGCCAACAGAATGCACTGGTCATAGCAGACACCCTCTTCCAGCCACAAAAGAGACAACTCTACACATGGACATCACCAAATGGTCAATACTGAAATCAGATTGATTATATTCTTTGTACCTGAAGATGGGAAAGCTCTATACAGTCAGCAAAAACAAGACCTGGAACTGACTGTGGCTCACATCATGAACTCTTTGCCAAATTCAGACTTAAAGAAAGTAGGGAAAACCACTGGACCATTCAGGTATGCCCTTAATCAAATCCCTTTTGATTATGTGGTGGAAGTGATGGATAGACTCAAGGGATTAGTGCCTGAAGAACTATCAATGGAGGTTTGTAACACTGTACAGGAGGTAGTGACCAAAACCATCCCCAAGAAAAAGAAATGCAGGAAGGCTAAGTGGTTGTCTGAGGAGGCCTTCCAAGTAATTGAGAAAAGAAGAGAAGTGCAAGGCAAAGGAGAAAGGGAAAGATATACCCAACTGAATGCTGAGTTCCAGAAAATAGCAAGGAAAGATAAGAAAGCTTTCTTAAGCGAACAATGCAAAGAAATAGAGGAAAACAATAGAATAGGAAAAACTAAAGATCTCTTCAAGAAGATTGGAGATACCAAGGGAACATTTCATGTAAAGATGGGCACAATAAAGGACAGAAACAGCAAGGCCCTAACAGAAGGAGACGAGATTAAGAAGAGGTGGCAAGAATACACAGAACTAGACAAAAAAGGTGTTAATGACCCAGATAACCATGATGGTGTGGTCACCCACCTAGAGCCAGACATCCTGGAGTGTAAAGTCAAGTGGGCCTTAGGAAGCATTACTACGAACAAAGCTAGTGGAGGTGATGGAATTCCAGCTGAGCTATTTCAAATCCTAAAAGATGATTCTGTGAAAGTGCTGCACTCAATATGCCAGCAAATTTGGAAAACTCAACAATGTTCTAGGACCGGAAAAGGTCAGTTTTCATTCCAATCCCAAACAAAGGCAATGCCAAAGAATATTCAAATTACCAATAATTGCACTCATTTCACATGCTAGCAAGATTATGCTTAAAATCCTTCCAGCTAGGCTTCGGCAGTACGTGAACTGAGAACTTTCAGATGTTCAAGCTGTATTTAGAAAAGGCAGAGGAACCAGAGATCAAATTGCCAACATCTATTGGATTATAGAAAAAGCAAGGGAATTCCAGAAAAACATCTGCTTCGTTGACTACGCAAAAGCCTTTGACTGTGTGGATCACAGCAAACTGGAAAATTCTGAAAGAGATGGGAATACCAGACCACTTTACCTGTCTCCTGAGAAACCTGTATGCGGGACAAGAAGCAACAGTTAGTAGCCGACATGGAACAATGGACTGGTTCAAAATTGGGAAAGGAGTACGTCAAGGCTATATATTGTCATCCTGCTTATTTAACTTATATGCAGAGTACAACAGCAAAATGCCAGGCTGGATGACTCAAAGCTGGAACCAAGATTGCTGGGAGAAATATCAACAACCTCAGATATTCAAATGATACCACCCTAATGGCAGAAAACTTAGAGGAACTAAAAAGCCTCTTGATGAAGGTGAAAGAAGAGAGTGAAAAAGCTGGCTTAAAACTCAACATTCAGAAAACAAAGATCATGGCATCCATTCCTATCACTTGGCAAATAGATGGGGAAAAAGTAGAAACAGTGACAGATTTTGGTGTTTTTTTTGCCTCCAAAATCACTGCAGAGGGTAACTGTAGCCACGAAATTAAAAGATGCTTGCTCCTTGGAAGAAAAGCTTGTCACAAACCCAGAGAGCATATTAAAAACCAGAGACATTACTTTGCTGACGAAAGTCCATATAGTCAAAGGTATAGTTTTTCCAATAGTCATGTACAGATGTGAGAATTGGACCATAAGAAGGCTGAATGCCAAAGAGTTGATGCTTTCAAATTGTGGTGCTGGAGAAGACTCTTGAGCGTTCCTTGGACAGCATGGAGATCAAACCAGTCAGTCCTAAAGGAAATCAGTCCTGTATGTTCATTGGAAGGACTGATGCTGAAGCTGAAGCTGCAATACTTTGGCTACCCGATGCAAGGAGCCGACTCATTAGAAAAAGACCCTGATGCTGGGAAAGATTGAGGGCCGATGAAGAAGGGGGAGAAAGAAGATGAGATGATTGGAGGGCATCACCAACTCAATGGACATGAGTTTGAGCAAACTCTGGGAGACAGTGAAGTACAGGGAAGCCTGGCCTGCTGCAGTTCACGGGGTTGCAAAGAGTCAGACATGACTTAGCGAATGAACAACAACAGCAAGAAAGTATAGGTTCCATAAAACCCAGGCTGAACATCACCGGGCTGTCCTGTGAAAGAAACAGGTAGGATTTGGTGTTTATCCACTCTTGTGCTGATGCTGTACCAAGAACTCTTATCAGAGTTTGAACATATGTTGAGAAACAAGTGAGTTAAGGACTAATATTGATTTTGATTTAAAAAATGGGCAGAGGAACTGAATAGACATTTTCCCAAAGAAGACCTTCATTTGGCCAACAAGTACATGAAAAGGTGCTCAGTATCATTAATCATCAGGGAAATGGAAAGCCAAACCACAATGAAAACCTCACTCTGTGTGAATGGCCATCATCAAGAAGACAAGAGATCACAAGTGTCAGCAAGGATATGGAGAAAAGGGAACTCGTGTACACTGTTGGACTATAACCACTATGGAAAAGAGTATGGTGGTTCCTCAAAATATTAAAAATAGAACTATTTTCAAATTTTTAAGTAAAAAAATTAAAAATTACATTTTAACTAAAAAAATTTAAATATGATTCAGCCATCTCACTTCTGGGTATATGTCCAAAAGAAATGAAATCACTGTCTTGAAGAGATATCCATTGTTTATTGCAGTATTATTCCCAATAGCCAAGACATGGAAACAATCTTAGTATCTACCAACAGATGAATAAGTACAGAAAGTGTGTGAAACAGACACAGACACAGATACACACACACACTCAAAAGGAATATTATCCTGCCATAATATAAAGGAAAATCCTGCCATTTTTAACAACGTGGGTGGAACTTGAGGATACTATGCTAAGTGAGGCAAGTCAAAGAAAGATAAATATTGTATGATCTCACTTATGTGTGGAATCTTAAAAAAGCCAAATTCATAATAATAGAGACTAGAATGGTGGTTGCCAGGTGCTGAGGGTTGGAGGTATTGGGAGAAGTTGGTCAAAGGGTATAAGCTTCCAGTTATAAGATGAGTAAGTTCTGGGGATTCATATACAGCATGATGTCTATAGTTAACAATACCATATTATATACTTGAAAGTTGCTAAGAAAGTAGATCTTAAATATTCTTATTACAAAAAATATAGTAGTTTTGCAAGGTGAAGGATGTGTTAAGTAACCCTATTGTGGTGATCATTTTGCAATATATATATGTGTATCACGGAGAAGGCAATGGCACCCCACTCCAGTACTCTTGCCTGGAAAATCCATGGACAGAGGAGCCTGGTAGGCTGTGGTCCATGGAGTCGCTAAAAGTCGGACACAACTGAGCAACTTCACTTTCACTTTTTACTTTCATGCATTGGAGAAGGAAATGGCAACCCATTCCGGTGTGCTAAAAGTCGGACACAACTGAGCAACTTCACTTTCACTTTTTACTTTCATGCATTGGAGAAGGAAATGGCAACCCATTCCGGTGTTCTTGCTTGGAGAATCCCAGGGACGGGGTAGCCTGGTGGGCTGCCGTCTATGGGGTCGCACAGAGTCGGACACACTGAAGCGACTTAGCAGCAGCAGCAGCAGCATGTATGTATCAAATCACCACACTGTACAACTTAAACTTATACAATGTTTTGTGTCAATTGCATCTCAAAATACTAAAATGCCTTCTTCACAATTAGAGATAAACAAGAGAGGGCTAATCAAAAAATCTGTAATACACATGGTGGTGGTTTAGTTGCTGAGTCATGTCCAACTCTCATTACTCCATGGACAGTAGCCAGCCAGGCTCCTCTGTCCATGGGATTCGCCAGGCAAGAGTACTGGAGTGGGTAGCCGTTCCCTTCTCCAGGGGATCTTCCCAACCCAGGAATCGAAACTGGGTCTCCTGTATTGCCGGCAGATTCTTTACCAACTGAAGTACACGGGAAGCCCGTAACACACATGGTTCCATGATTAAAAATCTGAGTCAGGATCGTTGTAGTGTAATATCGCTTATCAGATTGATATGTTTCTGTCTGAGTTAGGTGGTTATCCCTAAGGCAAGTCCCATAGAGTAGCAGTATTCAGATCTCCAAGCAATCAGAGCTTTAAGAGGACCATTTCTGATCCTGGCATTCCTGGCCCTCCATAATCATTTGTAGATTAGGGAATGCATACAAATACACAAGATTCAGAGAACAAAAATGTCTTATAGGAAGGATAGAAAATTTTAAATTCCCCTTTCTCAGGAAAGCAAATCAGGATTAGGTAGATTAACCTTAATTCACAGCTCAAAGAAACGACTGCAGTTTTTTGCTGGATTCCTCCCCCACCACCCCCATTCTCCTTATGCATGTGTCTGTATGAATTTTTTTTACTGTTAAGATTTAAGTGTGTATAAAATTTTAATGTATGTTTTCCTGTCAAGTCCTATATTTTGGGGTTTTTCTATATTCATAAAAAATCCCAAGATATATTTAAAAAAAAAAAAGATTAAGTAGATTAAATGGCTGGAAGCCCAGTAGCTTTGCTTTGAAGATGAAATAAGAACAATGGAACTATCTTATATTCATTTTTACCAAGTTCCATTGTTAGATAACATGGACAAAGAGGTCCTGAAGGCTTGGACAAGACAGGAGAAATCCAAGTTACTTTTAGGAAAATAATGTGAAAGCCCAGAGAGAGGTTATCAAGTTGGAATCTTTGCTGGTGGTTCCCCTCCCACCACATTCCAAGAAAGAACCCTCAGTCATTATGGGGTATGATGCAAGGAGCCCTAAATACCATGGGAAAATGCAGCAATTAGTGTGTTCTAACCTCAGGTGATAATGCTGCTCCCCTGTGGGCTCCACCTGGGTTGGCCAGGCCCAATTCATCCAGACTGAGGTACAACGTAACCAATGGGTTTAATTTAACAGCGGACAGCTACTGAGCACCTACTCTGTGTCAGGTACTGAGATAAGACAATTGATAGGCTTTCTTCACCTGTCCTTCTAAGGACTCCCAAAGCTGATTGGTTCTGGGATTTGAATTCCTGGGCTTTCTTGGAAGCTTCCCTATTTTCATTTTCTTTCTCTAGTAGAGGGGGTGTCCCAGTGGTAAAGAATCTGCCTGCCAATGCAGGAGACGCATGTTTGATCCTTGAGATGGGACGATCCCTTGGAGAAGAAAATGGTGACCCACTCCAGCATTTTTGCCTGGAGAATCCCATGGACAGAGGAGCCTGGAGAGCTACAATCCATGGGGCCGCAGAATCAGACATGACTGAGCACGCACACAAGTCCCTAGGAGAGAGCATTTAGAAGTGGCCATCAGAGGAAAGTAGCATCTAGACTCCCTGGTAGTGTTGTTGCTTGTTCCCTGCTTAAAAATGAAATATAAGAAAATTAAAGTCATTAACAAACAGAAGAATAAAATATAAATATTTTTCTTGTCCTAGAATTGTTGGAATCAGGAGGGTGTCAAGGTGGAGATTTCAAAGAGTTAAAAGGCACAAAATCATAAAGAAAAAGAATTATTTTGATTATGTAAAAATTAAAAATTATATGATAGATACCATAAAAATATTAAAAGGCAAATGACAAAATAAGAGAAGCACAAGGGGTTAATGACATTAAATATGAAGAACTTTTACAAAGCAATAAAACCAAGTTAAAGAGCCTAGAACCAAAATGAACAAAGCATATGTGTGTGTGTGTGTGTGTGTGTGTGTGTGTGTGTGTGTGCGCGCGCGCGCGCTCAGTCGCTCAGTCATGTCCAACTGTTTGTGACCCCATGGACTGCAGCCCGCCAGGCTCCTCTGTCCACAAAGCATATAAGTAGATAAATCACTATTCAAGAAATTAAATGATCAATACATTTTGTATTGCTAATAAAAAGATGAAAATTAGATTCTTTTTTCCTCTCCCATCCAATTAACCAGGATAGAAAAAAAAGTATTCTTTGTTGTCAAGGGTAAGATAAAATTATTTTATCTTACCCTTAAAACAAGGGTAAGATAAAATTTATATCTCAATTTTTTTTAAAAAATTGAGATGTAATTCCTGTATCATAAAATTCACCTTTTACAAATTCACTGGATTTTAGTGTACTCACAAGGTTGTACACAGAGAAGGCAATGGCACCCCACTCCAGTACTCTTGCCTGGAAAATCCCATGGACGGGGGAGCCTGGTAGGCTGCAGTCCACGGGGTCGCTAAGAGTCAGACATGACTGAGTGACTTCACTTTCACTTTTCACTTTCATGCATTGGAGAAGGAAATGGCAACCCATCCAGTGTTCTTGCCTGGAGAATCCTGGGGACGGGGGAGCCTGGTGGGCTGCCGTCTATGGGGTCGCACAGAGTCGGACACAACTGAAGCTACTTAGCAGCAGCAGCAGCAGCAGCAAGGTTGTACAACCATCCCGATTGTCTAATTTTAAAACATTTTATCATCACAAAAAGAAATCCCATACCCATTAGCAATGAGTCCTGTCTCCCTTTCCCCCTGGCAACTACTAATCAACTTTCTGTCTCTATGGATTTGTCTGTCCTGAATATCTCATGTAATGGGATCATGCAATATGTGGCCTTTTGTGTCTGGCTTCTCTCACGATAGCATGATGTTTTCAGGGTTCATCCATGTTGCAATATGTATCAGTACTTCATGCTTTGTTTTTCCCCTTTCAGTTTTATTGAGATATAATTGACATCAGCACTGTATCAAGTTTAAGGTGTACAGCATAATGATTTGACACATAAACCATGAAATGATTAGCACAATAAGCTTAGAAAGCATCCATCATCATATGGTAATGAAATTTTTTAAATAGAAAATCTTATTCCTTATGATGAGAACTCTTAGAACTGTTGTTCTCTTAACAGCTTTCATATAAAACTGTTAATTATGTTTATCATGTTGCACATTACATCCCTAGTACTTATCTCATAACTGGACGTCTGACTGCCTTCATCCAGTTCCCCCTCCCCACGTTCCCCACCTCTGGTAACCACAGATCTGATCTTTTTTCTATTTAATGTGCATTTGTTTGTTTGGTTTTGAAGTATAATTGACCAACAACATGTTATACAACTTAATGAGTTCATCAGTCAGTTCAGTTCAGTTGCTCAGTCGTGTCCCACTCTTTGCGAGTTCATATCTCTATACATTTCAAAATGATCCCCACAGTAAGTCTAGCTATGATCTGTCACCATGTAAAGGTATTACATAATTGTTGACTATATTCCCCGTACTATACATTTCATAACTGTGACTCATTTATTTTTGCAACTGGAGTCTGCGTCTCTTAATCTTCCTCAGAAAACCTCCTCCCTTCAGCCCTTTTGCCTCCAGCAACCACCTGTATCTGTGACTGTTTTGTTATGTTTGTTCATTTGCTTTGTTTTTATATTCCACATGTAAGTGAAATCATACATTATTTGTTTTTCTCTGACTCATTTCACCTAGCATAATACCCTGTACATTTATCTATGTTGTCACAAATGACAAGATTTCATTTTTTATGACCAATATAATATTTCATTATAAATATATATATATATACACACACGCACACATGCTAAGTGTGTGCCAAGTCGCTTCAGTTTGTCCGACTCTTTGTGACCCTATGGACCATAGCCTGCCGGGCTCCTCTGTCCATGGGATTCTCCTGGCAAGAATACTGGAGTGTGTGTTTATATATAAATAAATTACATCTTCTTTATCCGTTCATCTATTACTGGGCACTTAGGTTGCTTCCATATCTTGGCTGTTGTAAATAACGCTGAGAGGTGTATTTATCTTTTCTGATTAGTGCTTTTGTTTTCTTCAGACAAATACCCAGCAGTGGAATTGTTAGTATGATAGTTCTATTTTCAATTTTTTGAGGAACTTCCGTACTGTTCTCCATACTTGCTATACCAATTCACATTTCTACCAAGAGTGCACAAGGATTACACTTTCTCCACATCTTTGCTAACACTTAATTGTTGTCGTTTTGATAATAGCCATTCTGACAGGTGTGAGCTGATAGATCATTGTTTTAATCTCTGATGATCAGTAGTGTTGAGCATCTTTTCATGTACCTATTGGCCATCTGTATGTTTTTTTAGGAAAAATGTTTATTCATATCCTATGTCCATTTTTAAACCAAGCTGTTTGTTTTTTTGCTATTGAGTTATATGAGTTGTTTATATATTTTGGATACTAACTCCTTATCAGATATATTGTTTACAAATATCTTCTTCCATTCAATAGGTGGCCTTTTCAGTTCTTCATAGTTTGCTGTGCAAAAGTTCTTTAGCTTGATGTAGTCCCATTTGTTTGTTTTTACTTTTATTTCCCTTGTCTGAGTAGACATATCCAAAAAAATATTACTAAGACCAATGTTTTAGTACTTCACTCCTTTTTATGGACAAATATTCCATTGCATGGATAATATCACATTTTCTTTTTTCATTAATCAGTTGATGGACATTTGGGTTTTTCTACTTTGTGGCTATTATAAATAATGCTTCTATAAACATTCATGTACAGGAATTTTTGGTTTGTGTCTGTGCATGTACATATGTTTATAATTTGGGGAGGTATAAATTTAAGAGTCAGAGAAGGCAATGGCACCCCACTCCAGTAGACTTATCTGGAGAATCCCATGGATGGAGGAGCCTGGTGGGCTACAGTCCATGGGGTCTCGAAGAGTCAGACACGACTGAGCGACTTCACTTTCACTTTTCACTTTCATGCATTGGAGAAGGAAATGGCAACCCAGTCCAGTGTTCTTGCCTGGAGAATCCCAGGGATGGGGGAGCCTGGTGGGCTGCCATCTATGGGGTCGCACAGAGTCGGACACAACTGAAGTGACTTAGCAGCAGCAGCAGCAGCAGCAGCAAACTTAAGAGTAGAATACTGGTTTATATGGAAACTGTATGTTTACCTTCTAAAGGAACTGCAAGACTGTTTTCCAAAGCAGCTACACCATTTTATATTCTCACTAGCAATATATAAAGATTCCAATTCCTCCACATTCTTTCAAACACCTGTTATAGTTCACCACTTTCAGTATAACCATCCCAAGGGGTGTAAAGTGTTAATTCCTTATGGTTTTGATTTGGATTTCCCTCAAAAAAGCTAAGATCATGACATTATCCCATCACTTCATGGCAAATAGATGGGGAAAAAGTGGAAACAGTGACAGGTACTATTTTGGGGGGGCTCCAGAATCACTGTGGACAGTGACTGCAGCCATGAAATTAAAAGACACCTGCTCCTTGGAAGAAAAGCTATGACAAACCTAGACAGGGTATTAAAAAGCAGAGATATCACTTTGCCGTCCATGGTCTGTATACTTAAAGCCATAGTTTTTCCAGTAGTCATGTACAGATGTGAGAGTTGGACCATAAAGAAGGCTAATCGCCAAAGAATTGATGCTTTCCAACTGTGGTGCTGGAGAAAACTTTTGACATGGACATGCTCTTGGACAGCGTGGAGATCAAACCAGTCAATTTGAAAGAAAATCAACCCTGAATATTCATTGGAAAGACTGATGCTGAAGCTGAAGCTCCAATACTTTGGCCACCTGATGGGAAGAGCCAACTTATTGGAAAAGACCTTGATGCTGGAAAAGATTGAGGGCAGGAGGAGAAGGGGACGACGGAGGATGAGATGGTCGGATGGCATCACCGACTCAGTGGACATGAGTTTGAGCAAACTCTAGGAGATAGTGAAAGACAGGGAAGCCTGGCATGCTGTGGTCCAAGGAGCCAAAAAGAGTCGGACATGACTTAGTGACTGAACAACAACAATGACTTATTATGTTGATCATTTTCCATGTGTTTATTAGCCATTTGTGTGTCTTCTTTGGAGAAATGTTTATTCAAGTCATTTGCCCATTTTGAAGGTTGTCTTTTTATTGTTTCACTTTAAGTGTTATTTATATATTCTGAATAATAGACCCTTATCAGATACTTGATTAGCATATTTCTTCCATTCCACAGGTTTTAAAACTTTCTTGATAATATCAGTTGAGGCACAAAAGTTTGGTGTCGTATACAAAAATCGACTGTTAAATCCAGGGTCATGTAGATTTACTCCTATGTTTTCTTCTAAGAGTTCTAGGGTTTTAGCTCTTATTTTTAGGTCATTGATTTATTTTGATTAATTCATATAAGAAGGAGTCCAACTTAGCTTTGGTTTTGGGGGGTTTTTGTTATTGTTTGACATGTAGAAATCTAGTTATCCTAACATCATTTGTTAAAAACAAAACAAAACAAAACTATTCTTTCCTTATTGAATGGATTTGGCATCTTTGTCAGAAGTTAGTTGGCCATACCCACACACTTATGGTCAATTAAGCTACAATAAAGAAAGCAAGAATATATAATGGAGAAAAAACAGTCTCTCCAATAAGTGGTACTGGGAAGACTAAACAGTTCCAAGTAAAAGAATGAAATTAGAACATTTTCTACCACCGTATACAAAAGTAAACTCAAAATGGATTAAAGACCTAAATCTAGGACCAGAAACCATAAAACTCCTGAAGAAAACTTAGGAAAAACATTCTTGGACATAAGTTGTATTTTCTTTGGGGGGTGGGGGGGTGGGGATCTGTCTCCTAAGTCAAAGGAAACAAAAGCAAAAACAAACAAATGGGACCTAATCGAACTAAAAAGTACAGCAAAGGAAATCACCAACAAAACAAAAAGACAATCTACTGAATGAGAGAATATATTTGCAAATGATATGATCAATAGAGATTAATATCCCACATATATAAACAGTGCTAACTTGCTCTGTCAAAACAAACCACTCAATTAGAAAATGGGCAGAACATCTGAATAGACATCTTTCCAAAGAAGATATATAAATAGCCAACAGGCACAGGAAAAGATGCTCAACATCATTAATCATCAGAGAAATACAAATCAAAACCACAGTGAGATATCACCTCACATCTGTCAGAATGGCTAGCATCAAAAAGACCACAAATAATAAATGTTGGCAAGGATGTGGAGAAATTGTAACCCTTGTGCACTGTTGGTGGGAACACAGATTGGTGCAGGCAGCCTGGAAAACAGCATGGCAGTTTCCCAATAAACTAAAGTAGAACTACCATATGATCCAGCAGCTCTACTCCAGGGTATATATTCAAATAAAACAAAAGCGCTAATTCGAAAAGATGCATGCACCCCAATGTTCATAGCAGCGTTATTTACAATAGCCAAGATATGCAAGCAGCCTGTGTCCATCGGCAGATGAATGGCTAAAGAAAATATGATATTCACACACACACAGGAATACTACTCCATCTTAAAAAAGAGTGAAATTTTGTCATTTGCAGCATCATGTGGATGAAGGGGATTACGCTTAGTGAAATAAGTCAGAGAAAGACAAATACTGTATGATAAAACTTATATGTGGAATCTAAAAAATAAAATAAGCTAGTGGATACAACAAAAAAGAAACAGACTCACAAAGAACAAACTAGTGGTTACCAGAGGGGAAAGGGAGGGGGAGGGGCATGCTGGGGGGGCAAATTAAGTGGTACAACTATTCTGTATAAAACAAATAAGCTACAAGGATTTATTATACAGCACAGGGAATATAGTCAATGTTTTATAATAACTATAAATAGAGTCTAACCTTTAAAAACTGCAAATCACTATTTTGTATACCTAAAACTTATATAATACTGTAAATCAAATATGCCACAAAAAAAAAACAAAAAAACCCCACCTGATTGATGGACTGACTGATGTGGTCAAAGCAGTGGTTTTCAGAGGTTTCATTGTACTATCACATTGATTTCCATTTGATAAAAATTAAAACATATGTTGGAGAAGGCAATGGCACCCCACTCCAGTACTCTTGCCTGGAAAACCCCATGGATGGAGGAGCCTGGTAGGCTGCAGACCATGGGGTCTCGAAGAGTTGGACACAACTGAGCGACTTCACTTTCACTTTTCCCTTTGATGCATTGGAGAAGGAAATGGCAACCCACTCCAGTGTTCTTGCCTGGAGAATCCCAGGGACACGGGAGCCTGGTGGGCCACTGTCTATGGGGTTGCACAGAGTCAGACATGACTGAAGCGACTTAGCAGCAGCAAAACATATGTTACCCTAAAAAAAATCACTTGGCCATAGATATGTGAGCTTATTTCTGAGCTCTCTATTTCATTGATCTACATGTCTATCGTTATATCAGTATCATACTGTTTTGATTACTGTAGCTTTCCATAAGTTTTTAAATCTGAAGTGTAAGTTGTTTGATTCTGTTCTTTTTCAAGATTGTTTTGGCTATTCTAGGCCTATTGAAATTCCATACAAAGTGAAGGATCAGCTTTTCCATTTCTGCCAAAAAAGTTATGTATTTTTGATAGGGATTATGTTGAATCTGTAGACTGCTTTGTATAGTATGGATATTTTAACAAAAGAAAGTATTCCTATCCATGATGAAGAGATATTTTTCCATTTAATGTCTTTCAGCAATATTTATCCCACAAGTCCCATTGCCTTGGTTAAAATTGCCTTAATATTTTACTTCTTTGAATACTATTGTAAATGGAATTGTTTTTGTAATTTCTTTTCAGAAGTTTTCACTGCTAGTTTATAAAAATAACAGATTTTTATATGTTGATCCAAGGAGAGATAAGAAAGCCTTCTTAAGTGAACAAGGCAAAGAAATAGAGGAAAACAGTAGAATGGGAAAGACTAGAGACCTCTTCAAGAAAATTAGAGATACCAAGGGAACATTTCTTGCAAAGATGGGCACCAAAAAGGACAGAAACAGTATGGACCTAACAGAAGCAGAGAATATTAAGAAGAGGTGGCAAGAATACACAGAAGAACTGTACAAGAAAAGATTCTAATGACCTGGACAACCACAATGGTGTGATCACACACCCAGAGCCAGACGTCCTGGAGTGTGAAGTCAAGTGGGCCTTAGGAAGCATTGTTATGAATAAAGCTAGCGGAGGTGACAGAATTCCAGTTGAGCTTTTCCAAATCCTAAAAGACGATGCTGTGAATGTGCGGCACTCAAGTGCCAGCAAGTTTGGAAAACTCAGCAGCGGCAACAGGATTGGAAAAGGTCAGTTTTCATTCCAATCCCAAAGAAAGGCAATGCCAAAGAATGTTGAAATTACTGTACAGTTGCACTCATTTCACATACTAGCAAGATTATGCTCAAAATCCTTCAAGCTTGGCATTAGTAGTATGCGAACCAAGAATTTCCAGATGTTCAAGCTGGAAAAGGCAGAGGAACCAGAGATCAAATTGCCAAGATCCGTTGGATCATTGAAAAAGTAAGGGAATTCCAAAATATCTACTTCTGCTTCATTGACTATGCTAAAGCCTTTGACTATGTGGATCACAACAAAATGTGGAAAATTCTAAAACAGATGGGAATACCTGTCTCCTGAGAAACCTGTATACAGGTCAAGAAGCAATAGTTCGAACCGGACATGGAACAATGGATTTGTTTCAGAATTGGGAAAGGAGTACTATAAGGCTGTATATTGTCACCCTACTTATTTAATTTATATGCCGAGTACATCATGCAAAATGCTGGGCTGGATGAAGCTCAAGGTGGAATCAAGACTGCCTGGAGAAATAATAGTAACTTCAGATATGCAGATGACACCACCCTTATGGCAGAAAGTGAAGAGGAACTAAAGAGCCTCTTGATGAAGGTGAAAGAGGAGAGTGAAAAAGCTGGCTTGAAACTCAGCATTCAAAAAACGATTCTGGTTCATTTCAGAAAACTATCAGAAAACTCAACATTCAGAAAACTCCAGGGGATAGAGGACAGGGAAGCCTGGTGTGTTGTAGTCCATGGGGTGAAAAAGAGTCAAACACTACTGAGCGACTGAACAACAACTTGTACCCTGAAATTGCTGAATTTTCTTATTAACTCTGGTGGTTTGTGTGTGTGCATGTATTATGTAAATATAATCCTAAAGAATCTATCTGAAGATAATCATGTTATCTTTGAATAGAGATAGTTTTACTTTTTCCTTTCCAGTATGGACGTCTTTTCTTTCTTTTTTCTTGTCTCAACTGACCAGGTTACAACTTCCAGTATAATGTTGAGTAGCTACAGTGAAAACTATCTTCAGGGGAAAGCTTTTAGGGTTTCACTATTGAGTATGATCTTAGCTGTGAGTTTTTCATAAATGTACTTAATATACTTAATCATGTTGGAAGTTTTACTTCTTCATTTTTTGAGTTTTTTTTTTTTAATCATGAAAGAGTATTGGATTTTGTCAAGTTCCTTTTCAGTGTCAGCTATGGTTATATGGTTTTTCCCCCATGTTCTATTAATGGCAGGTATTGAATAGATTGATTTTTCTACTGTTGAAATACTCTTCCATTCCTGAGATAAATCCCATTGGTCAAGATGTATAATGCTTTTAATATGCTATTGGATTCAGTTTGCTAGTATTTCATTGAGAATTTTTGTATCTACCAGCTACCCTAAACCACCACAACACCCAAGGCTACTGAAGTCTTTGTGGTTTTTAGATCTGATGGTTTCCTTCAGTCTTTATGCGGTGAGAACTGTTGGTCATTCCTTCCTTTGACAGTTGTTAATCATTGACTCCCTTGTCCCGGAAATGCTCTTTCCTCTTGGTTTCTGAAGCAGTACACCTTCCCGTTTTTTTTCCTCTCATTTCTAGGTGATACTCCACTTCCACTGGCAATTCTGATCATCTTTTTAAGTGTTTTATTTCTCAGGAATCCTTTGGAAGATCTCAGTGACTCCCTCCACATCCACCAAACTTCAATGATTGTTTTTATGCTCGAAATTCCCAAGTCAGTGTCTTCCAGATAAGGCCTCCTCTGATCTATGTTTGGAGCCATCTTCTGAACGACTCCTCTGGAATGTGTTCCAGGGAGCTAAATAGCCCCCAGGACTCACAGGTCTTTCGTGTTTGGGCCTCTGCTTACCTGTGCAGGAAAATTTCAGGGGCATTTCAATCTTAAGGAAAGAGGTACAGCGTTCATTTCATTTCCTCTGGATCCTGAGTCCCAGTTATGTTGTTTCTAGATCTTCATGCTTGATCGAATTCCTTAGTCTTTTCCTTGTGTCTCTCTTTCTTCATTTGTAATGTGGGGATGATACTTGGTATGAAGACTAATGATAATGAAGAATGATTATGTAAGTAAAGGTCCTGACTCATAGTAAGTTTTAAATAAATAGCAGCAATTTAGTAACAGTATTGGTCAGACATGATGACACACAAGGGAACCGAAAACAACACTAGCTGCTCATCATTTCTGCTGACACTGATTTATGCTTCCGTCCATTTTTATTCTGGGTGGAACCTGAGCAGCAAATACCAGATGAAGAGTACTAGAGCTTTGCTGTAATAATTCTACTGGGTTCAATCTAGGGGTTTATCACTATTACAAGATCATCTTTTGTTTTAATAATTAAGCCTCTTTTGGTCAGTGATCCAAAATTGAATGTCATTCTGCTGTATAGAAAACTCTATTAATTAGTGTGCTTTTTATACACTCATTTTGCCTTTTCATACTGTTCATGGGGTTCTCAAGGCAAGAATACTGAAGTGGTTTGCCATTCCCTTCTCCAATGGACCACATTCTGTCAGCCCTCTCCACCATGACCCGTCTGTCCTGGGTGGCCCCACACGGCATGGCTTAGTTTCATTGAATTAGACAGGCTGTGGTCCATGTGATCAGATAGGCTAGCTTTCTGTGATTATGGTTTCAGTGTGTCTGCCCTCTGATGCCCTCTCACAAGGCAAAATGATAGGATACTGAAAGAGGAACTCCCCAGGTCGGTAGGTGCCCAATATGCTATGAGATGGCTGGATGGCATCACCAACTCGATGGACATGAGTTTGAGTAGACTCCGGGAGTTGGTGATGGACAGGGAGGCCTGGTGTGCTGCGATTCATGGGGTGGCAAAGAGTCGGACGCGACTGAGCGACTGAACTGAACTGATAAACTCATTGCTTGCCTTAAGGTGACCATCACCTATCCACTGATTTTCATTTATGTACTTGTGGCTTTCTATTTCATCTGTGTTTCAGATTCTGGCTTTAACATTCATGAAACAATGGGAAATACATTCATTAAAAATTACATGAGAATTTATTACAAGAGAAAGTTGGGAAGTCTCTGCAGTTAGTGCTTTGAAATGATGAATTGCTTTGTTTTAAATATTTAGACACCCATCAATGAAATATTTGTTATTTTCATAGTTAAAAATCAGTTCAATAATCAATTATTAAAGCTCTGATAAATACTTGAAATCTTTCAATCAAGATCAGAGGAATTTTTAACTTGGAGTAAGGTATTGTAATGGAAATTTTACTGACTTTTTAAGGTTCCTTTTAAAAACTAGGTGTCTGTTTTATGTGAGTTCTTTGCTAAAATCATTTTTAAATGCCTTAAAAATCACTTGGACTTGATAATTTTTAAAAAATTGATAATTTTTTGATTATTTGAAATAATTTGAAAAAATTATCTTCTCCCAGTTCTTTAACAGAAGGAAAGGGTACCCTAACTTGGGAGTGCAGTTGTATTCAAGTCTTAGTAACTTCATTCATTCATTTGTAAATTGTTAGGCGGAAAAAAAGTACAAATTTTGTAAGGTCTACCTCGACACGTACGCTGTGATGAAGGGAATGATGTTTGAAATGCCGGTTTTCACATCCCAAGCTCTTCGGCGTTCGAAGAGTTAAAGCTTGACTTGAGTTAAAGAGTTA
>NW_011495050.1:21798483-21813602 GCF_000754665.1 Bison bison bison | reverse complement strand
ACGGGCTTGGCCTCCGGCCAGCGCGTACACCGGCAGCTGCTCGCAGCCGCGTTAGCCGCGGGTGTAGGACCGCAGTGCCGCCGGAGACCTCAATCTTCTGCTGAACTGTGATTAGCCAATGGATTGTAACCATTTAATTAAATGTGATTTTTAGGAAGTGGAAGTGCAGCCGATCTAAGTATCTTATATTCAAATAGAGCAGCATGTTACCTCAAAGACGGAAACTGCAGTGGCTGTATTCAGGATTGTAACAGGTAAACTGCCCGTTTTTCAGCTTTGTCAACAGATTATCATTTCAGTGGGATGAATGCAGTATTTAATACCCTTCTAACGTTTCTGCGTAAATCTGATTTTTTATGACATTGAAGGTGCGTTAATTGGTTAACACATAAAGCTCATACATCCTTTTACATATATGAAGACAATTATAGAAGATGTTTGTGCAAACTTCTTTCATTTCTTAGCTACCACCTTAATCATACTCTTTCCACATGGATCCCAGAGTTTTGGAGAAGCCTTCTGACCGGTGTCTCTGCCTCCTCCAATCCACCGTGGCATCAGGATAACTTTTCCTGAAGCATTATTTTGTGCAGACTGTTTCAGCCTGTGTTCAGTTGCCCAGTATGCTGTTGCAGATCATTATAATCTCTGCTTCCCTGGTGGCTCAGGTGGTGAAGAATCTGCCGGCAATGCAGGAGGCCCGGGTTGGATCCCTGAGTCGGGAAGATCCCCCGGAGAAGGGAAAGCCACCCACTCCAGTATTCTTGCCTGAAGAATTCCAGGGACAGAGGATCCTGGCGGGCTCCAGTCCATGGGTTCGCAAAGAGTCGGACACTACTGAGTGACTAACACTTTGTCACCACACTGCACCCCGCGCCCCTTCCCCTCCCCCCAACAAGCTTTCTGCTCTCCTTTGGTCTGTATGTGTAATGCCCTCTGCAAACTTTGCTTCAGGAATCTTTCCTCAGCTTGCCCCTCCTCTCCACTTTCCTTGCACCTCAGACTTCATGGTCTTCTGCATGGCTGGAACACTTACTGCCACTCTCACACCTGTAGGCCCTTACGTCACCCTCTGCAGAGGAATTTCAACTCTCTGAGGTCAGGAATTGCGTGTGCATCCCTCAAGCACAGTAGTCATCCATGGTACTCAACAAGTTACATACTGAGACGGATGAATATATTTACATAAATAAAAAGTAGCTTTTTACATTTTTTTTAACCATTAAATATTAAGCCTGCTTGAGGAGCCCTTTGGGAAGAAGTTACTGTTTATTGTTGTTCGGTCACTAAGTCATATCCGACTCTTTGAGACCCCATGAACTGCAGCACACCAGGCTTTCCTGTCCTTCACTATCTCCCAGAGTCTGCTCAAACTCATGTCCATTGAGTCGATGATGTCATCCAATCATTTCATCTTCTGTTGCCCCCTTCTCTTCTTGCCCTCAGTCTTTCCCAGCATCAGGATCTTTTCCAGGAGTTGGCTCTTTGCATCAGGTGGCTAAAGTATTAGAGCTTCAGCACCAGTCCTTCCAGTGAATATCCAGGGTTGATTTCCTGTAGGATTGACTGGTTTGATGTCTGTACTGTCCAAGGGCCTCTCAAGAGTCTTCTCTAGCACCACAGTTTGAAAGCATCAATTCTTCAGCACTCAGCCTTCTTTATGGTCCAGCTGTCACATCCGTACATGACTACTGGAAAAACCATAGCTTTGACATATGGACCTTTGTTGGAAAAGTGATGTCCCTGCTTTTTAATACATTGTCTAGGTTTGTCATAGTGTTTCTTCCAAGGAGCAAGCATCTTTTAATTTCATGGCAACAGTCACTATCCGCAGTGATTTTGGAGCCCAAGAAAATGAGATCTGTCACTGTTCCCATTTTTTCTCCATCTGTTTGCCATGAAGTGATGGAGCCAGATGCCATGATCTTACTTTTTTTGAATGTTGAGTTTTAAGCCAGCTTTTTCACTCTCTTCTTCCACCTTCATCAAAAAGCTCTTTAGTTCCTCTTCGCTTTCTGCCATTAATGTGTTACTGTTAGTGCATCTAAAAAATAAGAAGCTGCAGGTACTGGTGTAACCTTCACAGTCTCGATTTACCACCGTTGTGTGGTATAATTATTAGAATTACTCCCTTTCACTCTTAGAAGCCCTAGTTTGCACAGGGGCATACATGGACACCTTGATTATAAGGTGAACAATTTTTTTTTCATCGACAGTATCAGTTTACATATGTGGGTAAAAACTTGCTGGTATCTATGCCTGCAGTTTAAAAAGAAAGCTGCGAGCTGCTTGTATTTTTTGCCAATTTTACATATTCAAATTTAAAATAAATAATATTTATGTTCACTTTGGTCTGTCTCGACATCATCAACAGTTGTGCTAGCTCACAACGTGTTCAGGATTTGGGGAGTTGGTTGAAGTCAAGTTGGTAGTTGAAATCTGACATGATTGGAGTACTACTAATACTATGAAAATTGGCAAATGCCACAAATCTGGGTCTTTTTCTCAGGAGAGCCAGCTGTTAAATGTTTGCCACTGCCCATAACTAACAATAAGACCAAGTAGATTTGCATAGTATCAGGCACCTTGCGATTTGCAGCTGAGAGCCTTTCAGTTCAAGTGTCTATTGCCTAATACATTACCCTTCAGATGCGTCTCAGGTCTTCCTTCAGTGAGTTCAGTACTCCGGTTAAAAAACAGTGGACTTAAGTGAGATGGTGTAAGTGAGATATGGTGTAAGACATTTTCTTGCTAAAATGTGTTGTGTTTCAGTGGAGACCCAGGAGGAAGTCACAGAGGACACTGTTGACTCTGGAGTGGAGTTTTGTCTTGAAGGAGGACAGGAGGATTGCCTGCCGGGGAGGGAGGAGGCAGAGGGGAAGGTTTAGGTGAGGGGTCCTTAGTGAAAGGCTGTGTTTTCAGCCAAGGAATCTGGCTCTGCTGGTCAGTACCGACCTTTCTAGAAACCGACCTACTTAGATGTTTTCTTTGATACCTGACATATGAGTCTCAGCATAAGGTGACTGGGTGATTGGGGTGATTTTACTCAAAAGCAATGATTCTTAAACTCATTTTAATGCCAGGGAAACCATGATTTGCCTTTGGGGACATGTTGAAGTATGGCTGTATTGAAAACCAGTTATTAGCAGGAATATATCTCTTTTCTCTTCACCTCAAAAGGTTACATACCTTTTAGAGAAAGCCTGTGTTTTAGTTTTTCAGTTAATTATCTTTGCTCCTTGGAGAGTTGTTTGCACAGACTTTTATTACAAGTGGTAGCAGGTTTCAAACAGTGAAAAAGAAAAATTCCCTGGGAGCAAAATTTAAAATAAGGGGGAACCTATGAAATAACTTTCATAGATTTACTTGTGAAATAACTTTTTATGCATTTTGGGGGGGAAAAAGAGAGAGAGAACACTAGCACATCTTGACTGAACTTAGGCAAACATTAAGCAGATATTGCAAAAGAAGCATTCAGCATAGTTACTAGACATACAGTAATTGTTCCAGAAATGTTAAAGCTTTGAGGATGACAATGGTGACATGCCAGCCCCTGTCTGCACCAAGTACATGCACAGGAAAGCAAACGGAACTTCATCCTTTCAGGTTACAGAGGTTAACATGAATATTTTCCCCTACGATTACTATGTTGTGCCCTATTTTTTCCCTAAATGACAAGATTAACTTGTTTTTCAGGAATTAAGCAAATTAAATATCAGTTAATTTGGCTTATTTTTAAAATAATAATTGAAGGAGCACTAGAAGTATTCAGTTTGCTCAAATTCACATCCTCTGCTATCCCCTTCTCCTCCTACCTTCAGTGTTCCCCAACATCAGGGTCTTTTCCAATGAGTCACCTCTTCGCATCTGGTAGCCAAAGTATTGCAGCTTCAGCATCAGTCCTTTCAGTGAATATTCGGGGTTGGTTTCCTTTAGGATTGACTGATTTGGTCTCCTTGCGGTCCAAAGGACTCTCAGGAGTCTCTCAGCACCACAATTCAAAAGCATCACTTCTTCAACACTCAGCCTTCTTTATGGTCCAACTTTCATGTTGGTACATGACTTCTGGAAAACCATAAAACAGTTCTCGTAATTGTTTATCAGAAGATGTTAAAAAACATCTTCACCACTCCCAATCTGTCAGAGAACCTTTTTGAGTTATCTAAATACATCAAAACTCTTTCCCGGACTTTTCATGGAGAGTATTTCGACAGACTCAAATGAATGCTGCTAGTAATTCTGTTTCTGCTCATCTTTGCTTCTCTCTGATGGACTTGAAATTAGAAGGCTCTTTTAGATTCTTAACTGTGTTAACTTGAATAGTTAAGCTCTTGTAAACTCTGATTTAAAAGTTCTCTGTGTGTTTATGAATAGATGTGCTTTTCTTTTTTTCCTTTAGTGGAATTCCCATTCATAAGCTCACATTCATTTTCAGGATTGTGGTTAAAAAGAAAAATTTGCATTTACTCAGCTGGGAAGTGCTATAAATTAAATGCATCATCTCATTCAGTTTTAGATTCCACGCCTATCTCAGGTCCATCTTGTGGATAAATAGCTCCTTGGGCATTGCAAGTCTTTGGTAAAATGGGGGCCGTCTCGTGTCTGTGACCTATATGTATAATGAGTGTTCATGTAGTTACTATCTCCTAAGCATTAAACTAAGGTAGATTTAAGACAGGGGCACAGGTGATAGATCCTGATACCCAAAAACCTGTTTTCTAGTGTTTGAGTGTTTTTAATAGACTTTTATTTTTAAAAAAACTTTTACTGGTTACAAGAGTAACACATACCTATTATGGAAAAAAAAAGAATTTTAAATCCAGTACAATGCAAAAGAGATTGTTAAAATCACCCGCAATCCTAGTACCTAGGCAGAGCAAAAATGATTCTTTTTCAAAGAAATGATGCTAATTAGGTTTAATGACATTTCTGGAACAGAGTGAGTGGTATACAGCCCAGGAGCACACCCACACGTGCTGTCAAGTATCCGTACAATGTGAAGAATTACCAAGGGCTCTGGGTGGCAGGTGACTGAGCCTTTCTTAATCTGTGGTGCTTTCATCTGTGCTTGTGGTGGCAAGAGTGTGGGTCCTGAAGGTTCACTTGGGAGGGCTTTGCTGAGCACCTCCAGTGGCCCTCTGTGATCTAGGTGCTGGGATATAGTAATGATCGAGACCAGCAATGCCCTTGGTCTCCCGTGGCTTAAGTTCAGAAGATCAGGCATGTGGGCAGATTGCTCCCTCATCTGTCCTGAACATATGAATATTTACCTTCCAGGCCTGTTGTGACATTAGATGTCATCTGCAGTGACTCACACCTGCAGGTGTTGTCAGGACTTCCTCCTTCCAGATCACTGTAGACAGGGATAAACAGATCTACTGGGGAAGAAATCATGCTTTTCCTGAAGCAGGTCAAGTGTCTGATATATGGAAACTGCTTGTGCGTAAAGAATCACCAGCAAACCTTTATCCCCACTGTGGACAGTCTGGCGCAGATTCTTGTTAGTGGATCAGAGAGGAAGTAGGCTCTTCATGGGATCTCTGCGTGGAATATTAATAAATGTTGGTATCGACCCATAATACTCTTTTACAGTTTCAACTGATTTTGTTAAAACTAAGAGTACAATAGTTTTCACTCAAATACCATCTTTTGATTGTATTCTTTATTTCAGAGTATAGTGAAGTGCATTAAGTTAGTGACCTAGCCTTAAGCAGTTATTTCAAACAAAACCAAGGAACATAACCTTGAAATACATCTCTAGTGATCCTGGAAGTACTTCACAGAATAAAAAGTATGCTAGAAAATTCATGACTTACAGAAATCATTGTATACTAACTTCCTCGATTTCCTCCGGTCTATTTTTGACCAGCAGCAACTAAATCATAATCAACTGTGTTAAGCTTTAGAGGTCTGATATTCAAAAGGTATTGTAGGTTTTTGTGGTCCTGTGCTAAGGGCCTTAGTAAGTAGATAGGTGCAAATAAAATTTTCCCTTGGATCTGTCAGTAACAAGAACCTGGGGCAAAGCCTACTCTGAGCCGGTGCCATGCGGGCTCTGTTAGCCCATGGGGGTGAGGGGGCGACCCTGGGAGGGGGGCTTGAAGGGGTAGGCAGTGCCTGTTGCCTGGGAGCTCAGTCTCACTTGGGGAAGAGCAAGTGCCAAAGGGGACTGGTTTAAAAGAAAGGAAGTAACCACAGATTGATTGCTCTGGGTTTGCCTTTCTGGTATGTTGCCAGATCCCCAAGGTGAAATATCAGATATGCATGTATGTGAGAGTTCAGTCCTAACAGATATGCCAGGTTAGTGTAAGTTAGTGTAACAAATGACATGTAATATTTCTGTCTCCTTTAGGGCCCTGGAGCTTCATCCATTCTCTATCAAGCCTCTTCTTCGACGAGCAATGGCCTATGAAACTGTAGAGCAGTATCAGAAAGCTTACGTGGATTATAAAACAGTGTTGCAAATAGACTGTGGAATCCAGTTAGCAAATGACAGTATTAACAGGTAACCTAATCGAGGCCGCTGCCCGAGGGCAAGTTGTTTTCTAATGGAATGAGGTTTCGTTTCTTCCCCTCCTTTCAGAACCAGGTCAGGGTGTGGACATGTCCTTCCTTATTGGCATTACATGGATGTGTGCCTTTTTTCACCCCTTCCAAACCAAATGGTTCTCACTCTCTAACTTTCTAACTGTCCCGTGATATGTTTTGAGTTGTCCTCTGACGCCCAATGTTATATATGATATACACTTAATTTTAAAAACAGCACAGGGTATGGCTCTTCTGTGCAACTCAAGATGTACAGAATTTGATTTTAGTATTTGTTAACATCTGTGGGGTTAGAAGGGTGTTTTCAGTGATGTCATACGTCAGTACTGATTATAGGACGAGATCCAAAAATGCAGCGAAGCCTGCCTGCCGTGTTGAGTCGTCTTCTGCAGGATCTGCAGGTATTCATTGGCACCACATCTGTCAGTGGAAACATATTTTATTTTCTCCTCAGGAGAGTGGATGTTTCATGAGCCCACTAGATGTTTGTGTTCTATGCCCTTTAGATAGACACTCATCTAGGACAGTGATGGCTTTCCTTGTGGCTCAATCAGTGAAGAACCCGCCTGCGAAGTGGGAGACCTGGGTTCGATCCCTGGGTGGGGAAGATCCCTGGAAGAGGGCATGGCCATCCACTCCAGTATTCTTGCCTGGAGCTGTCCCTATGGACAGAGGAGCCTGGCTGGCTACAGTTCATGGGGTCACAAAGAGTCAGACACGACTGAGCGACTAAGCACAGCACAGGATGGTTAAATAGCACAGAATTTGGATTTAATTTATATTATGACCTATTTACTCCCTAGGTGAGAACGGGAAAGTAAGAGCTTCCAGATTTCATAAACTGCTTTCACGTGAACTTTGAAAAGTTACTACTTGGCTAACATTTCCAGTTATATATAATATTTTCTGATTCCATTTGTCCAAAGTATAATCTCTTTCAAGGATTTTTGTGTGTCACACTGTGCCTTGTGTTGATGTAGTGTACCATGTCCCACACACCCCACAGAAAGAGAGGAAGGGGGAAAATGACACAGTCTCTGTCTTTAAGCAAAGTAGAATGTAGCTAGGGGGGAACAACTTAACGTAAGATACGTTATCCCCAAGCAGGAACGTTAGTTGATGAGTGAGGGGATCACAGAGGGGTCAGGCTGCCCTGGTCTGTGGGCTGCAGCTTTGGAGAATGAGCACTGGAGGTGGTCAGTGAAGGGCACTGACTGACCACGGAGGGGACCTTGAACAAAGCTGAAGAAGATGAGAACTCGTGACTTATAGTCCTGCCTTACCTCCCCACCTGGTGCTGCTGCACTTTGGAGAAAACTGTTGGAAAGATCTGTGTGTTGAGTGGGCAGCTTTTCTCTGGTGCTTCTTCTCCGTGGTCGCTAGGGACCCACCTGTTGGGAAGAAAAGAAAAGATACTGGTTATTGGATCTAGAGTGGAACCTGATGGAACCGTGGGCATTCAGGGCATGGTCTCCATCCTGTAAAATCAGGTGTGTCCCTGGGAGCCCTCCAAGCCTTTTCTCCTGCTGCACAGCCGCCTGGTTGCACATCACTTGCTGCCTCCACATGGGCTCCTGAAGGCTCTTCTTCCCTGCTTTTGTCCGGCTAAGTCCCTTCTTACCTTTAGGAGAGGACGTCCCATGATCCACCCATCTCCCCCAGCACACGTGCCCCTCAGGCTCCTCTCCCTCCAAGCTGTGCCTTCTTTCCATATTATCTCTTTTCATAAAGTTCTTTTAGATTCATTCCACTAAGAGTTCTGGGAAGTCAGGGTTGTGTTTTATCCAGCTGTGCTGTTGCAGTACCTTGTACAGCAGGCATCCTCCGTAAAATTGTGTGGAGTGAATGCATTCTCCAGCAGACCCTGTGCTGTGGGTTTCTGCTGTTAATTCGCCCATCCTCTGCCTGGGGGTCTCTGAGATGGTTGGAAAAGTAGGATCTTCTCCCCGGGTTAGAAGTTCTTGTGAAAAAAAGTGGGCAGACACCTGAAGTGTCTGCCAGAGATGAGGGGCCTGTGAAGAGGTGTTTTAGGAACTCTGGTTCATAGTGATAGACTGAATGGGTCTGAAGGGAGAAATTCATGTCCAAGAGACTGGGATCATTCATATTTCTGAACCTGCTACATTTTTTACACTTTAAAAAAAATTGAAGTACAATTCACGTAACAACTGAATTTACTATTTTTAGGTGTACAATTTAGTGGCCTTTAGTACACTCACAGTATTGGACAGCCACCACCTCTAATAGTTCCAAAATACTTCATTCCCTTCCCCCGCAAAGGGAAACCCCCATTAAGCCCCTGATTTGCTTTCTGTCTCTGTGGATTTACTTATTCTGGAGAGTTCATATAAATAGAAACATGCAGTGTATAGCTTTTGTGCCTGACTCACATAGCTTATGTTTTCAAGGTTGGTCCATGGTGTGGCATGTGTGATGATGTCATTTCTTTTTATGACTGAGCAATATTCCACTGTGTGGATGTGTCGCACCCATCCATCTGTTGAAGGACATTTCGGCTGTTCCCACCATTTGGCTATTGTGAATAGCACTGCTGTGAACATCATGTGCGAGGTTTTGTTTGCATACCTGTTTTCAGTTCCTTTTGGGGTATTCCCAGGCATGGAATTGGTGGATCATACGGTAATTCTGTTTAGTTTTTTGAGAATTGTATTGTAATTTTTAGGTGTACTCAAGAAGGTGCTTTTACACAGATTGACTTTTAAGACTCATTCATTTTTTTAATAGAATGGTAATTGCTTATGTATCATTTTATGAGAAGGTGAGGAGGCTTTGTCTGGTTTTGGCATATATATTTTCTGTAAAATAGTCATTAAAAAATTTCACTATTCCTTTTCATGAACCCTGTATTTATGCTTGCTTTTCCATCTAAGCAGCTTTTTTTTTTTTGGAAAAAAAAATTTAAACATCTATGCTTATTTTGTTTCTTCCATTAACCATATTCCTCTTTTCCTCTCCAGGAATCTCATATGTTACATTTCCCTGCATATACTTATTTACTCCCTGGCAACACATCATCTCTTTTAAGCTGCTTCTTCCTTCCTTTCTGCTGGTAATACAAGTTTTGCTTGAAAATTCTTTTTTCTAAAGCGTCCTTTTCTTCTGCTGTGGTGGGTGGTTATGCATTATTTTTCAAAAAAATATTTTTGTACTAAAATATGAAATGTGGCTATCATAACCAAAGATCACTGTTGAAATTTAAGTTTATGAAACTGTAGGGAGAATGTATGTATTATATTTGGCTGTATATAAATATAATTTTTTCACATAAAAAGTACTACTGAGTTAACTAATTTGAATGCATTCTACTAATTACCAGTGACTTTCTCAGTCTTGGGGAGCACCTTTTTTTAAAACCACATTTATCCCAGACATAATTTAGGTTTGTCTTAAAATCTAAGTATGATACTTTGTGTGTTTAAAATGATGCAAAAGTGATAATCAGGGGTGGTAATCTGAATATTATTATAGCCATTAGTAAATGTCATTAATACAAGGGTCCTTGTAGTAGACTCCATTATCAAATTCTTTCATCTTTATGCATATGAAAACACAATGAGTGGATCGTTTTAGAGATGAAACAATGCAGGTAAGAGTATCAACCATACGTTAATGTTTCAAGAAGAAGCACTATTCCATTTGACAGCCACTCCTCGTCAGTTGTGGGCTTCCCAGGTGGCTGAGTGGTAAAGAATCCTGCCAGTGCAGGAGACACAGGTTCGATTCCTGGGTTGGGAAGATCCCCTGGAGAGGGGAATGGCAACCCACTCTTGCCTGGGAAATCTCATGGACAGAGGAGCCTGGTGGGCTACAGTCCGTGGGGTTGCAAAGAGTCAGACATGACTGAGCAACTCAGCACACACGTACACGCCCTCATCAGTTTCAGCAGCCAGTCCTGTGTGCCTATTTTTAGTATACAGTTTGGGCATAGCCATTCTAAAGTACTTCTGTTAAGTCCCAAGAGTGATAATCACTTTAGCAATTATATGAAATGTTATGTGGGGCACATTTCTTCTAGGCTTCCTAAATTTTAGTTTTATACTTTACTTTTTTTAAAAATTAAAATTTTATTGCATATACATTTAAAAATTTCTTAAACCAATTAGAAGTGTCTTCATTTTTTCTTTTGATACAAAAAAGATCTAAAGTTACATAGTTTGGAGCAACTTTTAAAAGTCCTTTCAAAGACAGTTTATGTGGACAGCATATAGCTCAAGTTGCTGTGTTTTCTACAGGGAAGTATACAAATGCGTGTTGTTGTTCAGTCGCCAAGTCGTGTCCAACTCTCTGTGACCCCGTGAGCTGTGTAGCATTTGTAAGTTTTACCTTGATGTACCCTTCAGTAATATAAAAAAGCAAACTGCATGATCGACAGAGAAAACTGATTTTCTTTTTAGGATAACAAAGATTTTGATCGCTCTGGATGGCCCAAACTGGCGGGAGAAGCTGCCGCCCATTCCTGCTGTGCCCACCCCCACACAAGTGCGGGCTTGGCGGCCTGCAGCAGAGACGCCCCCAGACCAAGTGGGAGATTCCTGTTGCCATCCCCAGCCGGGCATGCCAGGTAGGGGAAGCCTGCACTCATTTCTTCTGAGGGTTATTGTCAGCTGTGCATGTTATTTTCTCAGTAGAGCGGGAGGGTAAGTGCGTGATATCAGGCGTCAGACCTGGGTTTAAGTTCAAGACCCTGCTCTCCCTCTGTCTAACTGCAGAGTCTTAAGGAGTTGCTGCCCACCTCCAGTGTCTTCATGTGTGTGAAACGGGGAGATGTGAGTAACTGTCTCACGGAGTTATGCTCAGGAATAAGTGGAGATATGCATATGGTATTCTCAGTACAACGTGCTGCCTGTGTAAGCGTACAGTAACCTCTTCATAGAGTTGGACTGTAAAGAAAGCTGAGCACTGAAGAACTGATGTTTTTGAACTGTGGTGTTAGAGAAGACTCTTGAGAGTCCCTTGGACTGCAAGGAGATCCAACCAGTCCATCCTAAAGGAAATCAGTCCTGAATGTTCATTGGAAGGACTGATGTTGAAGCTGAAACTCCAATACTTTGGCCACCTGATGCAAAGAAGTGACCCATTTGAAAAGACCCTGATGCTGGGAAAGATTGAAGGTGGGAGGAGAAGGGGACAATGGAGGATGAGATGGTTGGATGGCATCACCAACTCAATGGACATGAGTTTGAGTCAGCTCTGGAAGTTGGTGATGGACAGGGAGGCCTGGCGTGCTGCAGTCCATGGGGTCACAAAGAGTTGGACACGACTGAGTGACTGAACTGAACTGACTGAACCTCTTCATAAAAGTTGTTATTGTTTAATCGCTCAGTAGTGTCCGACTCTTTGCAACCCCATGGACTATAGCTCCGGCTCCTCTGTCCATGGGATTTCCCAGGTAACAATACTGGAGTGGCTTGCCACTTCTTCCTCCAGGGGATCTTCCTGATCTGAGCATTGAACCTGTATCTCCCTCATTGCAGGTGAATTCTTTACCACTGAGCCACCAGGGAAGCTCCTAATAAAGTTTGAGTCAGCATTATTATTAATAATAAGAAAAAGAATTAAGTAGCCATGTGGTTCTCATCATACCATGAATGTGGTGGCAAGGCTAGTGTAATGAAATTGATGTTTTTGAAAGAATAAAGCCTTATAACGTGTATCTTAGCGGGACCTCCTTCTCCCTTACATCATAGTCGTTCAGGTCCACAAGTGCATCCCCACAGTGCCCACCTCAGTACTTTGTGTAGAGTGTGTAGTCAGTGTGACTTCACACTGGCCTTCCGCCTGAAAGCCAGCTGAGGCTCCGTTTCTACTGCCTGCTGAGGGACCCATGTGTGTCTTTGTTGGGCTTCATCTTGCAAAGCCCCTGAGGTTCCTGAACTGGCATGTCCCGAAGGCTGGTGTTAGACCCTCACCCTTTTCTTTGCCTAGAAAGAAGAGGCAGGGAACTTCTGCCAAGGCTTTTAAATGGGCAGCAGTCCTGGGGAAGCTGTAAAGATCTCTAGTTTCTAGAGGCTGTAATCAGTGGGGACTGGCACAAAGTATTTGGTCAGTAAAGGGTAGCTCTTCATTATTAATAACATGCAAAAACTAACCATGCTGTAGATATGTGCTAGCAAGTCATGAGCACAAGAATAATCAGTTCTTTCTGTTCATATTTATTAGTGAGACTGGATTCCACATTCCTAAAAACAGTGTGGGAAGAAAAGCTTGAGGAAAAATTTTCAGCAAATTAGAGGGAAAAAATCCTCTGTAATAATCTGTTTTAGAGCTTATATAGACGCCAAGATTTATGGCGAGTGTCATTTGGCTGCATAGTGTGAGATTTTTTGAAACATGAAACATTAGGCAGAAATATTCTGTGATTTGAAATAAGGGATGAAAAATTAATATTCTTGCCATTTGTGCAGAGGGACAAATAAGGTTATCATTTATATTCCAAGTTTATACTATAAATTCAGTGCATCTATCAGGATCTTTAGAGCACAGAATTTAAAGATATATTTTAAAATTTAAGTTATGGATTTTCATTTTATATCTACTCTCTAAAGTTAATACATAGATTTAAAAGTTTAAATTTTAATATTTTATGTATGGTAGACAACCTTGGTTGCAAGTCACAGAAAATCTGTTGACTTATAACTGTAAGGAGATAGTTTTGGCTCAAAGTAACTGAAAGGGCCTGGGCAGGCTCCAAAATCAGGCATGATTTGTCAGCGCTCAGGGTATGGCCAGAAATACAGAACTGTAACAGTTTTAGACTTAATGACTGCACAGATCAGTGTCCAAAGAGAGAGAGAGACACCACTGCTTTTGGTGGTATTAATTTAAGGATTAGGAAATACATTGCCCTAAAGATCTAGCTTTTTTTAGCCTGCTGTTCTGTAGGCTAAACTGTCTTGGTATTTATTCTAATGAGTCATATGCTCTTTCCTGAGCCACTCCCTCAGTGATGAAAAAAATGCCCTGATTGACTTAGACCCAAGTTCTGATTGGTGGGATCAGTTTCCCCTGGACACGTGGGCTGAGTAGGAGAGGAGTGAGAGCTGCGTGAATATCGAGGTACCCTTAGGAAGAAGGGAATGGATCCTGAGTGGAGGGTCATGCTCATGGCAAGGTAATAGGCAACAGTAATAGTTAGGACTTTCTGATTGCCAGTAACAGAAAACCCAACAATGAATGTCTTAAGCAGAAAAGGTTGTTCATTGGCTCCCCCCTTGTGGAAAAGTCCACAGGTAGGATAGCTGCCCGGGCAGCTAGATTCAGGGCTCAGAGGTTATTCTTGAGCTCTCTGTCTTGGCATCTCTCTTGCTCTGTTGACCCCATTCTCAGACAGATTTTCCCCTTAAATTGCACAATGACAAAATAGCCTTTTATCCTCATGTTCCACAGGGAAAAGCAAGAATTACCTTAGCAGAAGCTGCCACAAAAATCTTATTGTCACTTATTGGCTCTCATAGGTCCTTCCCTGACCAATTAGCTGACTGTGGCCAAGAGAGTATAATGTGCTGGTTAGTAAAGCACTGCTGCTGCTGCTGCTAAGTCGCTTCAGTCGTGTCCGACTCTCTGCGACCCCATAGACGGCAGCCCATCAGACTCCCCCGTCCCTGGGATTCTCCAGGCAAGAACACTGGAGTGGGTTGCCATTTCCTTCTCCATAGTAAAGCACAGATTACCCCAAAAGGTAGGGCTGGGGTGAGGTTTGCTTTGCTGAAACCACAGGAGCAGAGAGGGGAGGAGGTGTGGTTTTTCCAAGGAAACTTGGACTGTTGGAAGAAGTCTAATTAAGGCTTTAATGGGTTTGTTCATTCATTTTTCACGACATAGTTATCGTCTCCAGCAGAGAGAAGGCTGCTGGATAAATAATATGGATAAAATGATACAATCGCTTGTATTTTATTTTCTAATTTGAGAAAACTGTGTCGTCATTGTGTAATCAAATTTTTACTTGTAGCCAATTTATCTTTTTAATTCATATACAACATTTTGTTCCATTTAGACTTTAGCTCTGTATGGTTTGTGGTCACTTAGTTTACAGTATACTTAAAGTTTTGTAGAGGTGCTTGTATGAATAATTCCACTTTTTGTGTGTGTTCCATAGATGAAAACGTATTTAAAACCCTTAAAGAAGAAGGAAATCAATGTGTAAAAGACAAAAACTATAAAGATGCCCTTAGTAAATACAGTGAATGCTTGAAGATTAACAACAAGGAATGTGCCATTTATACAAACAGGCAAGTTCTCTGCCACTTGCTGTATTTCTTATGTTGATATTTTTGATGAAAAAATTATAGACTGATTAATTGCCAAAATTTTTTCCCATGACTCTGAGAATTTGGTATATATAGTAAATTGTTCTAAGTGAGTTTTTTGTTTTTTTGTTTTTTTTAAGAAGTAAGGCCATAGGAGAGATTGAAAGCCTGACGTGTCTTGGTATCTCGTTGCTGGGAGGGCTGACACGGGCTGTGTTAGGGTTGGGCTCAGCCATGGCTGGCTTGGCTGGTGCTGCCCCTCCCTCCCTGGAGTGAGGCCTCCCTGCCCCCTCCCTCCCTGGTGTG